>NC_081155.1:42396195-42721552 GCF_012432095.1 Onychostoma macrolepis
TGTGTTCTCCCTCCACCGTTTGTCTGCGATTTCGTTTGCCATATGTGTTGTGCTACTCCATGCTCCTGGATACCTTCTGTGAATTATTATTAAAAGACTTTATTTGTTCTACTCCTCGTCGTACGCCTTCATTAGCATACATGTCACGTAATAGAATCGCAGACCGAAACAGTTAATTATTTTAAGCGGCATTTTTCTTTCTGTTTTTTTTTTTGTTGTTGTTGTGTTTTCCCGTCCTCTCCCGGAATGAATCTACCTGCCATCCAACTCCTATGCCTGAAGCAGTTGGACCGTTCGCTGGAGGACCATACTAGGGACTATCTCAATCTGGCGTGCCTTACACACTTCCCGGACCGCTCGCTCTGCGTCTTCTACACCACCAGCCTGAGCAGTGTAAGGCACGCCTACCAGCGAACGGTCCCAAAGAGGATTTCGCCGCTTGTGTGGAGTGGGTGCTGGAGAATAATGGACTGTTTTTCTCCGTCTGCCCTGCCGAGGACGACTCCAGCCCCACTCCCGAACCAGAGACCAGCCAGCCGTCACCCCGATCTACGGAGATACTGCCTGAGCCCACTTCAGACGGAGAGCCTGAGCCCACTGCGACTGAGCCGCTACCATTAACTGACCAAGTGCGTGAGCCGGCAACATCGTCTGTCGTCGAGGGAGTTTTGGTGGAACTCGAGGGCTTGGAGGAAAGCCCCACCCACACTCCTACGACTGGGGGTGAGCTGCAACTGTTCTCTGGGAAATATGAAGAGGAACTGAAGGAAATTTTCCAGAAGGATATTATTGACTGGTGGGGAGAAGTACAAACCTGTGTCCCTGAATCTCCTGTGTCTCCGCTGGTTCCGTCCAGCCCTGAATCTCCTGTGTCTCCGCTGGTTCCGTCCAGCCCTGAACCTCCTGTGTTCCCTCCCAGCCTCCCTCTCCCGCCTCCTCTCAAGCCAGTCAGCTCCTTACCTCCTACACCGCTGATGCCTGTCAGTCCCTCAGCTCACCCTCAGTCAGCGCCTGCCATGCGCTCCACTCCGCCGCCTCGGGACTTCCAATCTTCAGCTCCACCCAGAGGTGCGGATCCCCCGTCTCCACTCCCAGCCTCCGAGTCCTCGACTACACCTCGGTCCTCCGACCCATCGGCTCCACCTCGGCTCCTAGCTCCCTCGGCTCCACCGTTGCCCGTCATCCCTCCGGCTCCACCGGGCTCCCTCGTCCCTCCGGCTCCGCCTTGGTCAGTCGTCGACCATCCGCCGCCTCGGGACTCCACTCCTCTGGCTTTGCCTCGTCACTCCATCCCTCCGACTTTGTCAGGCTCCTCCTTCCCTCCGGCTCCACCTGCGTCCTCAGTCGCACCGGCTCCACCGCGGTCTTCCAGATCCCCGCCTCCGCCTCAGTCGCCTGAGCCTTCAGCTCCGCCTTGGCCCTCCGGATCCTCAGTTCCGCCCCGGCTCTCCGTCTGCCCCGTTCCACCTGGGTCTCCTTCTCCAGCAGCGCAGTCTCCATCAGTCGGCCCCCTGGTGTCCTCGGCCCATTCTCCACCATGGCTCCTCTCACCGTCGACTCCGCCGTGGGCCGCCATCCTGGCTGGCCTCTGGAAAACCACCTGGCTTCTCCTGCTTCAGGCTCCTCCCTGGCTCCTCCCACCCTCCACTCCCCCTTGGACTAACTGTTGGTTTTACCCCGTTTCCATTTCCTGCCCTCATCTTGCTCCATGCCCACCTCCAGAACCCCCACCCTCCCTCCTCTGTTGGACTGTTTTCGTTGGCGCGGGGACGCGCCGTTCCCGGGAGGGGGCGTTATGTCACATGTTTGACCTAGTTTCTTCTGTTCCCTCTTTGGTTAATTAGCCCCACACCTGTTTCTGTTCTCCCTTTAATTACGTTGATTATATAAGCCTGTGTTCTCCCTCCACCGTTTGTCTGCGATTTTCGTTTGCCATATGTGTTGTGCTACTCCATGCTCCTGGATACCTTCTGTGAATTATTATTATTATTATTATTATTACTATTAAAAGACTTTATTTGTTCTACTCCTCGTCGTACGCCTTCATTAGCATACACGTCACGTAACAACACTGAAGACTAGAGTAATGATGCTGAAAAATCAGCTTTGCGGCACAGGAATAAATTACAGTTTAAAATTTATTCAATTAGAAAAGCAGTTATTTTAAATTTGAATAATATTTCACAATATTACTGATTATACTGTATTTTTGATCAAATAAATGCAGTCTTGGTGAGCAGAAGAGACTTAGAAATTCTTACCGACCTATTAAAAACATTTAATAAACTAATGTTGTTTGGAAAGTCAGGCAAGAACTTATTTTTATTTTTTTGTGTGTGTGTGATTTTAGGAGCCTGTGGCCGCTCTATGATTTCACTGTAAAGGATTGCTTGATTTAATTTAATTCTTTTTTTTTTTTTTATTAATTCATTTATTTCCTCATTTCCCCATGGAAGAAAGAAAGTCAAACAAGTTTTGGACAATATAAGGGTGCAGCAAACGTTGAAAGCATTTCAATTTGTGGATGGACTTCTTTCAGAGCACTAGATGGATGAAATTGGCTCTGAACATCCTTGTGTTTGAACACCAGCAAAGGAATTTATTCCTCAGTGTTTTATTTATATCCTTGCATTGTAGGTTTTTATTACACACTATAAAACAGGAAGAAGCAGAAGAAAAGAAGAGTAATGTAAAGAGACAAAAAGCGGACAGCCACATCAAGGCTACTCGTCATCGGACAACAGTTTCTCCTCAAAGGCAACTCTATCTTTCAGTCTGGTCATTCTTCCCCCACATGGCTTTTTTATCTCTCTTTAGCTCGCCCACCCTGCTTCCGTGCTCTTTTCTGCTTCTTTTGATTCAGACATCATTCCTGCGGTGGCCCTGGCCAAGTGCCTCATTAAGCTGAAATGCTTCTAGTCAGCCTTTTGAAACATCTCTCTGATATGATGCCTCTGCCAAAGTTTCTCCCCTCTGCAAAGCATGCAAGGTCCAAAGTGCTGCATATAACATTAATCTTGCACACTGACTAATGTGGCATCACTTCAGTCTGTCATGAGAGTTTGGAGCCATGCTCTCTCTCTTCAGCGTTCACACCTGTCTAGATTTTGATCTCTAGCTCAGCAGGCACATTTGAAGCTGGTTTTATCTGAGTGCAGAGAGAACAATAAGTTTTGTTTTCTTTTAGTTCCTGTAGCTCAAAGACTAAAGCATGGTGTTAGCACTATAATGTCATGGGTTTAATACCCATAGCATTAGCAGTTTCTTTGCATAAAAAAAAAAAAAAAAACACTTTGCTCCACTTGAAACTAATTTACTTGATAAGTGACAAATAATAAATTAATCAATACATTAATTAATAAAACAAAAATCACTACCCTGCAGTTGTGATTTATGTCATTTATACAGCTTTTAATGGCATAAACACGTTCAAACTAATATGAAATCTAAGTAAACAGAAACTATCAAAAGATAAACTATTAATTCTTATTAAAAGAATAACTAAATTAAACAAATTAAAACCACTGTAACAATGATATAGTAAAAATTAAATTAAAATGTAACTAAATTCAAAATACAAAACAAATTGAAATACAACCCGAATTCCAGAAACGTTGTGACTTTAAAAAAAAAAAAAAAAAAAAAATTATTTAGTGGTCATTGTCCTGCTGAAATACACAAGGCCGTCCCTGAAATACACGTCATCTGGAGGGCAGCATATGTTGATCTAAAACCTTTATACACCTTTCAGCATTCATGGTGCCTTCCAAAACATGCAAGCTGCCCATACCGTATGCACTTATGCACCCCAGGGCTCGCAAAATCGCTAGCCCGACGTCCCGGGGCTATTGTGTTCCAGTCGGGCTACCAAAATGTATCACTGCCTGCCCGACGGGCTCCTTAAATACAGATCTCCCGCGGGTCCTTAAAAACTCTGAAAGTAAGTTGTATCAAAATTAACGCCATAAAAAGTTTTAAATACGTTAAATGGTGTAAGAAAAGTCCTAATTATAATTTCAAGAGGTCTTACAGTTGGGGACGGAAAGACATGAGTCGTGATAAGGCAGGATTAAAATTCAAAAGGCAACGATGTCATTGAATAAATAATGAGCGCTGCACGTTTCAAGTCAAAACGTGGCGCGGATGTCTTTATGTGAATGTATCTGAAGGTAACCGACTGTCCTCAGAAACGTGTCATTGGCATTTTAATTTAATTTTACCTTTAATTCCTGATAAATTGTCCAACCCCGCTCATTCTATGTTCATTTTACTTGTGCGGCTCTTAAAATGGGTCATAAATTGCCTTAAATATTTTTAAAAATTCTGCAGATACCCTGTAAATAGTGAAATAAAATTCCTTCTTTCATATTTGTTGATATTTGTGTATTGAAAATATTTTTGATTGACATTTAAACTCCTATCTGATTTTCTATATTTAAAAAAATAAAAAATAAATAATAAAATAAAATAGTAATTTTTTAATTTGGGCTAGTTAAATTATTTTCCGGGCTACCAAAATCTGAAGAGTACCTGCCCAAAGGGCTACCAGGGATTTTGAAATTTTGCGAGCCCTGCACCCCCATACCATCAGAGATGCTAGCTTTTGAACTGAACGCTGATAACACGCTGGACGGTCTCCCTACTCTTTAGCCCGGAGGACACGGCGTCCGAGATTTCCAACAAGGATGTCAAATTTGGACTCGTCTGACCATTGAACAATTTTCCACTTTGAAACAGTCCATTTTAAATGTGCCTTGGACCACAGGACACGACGGCGCTTCTGGACCATGTTCACATATGGCTTCCTTTTTGCATGATAGAGGCTTTAATTGGCATCTGCAGATGGCACGGTGGATTGTGTTTACCGACAGTGGTTTCTGGAAGTATTCCTGGGCCCATTTAGTAATGTCAATGACAGAATCATGCCGATGAGTCGTCTGTGTCGTCTGAAGGCCCGAAGACCACGGGCATCCAACAAAGGTCTTCGACTTTGTCCCTTACGCACATAGATTTCTCCAGTTTCTCTGAATCTTTTGATGATGTTATGCACTGTATATGAGATTTGCAAAGCCTTTGCAATTTGATGTTGAGGAACGTTGTTTTTAAAGTAGTCCACAATATTTTTACGCACTCTTTCACAGATTGGAGAGCCTCTATCCATCTTTACTTCTGAGAGACTCTGCCTCTCAAAGACATCCATTTTATAGCTAAGCAACCCTTTGTTGCCCCTGTGCAAACTTTTTTGAGACCTGTAGCAGGCATCAAATTTGAAATGAGCTGATTTAGTGGATAAGTGTCAAATTTATCAGTTTGAACTTTTTTTTTTTTTTTTTTTTTTTTGTATGTTCTATTGTGAATAAAATATTGGCTCATGTGATTTGAAAGTCTTTTAGTTTTCATTTCATTCCAATTTTAAAAAAATAAATACAAAAACCTTCCCAACATTTACGGAATTTGGGTTGTAAAATAGAAATAAGTAAATTGAAAACAAATTTAAAATGAATTTTTTTTTTCTTCCTTTATTTCCGCCCCTCACTCCGATTGGCTGATGAATTATTATTATTATTTTATTTATTTTTCCATTTATCTCAGTTTGACTTGACAGGAATTAATTAAATATAGGAAAAAATATCCAAAATATAAAACATCCAAAACAAACCCGGAAACTAGCAAAATTGAAAGAAAATAAATAAATAAACTACTGTAACACTGATAGAGTGAAAACTAAATCAAACTAATTTAAATGGGAAATAAATCTAATTAAGTAAACCAAAAACAAAAAAAATATAATTAATAAAATTAATGAATAAAGAAAGAGCGTTCATGTAGCTCAAAAAAGTGACTGTGCTGAGAACTTTAACATTAACATTTAACTTTAACATTAACAATTTTTTTTTTTTTTTTAATAATAGAAAAATATTCAAACTAATATCAAAACTAAAACAGAAACTAGCATAACTGAAAAACTACAATTGAAACTAAACCAACAGTACTTTGATAGAGTGAAAAAAAATATAAAAAATAAAAATAAAAAAATCCCTGAATCATCTAATTTTTGGAAATTGAGCAAAGATTATTGCAGTTTGGTTTACAGGAAAATATTATTTCAGTTTTTCTACTTTAAAATGTAATGTTTAATTCCATGTTTACTTTCTGTGTCTTTCTTATTTGTGAGATTTAATTTGAGTAAAAATAGTTTCAAAGTAAATCCTACACCATCTTTTTTTTTTGTTTGTTTGTTTTTTTCTAGTTTTTTCTACACTGGGTGAGCCACCTGTACTTTTTAAGATTGTGTATTTTCCAGTGGATTTATTATAAAGTTTGTTTATCTTTACTTAGATAAGCTGCAAAAAAACAAGAAATCACATTAGAGTTAGACGGATCGAAAAAGTGCGGCCCATGTTGGTCTGCAATATGTATAAAACGGTCAGTGAAGAGACTTTAGGCCACAACTGGGTTTATTTTAACTTCCCTATAAAAAGTTTAAGACAAAAGGATGAAAACCTTCTGAAGCAAGTGAGTGGGTGAATTGGCTCTTTTCAAAATGAACCCAATAATTGAAGATTGATCTTTTCTGCTACTACATGCTGACATGATGAGTGGGCTCCAATTTATCTCTTAGTAATGAACTCTTCTTGTGCTTGCCTTCCGAGCCTCTTATACGGTTAAGCAGGTAACTGAGAGGTGTGACATGTGACCATAAATTATAGAGGAACAAGAAATCATCAATCATTTTGTTACACAATGTCTCAAATGTCTGTACATGGAAACAAAGGCATTTTTAGCATGGTGTCATCATTTGTTTTTTGATGCATACTCCAATAATATTTTATCAAACAGTAGTGGTTACTCGGATACCAAGGAGACAGTGGTGCCAGGGGAAAGTATGCTTAATATGAAACATATCAGAAAAATATGAGACATAAAGATAAAAATCAAGGTAAATATTACATTTATATTTATGCATTAGGCAGACACTTTGAAGCACTTACATCACATTTAAGTTGTCAGTACTTTTGCGCAGGAAATCAAATATGGTTCTAGTGCCATACAAAAAATTAATAAATAAATAAATTATCTATCTACCTACCTGTCTGTCTAGAGACACATGTAAGACACTGAAGTATTGCTTTCACATGCCATTGTCCAAAACAAACGTGTTTTGTGTTTTCTCAGCTCAGACAAGCAGGAAGCTTTTATGTGCAAAGTGGAAAGGTTAATACTGACATCAAAGCAGCAATTGTGACTTCAGAGAAAGGAAGGATTTCCAGTAAAGGTGACAGATTCCTCCATCCAGCCGCTCATATACAGCATGTGGCACAGAGAGGCCTGCACTGCAAGTCTCATTAATAAAAGAGCTCTGTTAGACAGCTACAAGTCAGAGAAAAGAAAGAAATGAGACATCACTAATACATGATTGGCCCTCTTTCAGCTGTAACTGTGGGAATCCGACAGAATTCACAACAGGGGCAGGAGATATGGAGTCGCTCAGGAATACACTGGCAAAAGAGATTTTTCCTGTCTAGATCACAGATGGAACTTAATTAAATCAAGCTGTATAACCCATTTTACTCAAATCTATCAGTCTGACTTTAACAATGCAGCTGTACAATGGAAAGTTGACTATAATGTTCCTCATAAAATATTCCCTGACCCACAATGACCATTCCATATTTAGCAATGCAATCATTTACTTACATCATTTCCTCTAACTAAATGACAAAGAGCAGATTGCACATTGACATTGTGTACTTTCTAATGTAAATCACTCTAAATAAACTTTCACCAACACAGAAATTAAGTCTTTGCTGGTATACTAATGTTATGCCCTCTAAATGAAATATTGAAATATTATTACAATTTAAAATAACTGATGTTTATTTCACTACATCTTTTTTCCCCTGTGATGCGAAGCTGAGTTTTCAGCCACCATTACTACAGTCTTCAGTGTGATATGATCCTTCAGAAACATTTCTTATTATTATCAGTGTTGAAGTTGTGCTGCTTCACCATGATACATTTTTAAGAATTCTTTGATAAATAGAAAGCTCAAAAGCATCTATTAAAAACAAGTTAATTTAAATAAGTTAATTTAAATGTCAAAAGGAAATGTCAAATTACATTTGTCAGTTTATTGTGTCTTTGCTGACTAAAATTATTAATTGCTATAAATAAATATTATATACTGGAACCATACATACATACATACATACATACATACATACATACATACGTGTGTGTGTGTGTGTGTGTGTTTGACCCTGGACCACAAAACCAGTCATTCAAGTAGCACGGGTATATTTGTAGCAATATCCAATCAATCAATTTTTGTACCCTCAGATTCCAGATTTTCAAATATTTGTAGCTCAGCCAAATATTGTCCTATCATAACAAACCATACATCAGTGGAAAGCTTATATAGGCCTATTCAGCTTTCATATGATGTATAAAACTCGATTTAAAAAAAACCCCTTATGACTGGTTTTGTGGTCCAGGGTCACACACACAATGTCAGAATGCAAAACATCTTAATGATCCAAGGAATAAACTAAATTCCTTGACAGTTTTTTTTGAGATTCACCCATTCATGATCACACAGTTACAAAAAAATGGAGTGAGAATAATACTGTATGACACAGTATTTAGATTTTGATATGTATATCAAATAATTGCCAAAGGGCATACATTTACTCTCCACTGCAAGTTACTTTTTTCCCATCATAAATTAAAATGCAAATGAAAACAGCTGGCAGCAAGAGATTGTGCTATAACAAGTCCAAGACACATAGAGTACAACAGATGTCTTGATTCCAGCACTTAATAGACAAGACACGTGGCACAGAATGTCAACAACCTTCTCAGCTCCGCCGAGATACACGTGCTGTCACATCCAGGATAATAGACGCTTCGACATTGACAGTTTTGCGGGACGTGATGCAGGTTAATTTAAAAGCTCAAATACAATTGCCTAATTATAAACCACTACCGTATATATTTTGCACCTGCTCTTTATAATACTTCATATCCAGCAAAGAATGAGTACTACTTGCAAAATAAGCACAAGAAGCTTTCTTCAAATGGCCTTTGATTAAAAATTGGTCACGCTCAGGTGTTTGCCTCATGCTTCCAAGCTGCAAATGGTATATATTTTCTTAAAATCACCTCTGGAGAGCCTGCAGTTATATAAGTTGATCGTGGCCATCTGCTGTATGCACCATGCGGCAAAAGAAGGATATACTTGACTACCTGTGCTGGAGAAACCGCTCAACAAAATACTCCACTAACAAATAATTGATTGATACCACAATGAATTCCACCGGCTAATCTGAAAGGATTTGAATCAGCACATTATACAATTACCAGGACCAAAGGGTTACATCGTGGGAAATAACGACAGCTAGAAGTGCTGATTGTGTCTCTTCGGGCAGGTGTTCAACAAGATGTCTTGGGGGAACGTGTTCGGTTTAATTAGCTTCATTTACAAATCTGCAGTTATTGCTGTTAAGTGGCATCGTCTCGGACACTATTGGATCCTGTTGGAACCTGTTGTTATTAAATATACTGACAATCTATAGTGAATTTCAAACTCAATTAAACACTCAGTACTCAAATGGTTTAATCCCACCGGTCACATTGGTGACCAAAATTTGGTCTCAAGTTTGAATCAAAAGACAGAAAATAGAAAAAGAACGAACAACAACAACCTAAATAAATAAACAAATAAATAAAGTTAGTTAATCATATACAGTATTTCTGTTGAATATGATATAGATGACATATAAAAAAAAAAAATAATAATAAAAAAAAAACAATCTTATTGGTGCTTAAAGACTTAATTTTCTTAATGCATAAAATTCATCTTTATTATTATTATTATTATTATTATTATGGGGTTAAATATAACCTGTGAGTTTTAAATGCACTGAGAACTTCAAAACACATCTTTGTTGTTGTTGTTGTTGTTGTTTGTATTTTTGAATACACAGTAAAATAATTTTTCTCTTTTTGGAAGAATTTATTTATAACTTGGAATTGTGTTACATGTCGATTGAAAACTGCATAAAAGCCATTATTTTTCTTTTGTGAAATATGATCTACACATATTTTCCTTAAACTTTTACCTTCTGATAAAAAAATGGTAACAAAAAGACTCCCGTATGGAAATTATTTCACATCATTTCACTGTCAAAACAAGTTAGTGGGCCTGGAACAAAAAAAAAAAAAAAAATCTGATATATATATATATATATATATATTGCTTGCATGCACTGGGATTTGCATTCTTATGTAATTGCATCATTGCATCACCAAAACTGGATCATCTTTTTATGGAAACGCATTCTGGCCAGCAAGATTTGGAGCTTTAAATGGCTAGAGGTTTTGATGATGGTCTTTAAACTCATTTCAAACCTTGTTTGTCTCAAATCCACAATCAATATTGGATTGTCTTGCAGACAGTTCAATAACCAACGACACCTGAAATGAGCAGAGAAAACTGTCACACCATGTACTATGCAACTATCCAAACAATATTTGTGAATTATGCTTGCGATGCCCTAAACATGATTAATTAATGGCACAAGAAAAGAAAGATTCCCACTCATACTATACAGTCATGGCCAAAAATATTGGCACCCTTGGTAAATATGATCAAAGAAGGCTGCAAAAATTAATCTGCATTGTTAATCCTTTTGATCTTTTATTTAAAAACTTCACGAAAATCTAACCTTTCATTGGATAATAAGAATTTAAAATGAGGGGAAATATCATTATGAAATAAATGTTTTTCTCTAATACACATTGGCCACAATTAACGGCACCCTTTTATTCAATACTTTTTGAAACCTCCATTTGCCAGTTGAACAGCTCTAAATGTTCTCCTATAATGCCTGATGAGGTTAGAGAACACCTGACAAGAGATCAGAGACCATTCCTTCATCCAGAATCACTCCAGACCCTTTAGATTCCCAGCTCCATGTTGGTGCTTCTTCTCTTCAGTTCACGCCACTCATTTTCTATAGGGTTCAGGTCAGAGGACTGGAATGGCCAGCAGAAGCTTGGTTGTGTGCTCAGTGACCCATTTTTTTGTTGTTTTTGAGGTTTGTGTTTGGATTATTGTATGGTTGGAAGATCTAAACATGGCCCATTGTAAGATTTCTAACAGAGTCAGCCACTTATTGATTTTTTATCTGTTGGTATTTGATAAAATCCATAATGCCATGTGTCTAAACAAGATGTCCAGGAGGTTGAAATGTCAGGGGGTTGAAAGATTGAAAGATTTTACTAAATATTTGTTAATTAATAATGTTTTCAACTCAAAAGTAAATATGCACATAATGTAGTTATTTTAATATATTTTACTGTTATTTATTGTAAATAAATTAATAAATAAAATCAAACTTACTAATAGGCTTTCCCAATCTTATTTGCACAAGAAGTTGGCGCGTGACGAATCGGCATTTTGGTGGATAATAGCCTGTATGCTTGCCTGTTGCATGCGGTTGCATGACATGAATCTTTAGTGGTTTTTTTTGTTTGTTTGTTTTTTGTTTTTTTTACAACATACAACAATTGCAGAGGAATCTGAACCTAACCAAAATAAAGACAGATGAAGCTAGATGCCCGACTCCAGACCCGGACGGCCTCATAAAGGTGATCCACAGGATGCTCTGTTAGCAGCTCAGTGTTTTACATTTATGTCAGGAAAAGGACCATTTACATCCAAATGTAATTTAATGCACACAGAACGAAACCTAGAAATGTATTTCAGAATATAAATTGCTTAATCGGCCATTTTCAGTAAGATTTAACATTGCTAAATGTGTTTGTGTGCCTGCACGTTTAAATTGAATAATGTCCAACAGATATCTGTTTTAAAGCAGTGGTAATTCACTCGTTGATTTGCTTAAAATCTACTTTGCGATTCTGTTGGAAAACATGTTTACGGTGCATTCTATTCAACGTGTTTATTGCTAGTGCAGTAGAAATAGACAGCACAGTCTTTACAAGTAATTTGTATGCAATGCATCTGGTTGCCATGGCAACCTCACGCGCTTGCTGCTGCTATAATCATAGTAAAACCGCTTTTAATGGTACACAGACTGTGACTTTGTACGTTTACTACAGAAATACTAAAATGTATTTAAAAGTTTGACTGACCAAATCGACTGGCTTGGTTTGGCCCCCCCCCCCCAAGCTCAAACGTCAAGCTACGCCTATGATATAGACACACGTCCTCTTCTAGGCAGTTTCGTAACACTTTATGTTGATTGGAAATTCTTAAGTATTGCCCTGATGGTGAAAATGGGAATTTCCACTGCTCTAGCTCTTTTCATAAAGCCACTTCACTAATTTGTGAAGCTCGATTATCTTTTGCTGCACATCAGAAATATATTCTTTGTTTTTTCTCATTGTGATGGATGATTAAGGGAATTTGGGCTTTGTTTTGCCTCCTATTTATATTTCTGTGAAACAGGAAGCCATGGCTGGATAATTTCATGTTCATAATCAACCTGAAGTGCTCAAAATTGTGAATATGAATGGGAATATATACTTCAGAGATATTTAACTCATAAGAATTTCTCAACCTGGTCTCATAAAAATACATACCTCTGCGCACTTTTTGTGCGACACCGTTTCACAGTTTCAAATAGTTTCACAGTTTCAAATAGAAATAGCTAAAACACAGGTTCAATATGTGAACCCTGGCACATTTTTATTACGTAGATATTGGTATGTATTGCTGTTTTTTTATTACGTTGCTTCAGATACATATTGTGGCGGTTCAGAATTCAAATATCCGGGGACTGTCGCTAAAGGTTAATGCTCTATCGTGTTGGAAATATGCCCTACACCAAATCCAGCCCTAAACCTACCCGATAGTGTTAACAAATGCAAAACTGATATAAAAACGTATTAGCTGATGCAACTGTGCCATTTGAACTTCCTTTTACGCAGATTTTAACCGCTTTGTCGAACCGTAGTTACACGGGATTCGAACCAGTGCTTCTCGTCTCTTAAGTCCGTCTCCGTACTCCGTGAGCTACCGAACAAACTTATCATCTATGAAAACCCATAGATATGAAGCTGGATGTGTGCGATGCTAATGTTCAAAAGCATCAGTTTTCAAATCTCCCAGCATATTAATATTGTTTTGAAGTCATAGCATGATATTCTTTAAGTAATTGTGCAAAAATTACGCTTTATTAATCGCAACTCTGTAAATTTGTGTGAAAGTGTTCATTTATTTTGGAAACTGCAGTGGTGTGTATTTCATGTCACGCTAAAAAGTGCACCCAGGTATGTAAATGCCATGAGACCAGGTAGGAACTTCTAGGGGTGCCAGTAATTGTGTCCAACGTGTATTTGAGTAAAACATTTATTTCATAATGATATTTTCCCCCCATTTTAAATTCTTATTATCCAATGAAAGGATAGATTTTTGTGATTTTTTTAAATAAAAGATTAAAAGGATTAACAATGCAGATTAATTTTCACGGCCTTCTTTGATCATATTTACCAAGGGTGCCGATATTTTTGGCCATGACTGTATAATGTTCCTAATACAGCTCCTAACAAACATAATATGTGCATGACAAGAACATATTGTGATACATGACTCATCTTATCTCCGGAAGTTTGATGGATTGATGCTATTAATCAATGAATCACTGGAAGAGTTATTGCTAAATGAAGACAAAATAAAACTAATTTTAGTATGCTAAACACATTAAAGTTTGATTGGTTTGCAAATGAGAAATCTGAGAGATGGAACGGGCCATCGATTGCTGAATATGTCACTGTTTATGTACGTTTTATAATGTGGTAATGTGAGATTAAGCACCTCAACTAGATTTTCCGATGAAAATACGAGTGGTAGTTTGATCCCAGAGGACAAACTATCCCTTTAAGCTTTTTGAAATGACGACTATATTACAGCTGGCTCGCAAAGAACTGCAATGAAAGATGTTTTATAGGGTTTGGATTACTATTATGAGCCACACTCACAATGGATTGGGAAAAATAATAACCAAAAAGAATGGGAGAAAGAGAGCAATGTTTTACAGGATTGCACGAAAGCCACAGAATTGAATTAATTATCTTCTGGATAGAGATTTGATCCTGTTAGCCATCTGCACCATCAGCACAAGAAATGGATTAGAGAGAAGGCTGAAGCTATGATCAAACAGTCTGAGAAATCTCGACTGATTCCCTCTTTATTTGAGGTCTCATATTTTTTCTTTCCCCAATATGATGTCTGTGTGAGCTGTATAGGTTGTAAGGATGATGGAGAGAGAGAGAGAGAGAGAGAGAGAGAGAGAAAGAGATTAAAGGCAGTTAGCAGATTCAGCTCATAAGAGCAGTATTTCATAGCCTGGAGAAATGCAAGCAAAAACCCGTCACTGAACTGACTTTTAAGTCTTTTTAAGAGACATATAACGTCACAGTATTCTTCTATCTACTTGAAAGGTCACAAAACCTGTCAAGGACATAAATCATATTTAACCCCACAATTACATTTAGTATTCTGAAATTTCCTGCGAACAAAAATGACACTAATGAAACTCCAAATAAATAATTCAAATGTAAACAAATATTTAATTCTAAATTTAATATTTTTGAAATATATTTATACAACATGGTACTATTTTATTTGAAATCATTTATGAATCTTAAAATTTTGCAATGTATTTAAAGGTCATTTAAACAAATAAACAACATACTTAAAATGTCAGGAAGAATTACAGTAGGAATTTAGGTTAAATGTATACGAATGCACAAGCATCAATAGTTAACCATTGTAATTCATTTTTGGCCTCATTAGATTTTTAAAATGGTCCAGTGTTGTGACAAATGAGTTGTTAAAAGTGCAAATATTCCATGTAGTGTCTCAATTAAGGTGGTCATTAAAACATGGTGCATAGTAATTATAAAACAATTAACAAAATGCTGTTTGTGTCACCTTCCTTAAAGTGCTTAGTGTCAGCTACCCTTATAATACTACTTATCTTGGTATATTTGTTGTGCTGTCTTACATTTTTGAAAAAAAAAAGATAAATAAAATAAAATAAAATAAAATACAATATCAAAAATAAATGCCTGGATGCATTATAGACATAAAAACTGAGGTTACATGCTATTGAATGAATGATAAAATGAAATGAAATTGACATTAAAAATTGATATCACAATGCACCCAGTTTTGGTGCACAAATAGGCTACAATTTCTTAATGTTTTTTTTTCCCCCCCTTTTAAATCTGGCCTATTTTTGAGACATTCACACTTTTAAACTCACAATAAAAATGTAACAAAGTGACTCCCATATGGAAACACTTTCACATCATTTCTCCGTCAAGACAGTTGGTGGACCTGGAACATAACGGCTATTCTCTCCCCGTGCACCTCTCCTTCACTCTTTTCATATTTCGATAACACATTTCCCCTGGCGTCTCCAAACCAGAAGAGGCTTTGAGGAGGGCAGGCAAGCTGACTCCACCACATTGTTCCTATTCTGAACAAAGATTGTAGCTGACTGGAGGGAAATTGCATACCGTAGGGGCCCATCACTGACCTGGTCTGGGGAAGAGGACTGCAGGATGGGGGCGTTAAGGATGAAAGGCTGAAATCATGGAGTAAGAGTCTGAACCGCAAGAGTCTGGAGAGGCTTACTGTGTTCAGACAACATGGGATTCTAGGAGATACATACTGTACAAACATGCTGGAGATTTTTATCCATGCATCATCAAAGCATTGCTGTGTGTGCGTGCATGTGTGTGTGTGTGTGAGTTGGGGTGGTCATTTTTATATTTCTGAACTACATAAGTTGCATTCAGGGATTCCCATTTATGCTGTACTTAAGTTTGTTTCTTCATTACAATACTTTATGTGGAGAAATGTAGCATTCCATCACTTGCTCACCAATGGATCCTCTGCAGTGAATGGGTGCCGTCAGAATTAGAGTGCAACCAGCTGATAAAAACATTACAGTGATCCACACCACTCCATTCCATCAATTAATGTCTTGTGAAGTAAAAGCTGTGGTTTTAAGTTAAAAATGCCTTATTTGTTTCTTACAAACATGCAGCTTTTCACTTCACAAGATGTTAATTGCTGGACTGGAGTGGAGTGGATTACTTGTGGATTATTGTGATATTTTTATCTGCTGTTTGGACTCTCATTCTCACGGCACCCATTCACTGCAGAGGATCCATTGGTGAGCAAGTGTAATGCTACATTTCTGCATATCTGATTCCGTGAAGAAAAAAAGTCATCTACATATTGAATGGCGAAGGATGAGTACATTTTCAGTTAATTTTCATTTTTGGATGAACTATTCCTTTAATACAATTACAACTTTAGTTTTGAAAAAGCTGATGTAAAGACACAGAATATATGTGTCTACAAGACTAATTTCAAGCATTTTATGATAATAAGAAACATAAATTCAGTCAAGTACATCCAAACTTTTGACTGAAATTGTATTTACTTCAGTTCATGCATGCATAATATCTCCGCCTGACTGTCGTCAGACAGCGAATGCCTCTGAATTGTTACTGTGAGTTACAAATAACTGCCATTTACCGCATCTCAGAAAGCTGCTCTGAAAGAACGAGGCATTAATTACCATTCCTTCAAATCTCTGTTTCCCTCTTTTATCCAGCAGCACAGCACACGTTAGCATCACTAAACAAGGGGATTGAAAGCAGCCCATTTTTCTTTTGGATTACCACCGTAAGCTCACATGCTTGACTACTCTTGCGATACCTTTGCATTCTGCCTGGCTTCCCTAAACACCTTTTAATTGCCTTTCTTATTTATTTATTTATTTTATTAGTATACATTTATTTTGAATGCATTAGGATATTTAGAAAGTTTATGCACAGCCAGCATGCGGTGAGCTTCTGAATAAGGCTTTTAGCCCAATGCCAATTCATATTTCATAACAATGGCTTCCAGGTTTATGGAACACATTCATCTATTTAAACATCAATCATTAAAGCCCCCCCTCCGACCATTATTATTATTATTAGCGCTATATATTATTAATAAAGAATTATGTATATGTATATGCACGCACACACGCACATGCATGCGCACACACACACACACACACACACACAGTATAAATGAATATAAGGATTTTAAAATCTAGAACAGGCCCCATAGGAGAGATTAGCACAAGAGGGAGTCATTTTCACCATATTTGAACCATTAAAATTGACCAGCTGACTCGAACGCGAAACGCGGCCTTGTTAATAGCCGCTGCCAGACTAGGCGTGACTCTCCGTGCCGCTTGATTTGCTGCTGATTTAACTGAGGAGAGCAAATTAGTGAGCTTAACTGCTGTCTGAATGAAACTAGTCAATTAGCATATGCTGATAAGACGCAGCTATCCCACTGCATCCCGTCGAGCTGTTAACTAAGAGTCACATTGCCCTATAGATTAATGTTCTACCCATGAAACCCTCTGGTATTAACTCAATATTTATCAGACAAGACCCTGTGGATGTGAATAATACAACATGATTGATTCATAAACAATATTTGATGCAAACCAACATTTTTCTTTAGTATTTGAACCCTGCACACATAAATGTGATATACCAGTAGCTTACATCATAAAAGTCTATTTCACTGTATTTTCCTATTCATCAACTATGCAAGAACATGCAAGTTAAATCAGATTCGATTAAAAAAAAAAAAAAAAAAATATATATATATATATATATATATATATATATATATATATATATATAAATATATATATATATATATATATATATATATATATATATATATATATATATATACAGGTGCTGGTCATATAATTAGAATATCATCAAAAGGGCTAGTTTTGCCTGAATTACTGCAGCAATGCAGCATGGCATGGAGTCGATCAGTTTGTGGCACTGCTGAGGTGGTATGGAAGCCCAGGTTGCTCTGATAGTGGCCTTCAGCTCATCTGTATTGTTGGGTCTGGTGTCTCTCATCTTCCTCTTGACAATACCCCATAGATTCTCTATGGGGTTCAGGTCAGGTGAGTTTGCTGGCCAATCAAGCACAGTAACACTATGGTCATTGAACCAGCTTTTGGTACCTTTGGCAGTGTGGGCAGGTGCCAAGTCCTGCTGGAAAATGAAATCAGCATCTCCATAAAGCTTGTCAACAGAAGGAAGCATGAAGTGCTCTAAAATTTCCTGGTAGATGGCTGCGTTGACTGTGGACATCAGAAAACACAGTGGACCAACACCAGCAGATGACATGGCAGCCCAAATCATCACTGACTGTGGAAACTTCACACTGGACTTCAAGCAACATGGATTCTGTGCCTCTCCACTCTTCCTTCAGACTCTGGGACCTTGATTTCCAAATGAAATGTAAAATTTACTTTCATCTGAAAAGAGGACTTTGGACCACTGAGCAACAGTCCAGTTCTTTTTCTCCACAGCCCAGGTAAGATGCTTCTGACATTGTCTCTGGTTCAGAAGTGGCTTGGTAGCCCTTTTCCTGAAGGCGTCTGAGCGTGGTGACTCTTGATGCACTGACTCCAGCTTCAGTTCTCTCCTTGTGAAGCTCTCCCAAGTGTTTGAATCGGCTTTGCTTGACTGTATTCTCAAGCTTGCGGTCATCCCTGTTGCTTGTGCACCTTTTCCTACCCAAATTCTTCCTTCCAGTCAACTTTGCATTCAATATGCTTTGATACAGCACTCTGTAAACAGCCACACCTTTCAGTAATGACCTTCTGTGACTTACCCTCTTTGTGGAGGGTGTCAATGTTCGTCTTCTGGATCATTGCCAAGTCAGCAGTCTTCCCCATTATTGTGGTTTCAAAGAACAAGAGATACCCAGAATTTATACTGTAGGGATGGTCATTTATTCAAACTCAAATGTAAATATTCTAATATTTTGAGATACTGATTTTTGACTTTCATGAGCTGTAAGCTCTAATCATCAAAATTAAAAGAAATAAACATTTGAAATATATCAGTCTGTGTGTAATGAATGAATATAATATAAAAGTTTCACTTTTTGAATGGAATTAGTGAAATAACTGAACTTTTTGATGATATTTTAATTATATGACCAGCACCTGTATATACACAAACCCGATTCCAAAAAAGTTGGGACACTGTACGAATTGTGAATAAAATTTCACAATAAATTCATAAACTTATATTTTATTCACAATAGAATATAGATAACATATCAAATGTTGAAAGTGAGACATTTTGAAATGTCATGCCAAATATTGGCTCGACATTTTGAAATGTCATGCCAAATATTGGCTCATTTTGGATTTCATGAGAGCTACACATTCCAAAAAAGTTGGGACAGGTAGAAATAAGAGGCCGGAAAAGTTAAATGTACATATAAGGAACAGCTGGAGGACCAATTTGCAACTTATTAGGTCAATTGGCAACATAATTGGGTATAAAAAGAGCCTCTCAGAGTGGCAGTGTCTCTCAGAAGTCAAGATGGGAAGAGGATCACCAATCCCCCCAATGCTGCGGAGAAAAATAGTGGAGCAATATCAGAAAGGAGTTTCTCAGAGAAAAATTGCAAAGAGTTTGAAGTTATCATCATCTACAGTGCATAATATCATCCAGAGATTCAGAGAATCTGGAACAATCTCTGTGCGTAAGGGTCAAGGCCGGAAAACGATACTGGATGCCCGTGATCTTCGGGCCTTTAGATGGCACTGCATCACATACAGGAATGCTACTGTAATGGAAATCACAACATGGGCTCAGGAATACTTCCAGAAAACATTGTCGGTGAACACAATCCCTTGTGCCACCGTTGCCGGCTAAAACTCTATAGGTCAAAAAAGAAGCCATATCTAAACATGATCCAGAAGTGCAGGCGTTTTCTCTGGGCCAAGGCTCATTTAAAATGGACTGTGGCAAAGTGGAAAACTGTTCTGTGGTCAGACGAATCAAAATTTGAAGTTCTTTTTGGAAAACTGGGACACCATGTCATCCGGACTAAAGAGGACAAGGACAACCCAAGTTGTTATCAGCGCTCAGTTCAGAAGCCTGCATCTCTGATGATATGGGGTTGCATGAGTGCGTGTGGCATGGGCAGCTTACACATCTGGAAAGGTACCATCAATGCTGAACGGTATATCCAAGTTCTAGAACAACATATGCTCCCATCCAGATGTCGTCTCTTTCAGGGAAGACCTTGCATTTTCGAACATGACAATGCCAGACCACATACTGCATCAATTACAACATCATGGCTGCGTAGAAGAAGGATCCGGGTACTGAAATGGCCAGCCTGCAGTCCAGACTTTCACCCATAGAAAACATTTGGCCCATCATAAAGAGGAAGATGCAACAAAGAAGACCTAAGACAGTTGAGCAACTAGAAGCCTGTATTAGACAAGAATGGGACAACATTCCTATTCCTAAACTTGAGCAACTTGTCTCCTCAGTCCCCAGACGTTTGCAGACTGTTATAAAAAGAAGAGGGGATGCCACACAGTGGTAAGCATGGCCTTGTCCCAACTTTTTTGAGATGTGTTGATTCCATGAAATTTAAAATCAACTTATTTTTCCCTTAAAATGATACATTTTCTCAGTTTAAACATTTGATATGTCATCTATGTTGTATTCTGAATAAAATATTGAAATTTGAAACTTCCACATCATTGCATTCTGTTTTTATTCACAATTTATACAGTGTCCCAACTTTTTTGGAATCGGGTTTGTATATATATATATATATATATATATATATATATATATATATATATATATATTCATTAAAAATCTTATGTTGCCATTGCATCCCTTCATAAGTGAGAGCAACCATTAAATATTGCATGAGAGAAGAATATACCAAATACATGAATAGAGCTATACAATATAGAATATAATAAAATATATAAAGTAGGGGGAAATTTGGTTAAGTGGGTTACAACATGCATTCGCACTATTTGTACATTCAAATAAACAATTGTTATTTTTAGATTATTATTGCTTAAATAGTTATTATTTCATTATAATTTTAAGTTCATATTTATAAGAATATGCAAACATTTTTTTTGTTGTTGTTTGTTTTTTTGCAACTGAACGGTGTGAAATTTGAACATTGACAAACCACACATAGAAGTCATAGAAGAAAGCAAATAAGATGCTCTTTTTCAATTGGGAACCTAAATGTATATGTTTCCACTCACAAATCACAGAGTTTAAACCAGTTACTAGTAAACATTTTGTTACCAGCTCAGATCTTTAACTATTACACCACTCAAAAGATACATCTATCGTTTATGGAGAAATAATTGGCATGTTTACTTGCAGAGCCCAACTACTGCACTATATGAACACGATCCTTACATATGTTGGATCCATTTTTGGTGTCTTGTGACAGAAAAGAGACAATAGTCTAAAAGTCTCGCACAAACAGTGATGCAGAGATTAAGATCATCTTTAAATTGCTGCTGACTTGGGAGAAACGCCACCCTGCTGCTTTGTGCCAGACCGTTGTTTTCTTTTTAATCTTTTCTTTGATTTGAAATCCTTTTAGTAGGTACAGTATTTAATGGGCACGTCTATGTGCATAGTCAGTTGCCATGACAACATAGAAAAGGAATGGAAAGTATGACATGCACCACTCAGGGTAGTTAGTGAAAGGCAGACTATTACACTTTGGCTTAGAATTTACTTACCGTTCAGAGTGTGGGAGTTTTTTTTTTTTTTTTTCTTCTCGTAGTGAAAGAGCTCACACATGCATTCACAAGCATATGCCCTTGCGAAAATTGTCACGTACACAAATGAAACCATGTGCAAACACCATGACAGATCTATATATATATTAATGCATAAAATGCGGAAAATTATCTCAGACATTTACATCAGAGTTCAAACTGAATACATTTGCTGTGGGTGGTTTTCAAATTAGTGATGCAAAATGTGTGTATTGTTTTTTTAAATACCTGTCTTAACTTCTTAAAGCAATAAAACAAACAAACAAAAAAAATCAATGATAATAATAATATTGATTATTAGACACTTCAAATTATTTTTTAAGTAAAGTATTCACTGTCAGATGCCATCACTTTAATTATTATTTAATCACCTTGCTGAATAGAACTATACAAAAAAAAAATATATATATATATATATATATAAATTAATACTAATAATACTACTAATAATATATATTAATAAAATAATACTTCTATTCAGCTAGGTTATTTTCTAAAATTAATATGTGTATTATGCCAGCAATAAAATATATATATATTAAAAAAAAATAATAATGTTTGTCTAGCTTTTTAATTCTGAAGGTAAAAGTAAACTACTACTACTAGTAGTGTTTTTTTTTTTTTTTGTAATATTATTATTTAAAAAGAAAACAATAAAAATAAAACTGTAATATTTATATGCCTGTCCAAGCACTTAGAGCATATTTCTCAGCATATTTATTATTTAACCTGATAGTTTGTTTCAAGCTTGCACACCACCTTTTCTTAAAAAGGTTCTTTTAAATTTTTAATCTTATGCTTTTATACTGTAGGTACTCCAGGAATTCTTAACAAAACCTGAAAAATCTTGTTTTGCAATGCATATGATCTAAAACTGCATGCATAGCTGTTTCTACCACTGTATAAGAAAGAAAAAAAAAACCTGTTCACTTGAAGAAGCCACTCACATGTGCATTTTCATAAATATGCATCTTCTAACGTGATGTTTTTGACTTTGGATGTGAAGCTAGAAAACAACCCAAAGGCTAACAAATGACTAACGCAACCTCAGCACTTCTCTGACCAGCTATCCAACAGCACAGCAGGGGGGTGAAAGAAAAAGAGAGAGTGAGAAAAAAAAAAAAAAAATACATAGAGACTGAAACCCTGAAAGTCAAATAGCTCCTCATTTCTACAAGAATTAAACAGACAACGTAGATAAAATAAGCATACTCGGCAAACAGAAATAATCCTGCTCAATTTATTTAAAACATCAGAGCTAGTTAAAAGGTCATCCGCTTTTATATTGATGTCACACTGAGTCAGGTTTAAAGATAACAGGAGTTTCCCTGCAGGTCATTTACAACTAGACACACTCATGATATTGCAAGACTTCACGTTGCGATTGTCTCAAATGATTGCATAGTTTCATTCCTGTGCATTTACTTTGTCGTTTGACAATCATGTGCGTTATGAAATTGCTTGCTACAAGAAAGACAATGAAGCATGCTAGGACTCTGAGAGTAGAAGAACAATAAACTACATTTGTGTGTGTGTGTGTCCTTTCTGCATCACCACACACTCGCTGTCTGGTCTCACAGAATCGTTGACCACTCATGGGTCATCTGATAGCCTATATATGGCACGGAAAATTGGCACCAGCTTTCACCAAACCAGCTTCAATCACCTTAACGCAGTTTGTAGGATTCAGGCTTCTTTTTATCATTCGGCCAAGAAATAAAGTGGTGTTTATACGGTCTCTGCATTTGCCAAAGTTCATGCCAAAGGTCGTCAAAGATTCATGACGTGCCGTCTGAGACTGAAGCCCACACACGACTGCTGGTTGTATTATATAGTTCATATACAGGCCTATTGATTTTCACTTTGTCAAAAATAGCTGTTCAATAGCAAATAGCCAATGGATCCTCTGCAGTGAATGGGTGCCATCGGAATGAGAGTCCAAACAGCTCAAAAAAAAACAGCACAATAATCCACAAGTAATTCACACCACTCCAGTCCATCAATTAACATCTTGTGAAGTGAAAAGCTGCATGTTTGTAAGAAACGAATTAAGATATTAAGACATTTTAACTTTAAACCATAAATACGAGTCAAGCCAAAATAGAAGTCCTCTATTCATAATATTTATTTTTCCAGTGAAAAAGTTAATCTCCTGTTGTCCTCTCATGCTGAAATCCACCAACATATTTGTTTAGAATGGACTGGTTTCACAGTCTCCTGATTCAGATGAGTCAGGATTCAATATTATGTATCATTCAATATTATGAATATAGGACTTCTATTTTAACATTGGATACAAGACATTTTACAAGACATTAATTGATGGACTGGAGTGGTGTGGATTACTTGTGGATTATTGTGATGTTTTTAATCAACTGTTTGGACTCTCATTCTGACGGCACCCATTCACTGCAGGTGATCCATTTGTGAGCAAGTGATGTAATGCTACATTTTGCCAAATCTGTTCCCAAGAAGAAACAAACTCATCTACATTTTGGATGGCCTGAGGGCAAGTAAATTTTCAGCAAATTTTCTTTTTTTGGGGTAAATTAATCATTTGATAATTAAATGATCAATAAAATACATTCTCAGCAAACCAAATCACTGAAGTTGTACAAAACTCCAGATATCCTAACCACTCGACACAAACTTTTAAAGACAGGATTAAGCTCTTATTTGTGAATCAGCAGAGTCTGCTCAATGTGTTGAATGATGGGATGCTAATAGCTTTGCAAATTAGAAAGTAATCCCTGTAATTTGGCAAACCTACAGCCTCAGAAGGTTAGATTTCGAGACTGTAATACTTTCATAAGTGTCAAACCATCCACCAGTGGTTTAAAGGAGCTTCATGCTAATCAAGAGCGTTACTTGAAAGACGAAAAAGGATTTCTTAATACCACATAGGTCAACTGCTAATACTCTGACTCCATGTCTGTAAAGAAGCAATATGTGGACTGATTTATTTATAGTCCCTAATGCATCCTAGAGAGGATCATTTCAATGTGATCTTCCTAACTGCAGCAATTTGTGTATATAAATATATATATATTTCTTAATTTCTTAGCATAACCCTTCCAACTCTTCCAAGAGTTTATTTTCAGTGGTTCCTCTTTTATGCATTGTATAAACGTCTGTCTCTCGCTTTAATTTCACTTTCTATTTTCTGTCCTTCATTCTTTATCTTTTTGACATAGTAGTATTAATTAATATGAGTATATACAGTAAGTAGTTAACCAGTAGGCGGTAACAGTTCAACAGATTTGTTCCAAAGCCCTTATTGTATCATGATTCGGGGAACGGTTCATTGCGCTTTGGCTTTGAAACTATTTCAGTTGGCGGAGGAAAAACAGTCACTGTAACCAGTGATATTAAAGGTGCCATAGAATGGAAAACTGTATTTACCTTGGCATAGTTAAATAATAACAGTTCTGTACATGGAAATGACATACCGTGAGCCTAAAACACCATTGTTTCCTCCTCCTTATGTAAATCTCCTGCATGAAAAAGACCACTGAAAAACATGCGAATCAGAACATAACACAGACTGTGATGTAACAGTCGGGATCACTAATATGTACGTCCCCAACATTTGCATAATGTATACCTGCCCATGTTCTAGGCCAGCCGCCAGCCGAACCTGCAAAGCCCGAATCATCAGAAGTTCTACAGGTATTGTAAAGTAACAAGTGAGGACAACAGTGAAAATGACAGATCATGGAAATAAACGTTATGTTCCAGGCTTTGTAGGGATGGGTTGGTGTCTGTATTCAGAAAGGCACGGAAAGCAAATAACGTGTTCTAATAAAATAACGCGATCCACTAAAGGGACATGGTTAGCTCCTTGCTAGGAGTAGCCTGTTACATTACAGTACGTAAGATTTCACTTACCACATAAACAGAGTAAGGAGAGATGACCGAGGATGATGGCGAAAGATTTACAGATCCTGAGCACCACTGACAAGCATCTATGTTGTCTATGTTGCTTCCCAGTTGCAGTGGAAGCAACATAGACAAATGCGTCCCAAATGTAGTGCCCAGGATTTAACCTCTTGTTGCTTTGCATGTGGTGAGGAAGGACATCGTGCTGCCTAGGAAGGGAGAAGGTGTCAGGAAACGACCAGCGGCCACTGAGGAGGGGCGACCAGTGACCGAGCAACCGCAGTCCCAGCCTAAGGAGAAAGAAGCTCAAATGAGTAGAACAGCTGTTTTGTTGAATCAAACACAACGTCCTTGTGACCGAGTTGCCCAGCTCATTGGAAAGAAAGCCATCCTCAAATGCCACATTTGTGATTTTGCAGTAACAGCTCTGTTAGACATGGGAGCACAAGTTAGTATAGCCCATGCGATAGTGAGCTTTATTCAGGAACAACCTTGTGTAAACACAGGAGCTGTTATCACAGTCGGCCCTAGAGATGCTGTACCACCAAGTCAGGTGACTTTTGTAATGTGCGAAGTTCCAGTTGACTTGGAATGCAGGGTACCAGTAGTGCTGTTTGAATCCAGTGAAGAGAGTGCGTCGGTAACTCATATAGAAATTGGAGAAGGTCTGATGGAGTTAAAGGGGCCAGATCGACCCTATGTTAGAATTCCCCTGGGCAATCCTACCACCTGTGAAATCATGGTCAGACGGCATACACCTCTAGGGAGTATACAGGCTATAGCTAGTATTATTGAAGCAGAGTGACAAGATTTGGGAAACAGTGGTGACATACCAGTATGAGCCAATGAGAAGATCCAGGTTCCCAGGAACAGGAGAACATCCACAAGGCAGACAGCTTGTGGCATCCGCAAGTTGACGTGAGCCATCTGGAAAAAGAAGAGCAGACATTAGTCAAAGAGATGCTTTATGAGGAATCTAATGTGTTTGCTTGTGGAGATGATGATATTGGGTGTATCCCAAGTTTACAGATGACGATTAACTTAAAGGATGATATCCCTGTTCAGCGAGCATATGCCTCCATCTCGAAACCCTTGTATAAGGAGGTGAAGGAATACGTCCAGGACTTACTAGCTCGGGGTTGGGTGGTCAAGTCGAAGTCTCCGTATGCAGTCCGGTGGTGTGCGTCTGGAAGAAAGATGGCATCCTGAGACTGTGTATAGATTACAGGTTGTTAAACCAAAGACAGTTCCAGATCGACATCCACTTCCCCGGATCCAGGACCTCATTGACACTCTAGGAGGTTACCGATGGTTTTAAATTCTAGACCAGGGAAAGGCCTACCATCAGGGATTCATGGCGGAGGGATCTCGGCACCTTACTGCATTCATGACCCCTTGGGGACTATATGAGTGGGTGCGCATACCCTTTGGATTAGCTAATGCACCAACGGCTTTCCAAATGAGTATGGAGGGGATGTTAGACTCATTAAGAGATGAACTATGTATCCCGTATCTCGATGGCATACTTTGTTTTGGCAAAACATTCAATGACCATGTCCAGGGACTAGGGAGAGTCCTCAGAGTACTGAAGAAGCATGGAGTGAAGTTGAGGCCAGCAAAGTGTGAACTCTTCAAGAAAGAGGTTAGATACATGGGAAAAATAGTCTCAGAGGATGGTGTCCGTATCGACTCAAAAGACATAGAAGCAGTCCTCTCCCTGAAAGAGCAAAAGCCCACTACTGTAGGAGAGTTGCTGGGGTTCCTCAACTACTATCACACATATATTCAAGATTTATCGCGAATTGTGCAGCCATTATATGAGGTCCTCCAGTCTTGGGGATCCGTAACAGCTGGGGAACAGAGTAAGTCTGGAAAAGTCGGGAAAAGAGGGACCCAGTTACCATCTCGTGCAAAAGTGGAGTGGACGAGTGTGCACCAAGGCGTGTTGGAGAGACTTATCGGGGCCTTAACAGTTTCAATGCCCTGCATATTAATAGCGGCTCCCTGATGCCCACATTTTATATACAGTATATTTACCCAACGATATAACTTTGCGAGAAAATACTGAAATATATATTTTCCTCCCTGTGTTTCCTTCCTGCTGTGAGCTACTGAAGTTAGCTGCACTGTGCAACAGCCAATCAGAGCAGAGCTCAACATTATTATTCATGACCCTTCCA
Organism: Onychostoma macrolepis; assembly: GCF_012432095.1. Lineage (NCBI taxonomy): Eukaryota > Metazoa > Chordata > Actinopteri > Cypriniformes > Cyprinidae > Onychostoma > Onychostoma macrolepis. The sequence continues at coordinate 42,423,971 of NC_081155.1, forward strand.
AATAAGTTAAAAACAGACCATTTCATTGTAGAGACAAATCCTAGGGTTGTAAATGGACATGTAAAACCGTTTCTGGAGATTTTTTGCCCTTACCTAAGCCACCTACCTTCTATGTAGATATCGGAGGTCCTCCAGTCTTGGGGATCCGTAACAGCTGGGGAACAGAGTAAGTCTGGAAAAGTCGGGAAAAGAGGGATCCAGTTACCATCTTGTGCAAAAGTGGAGTGGACGAGTGTGCACCAAGGCGTGTTGGAGAGACTTATCGGGGCCTTAACAAGTCCCCTGGTTCTCGCTTACCCAAACTTCGAACTTCCATTTGTGCTCCATACAGACACATCCGAACAGGGGCTCGGGGCTGTGCTGTACCAACAGCAAGAGAGCAGGCTCCGAGTCACTGGCTATGGCTCCAGGACGCTGACTCCTGCCGAGAGATGTTATAAGCTCCACTCTGGAAAACTGGAGTTCCTAGCACTTAAATGGGCGGTCTGTGAGAAGTTCCGTGACTACCTATTCTATGCGCCACACTTTACAGTCTTCACAGACAACAACCTATTACTTATGGCCTTAAGACAGCCAAAGTCAACGCCGAGGAAATGGTCTGGGCTACATGGGAAGGAAGTCGGGTTGAACAAGAGAATGATGTTGCATGGGTCGCGGCTCTTAATGCACGTCAAGATGATGTTGAGGGCCAATTTGTAAAGAACCTCATAACACTTGACCAGTCAGAGTTGAAAGCTGCCCAGAGGAGAGATCCCGTGGTTGGTAAGGTGATGGAGTTAAAGGAGAGCGGTGGAGAACTGACACCTGAAATAAGGAAAGATGCTAAAGAAGGCCTCAAGAGACTTTTGTATGAGTGGAGAAAATTGGACCTCCAAGAGGGACTGCTCTATCGTAAGACCAATCACAGATCTCAATTTGTTCTTCCAGCTCAGTTTAAACAGATGGTCTTAAAACAATTACACAATGACATGGGTCATGTGGGAACAGAGCGGGTTCTGGACTTAGCGAAGAGCAAATTCAACTGGCCTTTCATGAAGAGGGAGATTGAGCATTATGTCACCCAGCAGTGCTGATGCGTAAAGCAGAAGAAACCCGTGGTGCAGATCAGAGCTCCTATGGGAAGTCTCACCTCAAGTTGCCCAGTGGACCTGGTGTCCATCGACTATCTGCACTTAGAAAGGAGTTGGGGTGGGTATGAATATATTCTGGTGCTGGTGGACCATTTTATCAGGTTTGCCCAGGCGTACCCGACAAAGGACAAGTCTGGCAGGACAACAGCTGAGAGGATATTTAATGATTACATCCCAAGATTCGGGTAACCTGGCCGGCTCCATCACGATCAAGGCCGCGAATTTGAGAACCATCTCTTTGCGACTTTGCAAACGTTAACTGGGGTCAGCAACTCAAGGACAACACCTTATCACCCCCAAGAAAATCCAGCAGAGCATTTCAGTCGCACTCTGATACAAATGTTGAGGATGTTGAAGGAGAAGGATAAGGACAGATGTAAAGACCCCCTCCCAAAGGTAGTGCATGCTTACAATTGCAACAAGCATGAGGCGACAGGAATCTCTCCATTCTTCCTCCTCTATGGACATCACCCTCGCTTGCCAATCAACTTGTTGTTTGGTCTAAGATCAGAGGATGACCAGTACTCACATAGAGATTATGCAGAGAAATGGGCACAACGGATGGCTGATGTGTATAAATTAGCTTCGGACAACAGTAAACAAGCAAGTGCACGAAACAGGAAATACCATGACCAGCACATTCGGGGTGTTGTGTTGCAACCAGGAGATCGAGTTCTGGTTCGGAACCTGAGTGAATGGGGAGGGTCTGAAAAGTTAAGATCGTACTGGGAGAGAACCGTGCATTGTGGTCAAAGAAAGAGTAGGAGATGGACCAGTCAATCAAGTATACCCTGAATCCGGTGGAGACCAGAATCCAGCAGTGATACGTACCTTGCATCGCAATCTGCTTCACCTGGTAAATGGCATACCTGTAGACCTAGCACCTCCAAGTGCTGTCGAGTCTCATAGACCTAAGGAAAAAAAAACAGAGATTGGTAAGATCGGCAAGAAAGTCTGAGGAAGTAAATTCAAGTGATTCAGGTTCGGATGACAGTGATACTCCACGAGCTTATTACTGGTTGCGTTCCACTGAAAAACAGAGATCTGAGCAGAGAAGATACCTGACACTTACGACAGAGGAGAATGGAGACGGAGAAGTAATGGAGAAGTAATGGGGAAGGATGGGCAAGGGATGATGAGATTATTCTAGGAGCAGAGGAAGAAAACTCACCTGAACCATTGGCAACTCGCTCATTAACTGACATACTTGTTGTACCGGAACCTGAGGTGATGGAGGGACCTGTGGAGGAAGAAAGACAAATAGTTAGTCCAATTGAGGGAACTTCAGAATATGGGTATTTGAGAAGATCCAGCAGAGAGAGGAAACCCACACGTGTCTTTACTTACCCCTCATTGGGTCAGCCCAGTTATGAACTGCCTATTGAGATAAGTGCTGCCCAAGTGATGCCAACACCCAAGTTACTGTATTATTCTAATGGGGTACAGGGACCAGTATGTGACTTGCGCTTATGTCCCGCCTACATTTCCTTACCAGATAGGGTCCTATCCCACTGTATCACCTTATGCTGCCTTTGGTGGATACTAAAGAGTTAGTACCTACAGGTTAACAGAAGACATGCACAGAAAGACACATTACATATGTACACAGCAATCTTGAAAGTGTGTGCACTGCATTGATAATGGTTATATTGAGAAAACTGGTTCTAGAGTTTAAGAGTTAAAGGGGTCAGTGTAGTCTGGAGACATTTATTTTGTCAGGGAGTGTGTGACACCCTGTATGTGTAGTCATAGGAATAACATGTTTATTTATTTATTTATTTATTTTTTAATGTATTTTATGGTGTTTTTGATGTTTCAAGTACTGTGATTGTACTGAATGTTGTTGTATAACCCCAGTGGACAGCAGGGGTAGACACTGTGCCGAACAGAGACTGAGTGGTTAACTGTGTAGCGGAGAAAAAAAGCCATTATAAGAGCGACTCCGTTAATGAAAGCAGCACAACGTGTCTGTCGTATTGTTTTATTCAAACAGATAAAACTGTAGTATTGCCACCTGGATGGGGTGTGCTGCAAAATCATCAGTGAAGCCCTGTTGTTTCACACTGAGGTAATGTTTTTTTAATAAACTTTCTTTAGTTAACGTTAGTTAATGCATTAACTAACATTAGCAATACATTTGTTACCGTGTTTATTCATCTTTGTTAACCAGCTCAGGCAAATGTTAACAGATACAACTTTTAATTTGAATGTCCTATTAGTAAATTTTGAAATGAACATTAACATAACCAATTACTAATGCTAATGCATGCTTTAGAAGTACTGTGTAATGAACCTTGGTGCTGTATTTTTAATTTTATTTTATGCTACACACCTGGCCCACCCACTAAACATTTCTGACTATGCTAGTGAATTAAATGTTTCATTTTGATGGCAGATTGTAATCCAGAAAGTATTATGTGTTTATGAAACACATGTGAATGAAATTAAATTATATTCCAGTTTTAAATGTGCTTCTGATTACAGAGAGCCTGAGTTTACACAAGATTTGTATTATAAAGAAAACCAGTTCGAAGGGAGCATAGTTTGCTTTTTTGGTTAAAATAATTTATTAATATGGTATGACAATTAGAGATTAGACTGGACAGAAATTGAAATCTACAGGCTAATACACACTATACTTATAGTGACGCAATGCTGATGTTGTTAATTTGAGAATATAGTATAACAATAATAATACGGTAATAATTTGCATGGTTTGATGTGATATGAGTTAACTGATCTTTAGATTAAATCACCATCGGGAGTGCGATTTATGGTAATGCTTTTTTCCTCAGTTGGTCAGAACAAACGTGACTGACTTGTAACTCAAAATTCTTATTTGGGTCATATATTCCAAGACGTAGGCAAGAATATGTGATTGTGAAGTACAGTAAATATCCACACCGGTGCGGTGACTGACTGCCATACATTCACCTCAAAACATTAGATTCATCCAGCTGTGCCAGAGTACAATTCAGCAAGCGAGATAATTCCGCAAGTAACTGCAACTCCAGGTTTTCAAACATAGCGACAAAGAGGCAAAACTTATGGACTGCAGCTTTAACTAACCATTCATTCATTCATTCATTTTTTTATTTAAATTTTGGGGGGGTCAAAAATCAAACATAAAAAATTTAAATAAATGAAACATGATTACATTTATCTTTTTATTTGAATTTCCACCCAAAACTGTTTATTAAAATGTTTGTTTGCTTGTTTGTTTGCTTGTTAGTGTTTACCCAGGGGGGTAAATATGATCCTATAAAAGGATAAATATGTAAAGATTACTGAGAAAAAAAAAAAAGAACATGTATAAGGTGGCAAGAGTGGCCTTTTACCCCACATAGGGTAAAAGACCCACCAGCATGGGGTAAAAGGCACATGGTATTGATACAAATACTTCAGCTAAAATAATGTTTTCTTTCTGTTCAAAACAATCATTTTAACAAAGTTTGTATTATTTTCTGATTATTTTGAAAAATAAAATAATTATTTTTTGGTTCAATAAATATACTGTCATTAAAATATGTTAATATAAAAAATAATAATAACACACACATATACATACATACATACATATATATATATATATATATATATAAATTTTTTTTTTTTTTTTTAAATACAGAAACAAAACCATATTAATAAGTAAAGATGCTTGAAGTATTGAAGGAGATCCAATAATTTTTTTTTTTTTTTAAATATGATAGTTTAATTCTAAACATGGTGATTATCTCTAATATGGACACCCAACATAATACATTATATTTAGCATCTGAATCCAACCATGTCATGTCAACAAATGGAAAAGTCAGCCATTTATTAAATATGTTAATTATTGTGCCTTTAGCCCCAACAGCAATTTAGCTCCAATTGCTTTAATTATCTTAAAGAGGACCTTTGTCTCAAAATATATGCATTAATTTTAGCGATTCTCATTTGCTACTTAAATCTACAACATTTTTAAAAACATAAAATATTAGATCAAGTAAGCACATAAATCAACTTTGTGCTGCTGCGCGGTTGCATCAAAGATCAGAAAAATATACATGTGCATCTTAAAAAGCGAATGTTTTTGAAAGTGCTACGCCACGTTTTTGTGCCATCTAGTGGTTTAGATGAAAATAATATTGAAGGTGCCTTTTACTCCGGGGCACCTTTAGCCCTGTAGCCCTGACAGTTGTCCAGAAGACAATCATTGACACCCTTCACAAGGAGGGTAAGCCACAAACATTCATTGCCAAAGAAGCTGGCTGTTCACAGAGTGCTGTATCCAAGCATGTTAACAGAAAGTTGAGTAGAAGAAAAAAGTGTGGAAGAAAAAGATGCACAACCAACTGACAGAACCACAGCCTTATGAGGATTGTCAAGCAAGATCAATTCAAGAATTTGGGTGAACTTCACAAGGAATGGACTGAGGCTGGGGTCAAGGCATCAAGAGCCACCACACACAGACGTGTCAAGGAATTTGGCTACAGTTGTCGTATTCCTCTTGTTAAGCCACTCCTGAACCACAGACAACATCAGAGGTGTCTTACCTGGGCTAAGGAGAATAAGAATTGGACTGTTGCCCAGTAGTCCAAAGTCCACTTTTCAGATGAGAGCAAGTTTTGTATTTCATTTGGAAACCAAGGTCTTAGACTCTGGAGGAAGGGTGGAGAAGCTCATAGCCCAAGTTGCTTGAAGTCCAGTGTTAAGTTCCCACAGTCTGTGATAATTTGGGGTGCAATGTCATCTGCTGGTGTTGGTCTATTGTGTTTTTTGAAAACCAAAGTCACTGCACCCGTTTACCAAGAAATGTTAGAGTACTTCATGCTTCCTTCTGCTGACCAGCTTTTTAAAGACGCTGATTTCATTTTCCAGCAGGATTTGGCACCTGCCCACACTGCCAAAAGCACCAAAAGTTGGTTAAATGACCATGGTGTTGGTGTACTTGACTGGCCAGCAAACTCACCAGACCTGAACCCCATAGAGAATCTATGGGGTATTGTCAAGAGGAAAATGAGAAACAAGAGACCAAAAAATGCAGATGAGCTGAAGGCCACTGTCAAAGAAACCTGGGCTTCCATACCACCTCAACAGTGCCACAAACTGATCACCTCCATGCCACGCCGTATTGAGGCAGTAATTAAAGCAAAAAGAGCCCCTACCAAGTATTGAGTACATATACAGTAAATGAACATACTTTCCAGAATGCCAACAATTCACTAAAAATGTTTTGTTTTTATTGGTCTTTTGAAGTATTCTAATTTGTTGAGATTTTAGAATTGGTGGGTATTTGTTAAATGTGAGCCAAAATCATCACAATTAAAAGAACCAAAGACTTACAGTGGGGCAAAAAAGTATTTAGTCAGCCACCAATTGTGCAAGTTCTCCCACTTAAAAAGATGAGAGAGGCCTGTAATTTTCATCATAGGTATACCTCAACTATGAGAGACAAAATGAGAGAAAAAATAAATCCAGAAAATCACATTGTAGGATTTTTAAAGAATTAATTGGTAAATTCCTCTGTAAAATAAGTATTTGGTCACCTACAAACAAGCAAGATTTCTGGCTCTCACAGACCTGTAACTTCTTCTTTAATAGGCTCCTCTGTCCTCCACTCGTTACCTGTATTAATGGCATCTGTTAGAAACTCGTTATCAATATAAAAGACACCTGTCCACAACCTCAAACAGTCCAACTCCAAACTCCACCATGGCCAAGACCAAAGAGCTGTCAAAGGACACCAGAAACAAAATTGTAGACCTGCACCAGGCTGGGAAGACTGAATCTGCAACAGGTAAGCAGCTTGGTGTGAAGAAATCAACTGTGGGAGCAATTATTAGAAAATGGAAGACATGCAAGACCTCTGATAATCTCCCTCGATCTGGGGCTCCACACAAGATCTCACCCTGTGGGGTCAAAATGATCACAAGAACTGTGAGCAAAAATCCCAGAACCGCACGGGGGGACCTAGTGAATGACCTGCAGAGAGCTGGGACCAAAGTAACAAAGGCTACCATCAGTAACACACTGCGCCGTCAGGGACTCAAATCCTGCAGTGCCAGACGTGTCCCCCTGCTTAAGCCAGTACATGTCCGGGCCCGTCTGAAGTTTGCTAGAGAGCATTTGGATGATCCAGAAGAGGATTGGGAGAATGTCATATGGTCAGATGAAACCAAAATAGAACTTTTTGGTAAAAACTCAACTTGTCGTGTTTGGAGGAGAAAGAATGCTGAGTTGCATCCAAAGAACACCATACCTACTGTGAAGCATGGGGGTGGAAACATCATGCTTTGGGGCTGTTTTTCTGCAAAGGGACCAGGACGTAAACAAAAGAATGAATGGGGCCATGTATCGTGAGATTTTGAGTGAAAACCTCCTTCCATCAGCAAGGGCATTGAAGATGAAACGTGGCTGGGTCTTTCAGCATGACAATGATCCCAAACACACCGCCCGGGCAACGAAGGAGTGGCTTCGTAAGAAGCATTTCAAGGTCCTGGAGTGGCCTAGCCAGTCTCCAGATCTCAACCCCATCGAAAATCTTTGGAGGGAGTTGAAAGTCTGTGTTGCCCAGCGACAGCCCCAAAACATTACTGCTCTAGAGGAGATCTGCATGGAGGAATGGGCCAAAATACCAGCAACAGTGTGTGAAGACTTACAGAAAACGTTTGACCTCTGTCATTGCCAACAAAGGGTATATAACAAAGTATTGAGATGAAATTTTGTTATTGACCAAATACTTATTTTCCACCATAATTTGCAAATAAATTCTTTAAAAATCCTACAATGTGATTTTTCTGGATTTTTATTTATTTTTTCTCATTTTGTCTCTCATAGTTGAGGTATACCTATGATGAAAATTACAGGCCTCTCTCATCTTTTTAAGTGGGAGAGCTTGCACAATTGGTGGCTGACTAAATACTTTTTTGCCCCACTGTAAACTACTTCAGTCTGTGTGCATTGAATTTATTTAATACACAAATTTCACAATTTGAGTTGAATGACTGAAATAAATTAGCTTTTCCATGACATTCTAATTTATTGAGATTACACCTGTATATTTATAATAAATGTGAATTTTATTTATTTCATGAGGGGTTGAAATTTAAACATTATAAATATATATAAAAAAAACGTATTGCATACATGTACAATGATAAAAATATTATATATTTATAATATTGTGATTTCCTCCATAATGCATTACTAGTTTCCTGCGACAAAACCTGCTGTGTTGTATTGCATTTGCTATTTATCAAGCTATTCCTCCACACTGGCCGCTGTCTCTGCATGTTCCTGTGGGAAACAGAACCGACGGTACCACTCCACTTACATTGTTGTTGTATCAGTGCCGTTTAAGCTGCTCGAGATAATAGGAGTAGTATTTCTTACCATCCCTCATGGATGCTTAAATCAAAATTAGATTACAGCACAGTCTTTGAACAGCTGAGTGATCATCGGGGCCAGACTCTTGCACTTGTCTTTGTCTAGATAAATGAAAGCCTCTTCGTATGGCACACTGTGACAACTTACTGACACAGGAAATGGAAAATGTATTGCAACTGTACCCGTGCGAAAGAAAAATCGCAAATGAGATCTGCTTAATATCTCAGCTGTTTTTTTTTTTTTCCCCAGACAGCTATGAGATTAGTATGGAGATTTAGAAAGTCTCCTGCTTCTCAGATTTTTCTCTCCTGAGAAACAGACGGAGTAATCTCATCGTCACAACATGTCTTAAACTATACTCCGATTTGACAAGATATCAAAGTCTGCAATCAGTTCAGTCATTTATGCAACGCTTCCATCCGACTAATAATAGAGGAACAGATATTAATATGAACTTAAACATTCATCACGTTGCAAAGACAAGCATTACTGTTCATACTTAGATTTGGAGTTTTTCAAAAATTCTTACACACACAACTTTCTATTTATTTGTTTGTTTTGCACTATACTCTACGTAATTATTTTAATTTATACAATGTCTTAATTGTCTTAGGAGAAATGTTTATTTATTTATTTGTTTGTTTGTTTATTTTCCACCAGTGGCCTATAGCACAAAGCGAGATGCACAAATTCAGAGTTGCAGAGTAAATTTTGAGTTGAATAAACCCGATAAAGCCAACCTGGTTTAGACCAGGATCAGTGGGCTCACAAAGCTCAATATAAACATTCTCTGACAACTCAGAGTTTGAACCAGATTTTTTGATTAACTCTGGAGTGCGTACACCTGAAAGTGTGACACGTGCAGAAAACAGCCAATCATTTGGAACGTGAAGAGCGTCAGCAAAGCGTCAGTTTGATTCACTTCTCGTGAGAGTCAGCAATTCACTTTTCTGCTGAAGATTAAGAGATGTAATTATTAAAAATGTAATAAATTTAAATTAATTTACAAGGCAGGCATAAATCTGCTGCAGCAAATTTTGGCAGCAGAAATAAAATATGACTACGCAAAGGAATCAACTGAATTTAATTATTTATATATAGTTTCACACAGAGCTCAAAAGGAAACATAAGTTTAGTCATTTTAAAAGTTGGATATATTAAAGCTTATATATATATATATGTGTGTGTGTGTGTGTGTGTGTGTGTGTGTGTGTGTGTGTGTGTGTGTATGTATGTATGTATGTATATATATATATATATATATATATATATGTGTGTGTGTGTGTGTGTGTGTGTGTGTGTATGTATGTATGTATATGTGTATATATATATATATATATATATATATATATATACACACACATATATATATACACACACATATATATATATATATACACACACTACAGAACTACGGCTTAGTGTATTAAATGACGCTCCATCTGAAAGCATGTGAAGGAGATTTACTACTAATCACAGAACCGGCTTTACTGACTAGATGCGCATGATCATCGCATTCAATTATTTGCACAGCCCTAGCCTACATTATAAAACAGCATGCAGTAATAACGTATTGAGCGTAAATGACCATTTTCATTTCATAAAGCCCTCCCTACACCTACCCCTAATCCTAACCGATTAACACCCATGAGACACTTTATTTTCCCCTTTTCGATTATTTTCTTCATTTTTACTGAAAATAAATGCCTTTCCGGTGTGATATGTGATGATATGATAAGAACGAGTTCGGCAAAAGACAGATTCGAACTTGGGTCGATCGCGTCAAAAACTCTTTGTCACCACTGGTCTTTTGTAATGTTGTATAGCCCAATAACAGGTTGGTGGGCGGGGTTAGTGTAAATAGTCTCTGCTAACAAGGCAGGCTATTTGCACTTAGTGTAAATAGACACTCAGTTCATGTTTCTTGTTATGTTTTGAATTGTAAATCACTATATACTGCTATTAAAAAATAAATAAATAAATAAAAAATAAGTGAAAGAGTTTTATTTTATATTGTAGATTATTGTTGCTGCTAACACAACTTGAAGGTTATTCTTACAACTTCATTGCGAAGGTCACTGTCGATAATATGTTTTTTTTTTTTTTGCAATTGCATTGTATGTGGCATTGGTTGAAAACCATCTGCCAAGAACACATAAAATGTAAATTAAATGCTGCCAAAAGTTGTAGAGCTGAAGAAAAGCTTGAGGAAGGTTATTCATCCTATTTTTTTTTTTTTTCTTCTTCTTCAAGCATAAACAGATGTTTGGCTATCAAGCATGAGTCCCTAGAAACTTTGCTAGAAATTACATCTGGAGGCTCTGTCCTCATACCCACTGCCTTATGAAATTGCATGGTGAGGCCCAGTGAAGGACTTATTCACCATTTAAAGAGCCCAACACCTGGAAAAGAGGACTCAGGCACAACCAATGCAGTTATATCAGTTCATGAATTATGCAGCAGTTCATTAACTGGAGTCATTTGCCTACAGGCTATCCTCCATGTCAAATTCAAAAATAGCCCTGTTTGTACAGTCTGCTGATGTATGTAGATTAGCAGCCATTCGGAAGTGCATTAAATAAGTATTTTCGTTGACTTGGTGTAAATCTGAATTCAAAGCCTTATTTGGCTTTTCTGAATAGCTGGAACATTAGCTACCATCTCTGATTATAGTTTGCCAGGGCTTTAAAAAAAAAAAAAAAAAAAAAAAAAAAAATCTGTTCTGGCTGCAAGTAAAGCATTGTCAAAACATAAGTGTATCACTCATATGCTGAGAGGTCTAAGCAGTTACATAAATGTGAGTAAATAGGCTACTGCTTGAATACTGCCAGAGAGCAAAGAACATTGTAGCCTATGTTTCCAGATGGAAAATATATTTTGAGTGAAGCTGCCCTACTTAAAGAGAAAAGATCAGTTTTAGCTTGTTTATGACTAAAGGAATGTCACTTCCAACATGAAGTACACAGCAAGATAAGAGGTAAATATTGCTATTATTTCCAGTAAGAAGGCAGACGTCAAAAATGAGTCACGTTGAAGATCTTCTTCAGGTTTTGAGGAGTAACTAGTTACATGTAACAGAGTTACGTAATTTAATTACAAAATAAATGTAAAGGATTACAAAGGGGGTTACAGCTGAATATTTTCACACACAGATATTTTATTGATTTCTTTCCTAAATTGCATTGACTGCTCTAAAATATGAGACACCAATGTTTCAGGAGTTTAGGACACATGCTTGTTTGATAACCGTTTTTTCCTATTTGGTTTTATGTATATGCTTTATTTTTTAAGGTTAACTGTTTTATCCAAGGCATTGTTATATGCCAGTGTGACAGCACGGTTGAAGAATAAAGGATTTAACTCGTGCACTGATGTTGTACTGTCTTCCTTACTGTGTTTATTGTCCTTATAGACATCACAACACCGTAAGAGCTAGAACAGATGAATAAACAATATTGGAAATTGTAATGAATTCACATTCACAAAAATAATACAAAAACAATCGACCTTACAGCAACAGAATTATGAAATTAATACTAACATTCCTCCTAAACAGCATAAAATTACTTGAAAATAAAACAAACATATAAAACAGGTGTAGAGACACCATACGCTATATATGCGTGTATGTAAAGCGCATAAATGTTCTTGACTACATCGTTCTCCTTTCCAACCAGGTGCCAAACAACATAGCCAAAACAAAACGAAATACTGCAAAATAAATCAGCAAACAGTGACTAAATTCACTTGAAAGTGTCCTTTAATCTAACTCCGTGATCCGTCTCCTTGCGCTCTCTCAGTATTCGCGATCTCCGTGCAGTGAGCGAGCTCTTGACACTTCCGTCAAGCCGCCTTTCAAAATAAAATCGGTTAAATAACTTGAGAGTGCAAAATAACATTCCAAAATATAATAAACACATAACTAATATTAAGAAAGGACATAATTAAATAATGTAATAATAATGTATAAATCCTGGAAACTAATTCTAATAACTGAGGGTTATTTACACTCCCACCAATCATGAGTGACTATAAATTTCAAACTTTAGTCATGAATGATTTCTAAAGTAAATTACCAATGTTTAAGGCAAGATGTAGATGTAAAACTGAAACATGTTCTACTATAATCTGTTTAAATCAAAGGATATGTCAGGAAGTTCAGGCTGCCTCCAACAGCAGGACCAGCTTCTGCACTGGACGCTCGACTACTGATGGTTTGTTCAGACGTTTACCATCCTTCCCCAGATTTCTGTCTCCAAAACTTATCTTCACTCTTCTCACCAAACCATCTTTGTCAACGACAGTCTCAATAACTTCTGCCAAGCGCCACTCATTCCTGGGCATATCATCTGCCTTCTCCAAGACTATATCTCCAGCTTGCATGTTCCTTCTTGGTGTAAGCCAGCATTGTCTGTTGCAATGTTAGACACATACTCCTTGTGCCAACGTCCCCAAAACTGTTCCGCTAAGTATTGGACATGGCGCCATCTCTTGCGAGCATATATGTCTTCTCTGACAAACTTGCCAGGCGGTGGTAGGGCTTGGGTAGTTTTCAGGGTGAGGAGGTGAGGTTAGAGGCTCAGGACTGCAAGGATCACTTAAATTATCTACAGTGAGTGGACAGCTATTTACAATGGCCATGGCCTCATAGAAGAAGGTTCACAGAGAAGAATCATAGAGTCTTCCGGATGACTGGGACAAAGTGGAACGAAGAACACTTCTCACAGTTCTAATCTGTCTCTCCCAAACTCCGCCGGTGTGACTTGCATGGGGTGCGTTGAAGACAAAGTCACATTGTTTTTCTGCTAGGAATGTTACCAGACGGTTGGTGTCAATCTCTTCCATGGCCTTGGTGAGCTCGTTCTTGGCTCCGATGAAATTACTGCCTTGGTCACACCTTATTTGATTAAACTGCTCCTCTAATAGCGATGAAACAATGCAGGCTATTGATAAAGGTGTCAGTGGACATGTCATCCAGCATCTCAATATGGATGGCTCTACAACAAAAACAAGTAAAGAGAAGTCCATACTTCTTGTAAGCTTTACGACCTTGCCTGGTGACGAACGGACCAAAAACAACCATTCCACTGTATGTGAATGGAGGGGATGGATCTATACGCTCTGAGGGCAGTTTAGCCATTTTTTGCTCTTCTGTGGGTCTGCGAAACTTGCGACATTTCACACACTGTCGTACAAAGGATGCTACAGTCCTGTTTACTCCTGTTATCCAAAATCCTCTTGATCTGATTTCATTTATAGTCAATTCCTTTCCTTGATGTGCGGTTTTCTCATGACAATCAGCGATCAGAAGTTTTGTAAGGTGGTGTTCCTTTGGAATTATCACTGGATGTTTAACAGAGTTAGGGGCAGAAGCATCACAAAGCCTTCCTCCCACCTTGAGCAATCCGTTGTGATCAACGAAGGCATCCAGATTGTATAGCCTGTTGCTGCGCGGGAGCTGTTTGCCCTTACGGAGTAAGGCTATCTCTTCTGCATATATCTGACTCTGTAAGTCCTTGACGATGATGCACTTAGCGTCCTCACTTCCTAGCATCCTAGGTCAGCTCTAACCGAGGGATTGTTGTGACCTTAAATGGGGCTACTCTAGATTTTGCCATGAGCAAAGAACAATGGATGTCACCTTTCTCATTCTCAAGCCTAAGGTATGAGCACTGGCCATATCCTCTCATGCTGGCATCTGAGAAGTGATTAATCTCTCTCTTTGTTATTCTCCCAAACCCAGCAGGCACAATACAACGAGGACCTCAATCTTCTCTAAGTTAACAAGATCGGCCTTCCAGTGCTCCCATCTTGGCTGCAAACCATCAGGTAAGGGATCATCCCAGCCCATGCCATTTCGGCACATTTCTTGAAGAACAGTCTTTCCTTTGAGCAAGAATGGTGCAAGAAACCCTAAGGGGTCGAACAACGAGGCCACAGTAGATAGTATACCTCTACGGGTTGCTGGCTGGTCTTTAACAATGACGCGAAATTTGAAATGGTCATGTTCCAGATGCCAATAAATTCCCAAAGCTCTTTCCAAAGGCTGGTCAGTGAGGGAGAGATCAACAGCGGTAATGTCTACAGCACACTCAGAGGGTGGTGTGGTCTCCAAAACTGCCTTGTCATTGGATACAAATTTATGCAGCCTTAAACCTCCTAGTGCACAAAGCTGGTGAGCTTCTCGAGCCAGCTTGATGGCCTTTTCTGCACTTTCAACACTGAAGACTCCATCATCCATGTAGAAATCTTGCATTATGAATTGTGAACCTAGGGGATACAGATGTTCACCTTCTCTTGCAAGATGCTTCAGTCCATAGTTAGCACATCTGGGGGACGACGAAGCACCAAACAGATGTACTCTCATGCGGAACGGTTGAGGCTGTGAGTTGAAATCTCCATTTCTCCACCATAGAAATCGTAAGTAATCACGATCTGCTTCGTTAACATGGAACTGGTGGAACATCCTCTCAATATCACACATGAGGGCTACAGTGTACTGTCTAAACCGCAAAAGAATGCCAGTCAGGCTGTTCATTAGGTCAGGGCCTGTAAGAAGATGATCGTTCAAGCTGGTTCCCTTGTATCTAGCAGAGCAGTCGAAAACCACACGTAATTTCCTGGCTTCTTTGAGTGATACACTCCATGATGAGGGATGTACCATTTTTCTCCTTCCTTTCCTTCATCAACGACTCCTTCTGCATCACCATTCTCTATTACATCTTCCATGAACTTAACATAATGCTCTCTGTACTCCTGGTCCTTCATTAATCTCTGCTTTAGATGCTGAAGTCTCATGACAGCAAGAGGCTCATTATTTGGAAGACAGGGTCTTTTCTTGAATGGAAGAGGCATTTCCAAGTGGCTGTCTTTGTTCATCCTGATGTTTTCTTCCAGTTTGTTCAAGAACACAATGTCCTCTTGAGACACTACTCTTGTGTTTTCTTCAGTATCCTTGAAATCTGACTCCAGCACTTGGATCACATCAGTTGGCGTTACAGCAGGAATCTCCTTAGTAGAGACACATGGTACTCTGACACATGGTAACACCGTTTTGTGACTCATGATGTGTCAAGGAAGGGCCCATGATGCTCCATCCTAGATCCGTGCATACAGCATATGGCTCGTTGTCTGCTCCAAGAATCACTTCTCTGGGGCTAAAGCTCTGGAACAATTATATCCTATTAATAGACCAACCTCACAGTCTTGAAGTGGGGGAATTCTGTCTGTCAGAGGAGCAAGATGTTTCCAACACCTGGCAGTCTCTCTGGTAGGGATGTGGGCATGATCCACAGGAATACATTCCTTTGTATATGCAGGAGGAAGGTCTAGTACAACTGTGGAATTAAAGCCTCTAACTCTAAGACCGGAAACTCTTTCACTTGATATCAACAATCCTTCCCAACCATAGTGGTGAGCTTAAGTGTCACTGGGCATGAGTCAACCTTTAGACTTTGACTTACTGCATATTTAATAAAGACAGTGTCACTTTGTGTGTCTAACAGAGCGTAGACAAGTTTGCTCCAGGTGTGCATCCAGATTCTACACTTAAAGACGTTGTGGCCCTTTCATGTGCATTCTCTAGGCCTTGAACAGAGGAGGACTTTACCTTTCTAATGAAGCTGTCATCGTGTAAGCAAGTAGGATGTCTTCCCTTGCAGATGTTACAGTCTCTGGCACTGTGACCAAGCTTCAAACATCTGTAGCACAGCTTGGTATCCTTTATGAACTGTCTTCGCTCCTCAAGAGATCTTGCAGAGAATTTAGAGCAATCATGAATTTGATGTTCACTGCCTTGACAGAACAGACATGGTTTAGTGATTTTACCAGTAGGCCTTGGATTCCTCATGCTGTGTGACTATCTTCGTATGAAGATACTGGCCTTGTTCTTACTAACCTTGAGATTATGTTTCTCCTTATTAGCTTCAGAATCATGAAGGGCATGAAAGGAAGTGAACTGGGTTGCAGGCTAACTCAGCTTCAATGGACATGAAATGGGCAAATTCTTGAAAGTTGGAAAATCTTGTGTTTCACTCAGTGTTTGTGTAGCTTGGCGGTTCCAGCGGGCAGCCGCCCAATCAGGAAGTTTGCTCACAAGTTTCCTATTCTCCTCACAGTTATTCAGTATTTCCAGTCCCTTCACATGAGGCATAACCTCTTTACATGAATTCAGGAAATCTGAGAAATTTCTGAGTCCTTCAGAGTCCTTGGGCAAGATTCTGGCCAGCTTGCGAGTTTCTCTCGGAATGCTCTTTGTATGATAAATGGTTGTCCATAGTGATTTTGAAGTATTTTCCATGCATCCTTGTAAGCTTCCTCATCGTTTCTGTAAAACATGCCTTCAGAGCAGACCCAGCAACATACTTCTTCAAATAGTATAACTTATCTGCTGAGGAGATATGTCTCTTGTCGATGAGTGATTGGAATGAAGCTTTCCACAAAGTGAATGGGGTCACCCTTGAAAACTGTAGGCTCTGGCATGGGAAGTCTGTTTAACGTTATACTGTCTTGGACAGCCTGTGCAAGGTAAGACACGTCAGCATTGGGATTTGGCAATGATACCCTTTCATTGAGTGTTGGCTTAACTGAGGATGAATACACAGGTTTGTGTGTGGGAACGCTTACAGGTTGTAGCAGCTCATCGTTCTGGTTAGCAGAGTGAATGCTTTCTTCCTTGTCATACACTTCTAGTCTTGCTTTAGCTGCTCTTACCTCCTTTATTGCTTGTAATCTTTCAAACTCACTCCTATGAGCATTCAGTTCTTTCCTTTGCTTCTCTTCTAGAAGTTGTATTTTTTCCCTTTGCTCCTTTTCCTCCATTATTGTTGCATATTCTGCTTCCTTTGCTGAAAGCTCTGCTGCTGCCTCTATTCGTTTAGCCATCAGGACGGAGTTCAGTGAGGGTTGACTTATGGGCGTACTCGACTTTGAGCTGACTATAGAACCGTAGATGGAGCGAGCATAATCTCGATCAAGCAATTTGCGAAGATGCCCCCTTACTCTCTCGCTGTCAAAGTCTCCATCCACACCTGAGATCCTCTCATAAGCGATCTTTACAATATCCTTTGTCACAGCATCACAAGCAACAACTCTTCTTCTTCTATCAGTGGGTGGAGTTGCATAACTTCGAACCCTTATGTATGCATTCATTACAGTGTCTCTTTCGTTTTCCAATGCGTCTATAAGTGGTGTTAGCTGACTTTCAGGGATGTCTGTTTTCAGCTGCGCTCTTGCCTTTCGAGCCTCAGCCTTCCATTTTTCATATGCATGCATAAGCTTTTCTCTGCCTTTTCTGACTTCTCTCTTTGATATGCAAGCATCTTTCTGTTGGAATTCGTTCACGGACAGAGCGACGTACTTCATCTCTCTTTGTAACTTCAGATTGATCTTCTATCTCATCATCTGTTTCTTTGTTTTGTGCAACCTTTAATACTTCAGTTTCCTTCACAGGAGTGCACACATTTGATCCTTGGTCTGTCATCATTTACATCAGCAAATGGAATCAATGGGGGCAAGCTCTTACTGTGACAGCCCGGTTGAAGAATAAAGAATTTAACTCGTGCACTGATCTTCCTTACTGTGTTTATTGTCCTTATAGACTTCACAACACCGTAAGAGCTAGAACAGATGAATCAACAATATTGGAAATTGTAATGAATTCACATTCATAAAAATAATACAAAAACAATCGACCTTACAGCAACAGAATTATAAAATTAATACTAACATTTCTCCTAAACAACATAAAATTACTTGAAAATGAAACAAACATATAAAACAGGTGTAGAGACACCATACGCTATATATGCGTGTATGTAAAGCGCATAAATGTTCTTGACTACCTTGTTCTCCTTTCCAACCAGGTGCCAAACAACAAAGTCAAAACAAAACGAAATACTGCAAAATAAATGAGCAAACAGTGACTAAATTCACTTGAAAGTGTCCTTTAATCTAACTCCGTGATCCGTCTCCGTGCGCTTCCGTCAAGCCGCCTTTCAAAATAAAAGTCTCTATCGGTTAAATAACTTAAGAGTGCAAAATAACATTCCAAAATATAATAAACACATAACTAATATTAAGAAAGGACAGAATTAAATAATGTAAGAATAATATATAAATCCTGGAAACTAATTCTAATAACTGAGGGTTATTTACAGCCAGTGTTTCTTGTCATAGCTGTTGTGGCGGAGGGGAATTTGCCACCGCCTTGTGGGGGAAATATTAAGCTCTTAACTAAGGAAGACTGAGTGAGTGCAGGATCTTAGTCCCCCCACCCAATGCTTTTTGGTCGCGGTATAACAGGTGGTTATATGTTGGTGCCTATCGTGTTGCTATGTGGTGCTACAGAAGAGGTGAGGTGGGCTCCAGGATTTACTTTATACCTTAAACAACAATCAGTGTTTCTCTTTTACCACAACAAAAAGTTATACATTCCCAATCAGTTTGATTCAATCAGTTCAGCTCAAATTTTGAAGAGTTCAAAATCAAAAATCCAGGAAAAAATATATTCAGTCCATTCATGAGTCAGAATGTTCGTAGACTTGCAAAATAAAGTATATGATTCACTTTGGAGGGAAATTCACAGGTCACAGTTCCACTTTGAACTGTGCTTTAAAGAATTGTTCATGTCTTTATACTCGTAGAAAGAAAATATTACTTGCTCACCAGAATTCAGAGGAAAATGAAGAAAATAATGTAGATTACCACCTTTAGTTTGTGGATGAGGTGTTGAATGACGTCCCATGGATGGCAGGGTAATGTCTCTTTACTCAATGACTATCAGCGATTGTCCCCGAGATCCTGACGATGGCAGCTTGATCTCTCACGAGGCCGCAATCCCAGCTGACGGAGGCGTCTTGAGAAGACGAACAATACATGGCCCTATCCGACGACTCAGCGAATCCTCTTCACACGAAATTTTTTTAGAAGTAATCAAAAATACTCAAATGTAACCAGTTTCATTACTTTAATAAAGTAATTGAAATAGTTACACTGCTTATTACATTTTAAACTCTGTAAGGGTAACTCTGTAACCTAGTACATTTCCAAAGTAACCTTCCCAACACTGGTAATGCAATATAGAAAACAAATAAGTATCATTCAGAACATCTTTGCAACCTAAAAAAATTGCTTTACCAACTATCATTGCCCTAGTAGCCTAACTTAGATCCCTCATAGCAATGCACTTAGAACATCTAGATCACATTAGCAACTAAACATCAACGTTTTGCAACAGGCTTTTGAAAAGGCTTTTTCCTCAGAAAATGTAAAAGTGCAGTAACATTAAAGTTGCTGTCCGTAAGTTTTGCCTCTTTGTCGCCATTTGAAAACCTGGAATTGCAGTTAGCTCGCTTGCGTGGGTTGTACTCTGGCACAGCTCCAGCGTGGATGAATCTAATATTTTGAGGTGAATGTGTGGCAGTCAGTCACCGCACTGGTGTGGATATTTACTGTACTTCACAATCACATATTCTTGCCTATGTCTTGGAATATATGACCCAAATAAGAATTTTCACCGGATATTGTCATCTGAACAAGTAAGTTACAAGTCAGTCACGTTTGTTCTGACCAACTGAGGAAAAAAAACATTACCATAAATCGTGCTACCAATGGTGATTTAATCTAAAGATCGGTTAGCTCATATCACATCAAACCGTGCAAATTATTATTATTGTTATACTTTATTCTCAAATTAACAACATCAGCATTGCATCACTATGAGTATAGTGTATTAGCGTGTAGATTTCAATTTCTGTACAGTCTAATATCTAATTGTCATACCATTCAATATGGCATTCATTTCATATTAAGAAATTATTTTAAACCAAAAAGCAAACTATGCTCCCTTCGAACTGGTTTTCTTTAAAATACAAATCTTGTGTAAACTCTGTCTGTAAGCTGTCTGTAATCAGAAGCACATTTAAAACTGGAATAAAATTTAATTTCGTTCACATGTGTTTCATAAACACATAATATTTTCTGGATTACAATCCGCCATCAGAATGATACATTTAATTAGTCTAGCTGCTGTGAGAAAAGGCTATGAACGATGTGCCACCAGCAGCATCTGCACGTGCTATAGCCTACTAGCCGGGACAACTTTTTTTAATGTTACCGACGAGACGTAATGATGCAGTGCCATGCTCAATTTCCGTGAAAACCTACCCGTACCACTCAAATTAGAAAACATTATTATAAGATAACAGTTGTGAATCGGGCTAAAGTAAGGCAATAGTTTTGAACACTGGCTGGTTATGTACTTGCTCAAATATTGATTTCGGATCATTTTTAACCAAAAAAAGTTACGGACTGCAGCTTTAATTATGGGTGGAAATTCAACCATGAAAGATAAAAGTGTAAACAATATAAATAAATGTAAAAAATAAAGTAATACACATATTTTATAAAACATATTTTACCATGATAAAATATTGTCTTTATATTTCCCATACCTGCTCTTGTTTGTATTTATACTAACATGATTTTATACTGATACAGTATTGGTACTTTGGTAAACAAGTGTTGAACATGTTCCTGCTCACACTTTTCTGTCTGCAGCTTCTAAACAGATGCCAGACTGTATCTGACCCATATTTGCCAACTGAGCCCAGGTTGAGTAATCAAATCACCACTGGCTGCTGCTGTCTTGCATGTATAATGAGATTAGCAGGATGCTCGTGTGCGTTCACCTGCCTTGCTGAGTTGGGTTTGTACGAACCAATCATCCAAAACCTTTCTACACATGCTATCTATATGTCCCCCTTATTATTGGGTTTCAAATGTTGCATTACAGCCCCGGGGGGAAAAAAAACCAATCGATATTGTGCTTTCATGGAAAAAGATTTTATGTGCAGAGGATTGTGATTTATTGAAGTTCATGTGTGCCGTCCGTGCCATTCAGATATGAACAGATATGTACTGTGAAATGACTGAATAAGCACACTAATGAAATATTGATGCGTGTTTATTGCTATGTTTTAAGGTTATAGATTGTGCTGAAGTTTAGGAGTTGTGCTTAGCTTTGGCAATGGCATTTAAATCAATAATAATCTCCAACAATCAGTTTGTTCTGAAGGTATTTACAATGTGCTTTAAATAAACAACAAACTGAGTGATATATTTTAATATAAAAATATACAACATACTTTGCAATGACTGCATTATCTATCAGCCATTTAACACTGTAAAAACGTAATTTAATAAAAGTAGTTTAATAATAATCTAATAAGATTTAACAGTTTTAAAATGGGTGTTTATTTAAAATCAATAGTCATTTGTACACAAAAACTAAATTGTGCTAATAAAACACTGTAGCTATTATTATTATTATTGTTGTTGTTGTGTACATTCATAATCTTTAATTGATCTTTTTAATTTATTTTTAAATTTCAACCCCTTAAATATAAACATTTAATATAAACAAAAATTGTTTTGGGTGGATTTATTCATTTAAATTGTTGAAAGGTGTCAAAATTCAAACACACACATACATTGCAGTGGTTGCCTTAATAGATTGAACTGCCACCTACCATAGTCAAAATGTAATTAATTTATTAGAAATAATTAAATAATAATTTAATAAAATGTATTAAAGGTTTTAAAACACAATGCTCATTAATAATTTATATACAAAAAAAACTTCCATTTTGTTAATATCGTTAAGATATGGGGCATGTCACACATTATCATCTGATTAATTTCAAAGTTGCAGTATAATTGATTACATTATCTTAATTTTATTTATTTTATTTCATTTTATTTTTTGCATGATAGCATAATTTATCAACACAGTAAGATATTTATGAAAACATTTCTAAAATATGAAATTCAAACAAGTTACACATATGTAAAAGTTGTGTGTGTGTGTGTTTAACAGTGTTGGACACGTTACTTTAAAAAAAGTAATTAGTTACAGTTACTTCTCACAAATAGTTACTGAGTTGGTAACTGAGTTACATCATTATAAAAGTAACTAATTACCAGGGAAAGTAGCCTAACTATAGCGTTACTTTAAAAAAAAAAAAAAAAAGTTCAAATGTCAAATAACTTGGATGCCCCGAATATTAAATATGTTAAATTAATGAAATGGACACTAAATAGAATAAATTATTATTATAAAACGTACATTAATCTACACTACAGTATTTATCTACTGACACTTAGCATCAGTCAGTCAAGCATTATAATATGATATTCTGATAATTTAGCATTATATGATGATAGAACTTTAGTAATTAGAATAACCAAGTATGAATGCATATTTGTCATGTTGACTGAACTTAGGACTGGTGATGGTGCTTAAGATATTGTTTTCATTTAGTGTTTCTATAAAAAAGGGGGGAAAATTGATAAGATAACAAAACTAAAATGAATTCTACTACTAATAACAATATAATACGCACTAAAGATTAATGAGCTGCTGGGTTTATGAATATTAATCACGTAGTCTGCGTTCGCTTGAATTGATTTGCTGAAATCAAAACAGGGACGATAATATGTGAACACCGGCCAATGAGATTGTCGTTTGCGCATTAGTTCCGCCCACTACCAGGGAACCCGGCAGTTCTTAAAAGCTGAAGAATTCCAAAGGAACTCCCTTATTTTGACAGGAAAATACAATACAGAATACCGTTTACATGTAGCGCGTCAATTCAACATGTTATGAAAGACTCTCTTGCTCTGTATCTTTCTTTGCGCGTGTGAGACAAAGCGACGGCGAGCCGTGCGCCTTCACACTAGAGTTTAGGGTACGTGAAAATACAGCTACACTGCGCATCCATTCAGATGAACTGATAAATAAAATTCCAATAATATTATAATAAATTATAGAAACGCCACATATTATTGTCAGTAACGTAACGGTGTTGTTACGGGGGAAACTGTAATACGCTTGATTACTCGTTACTGAAGAAAATAATTCCGTTAATAAAACCGTATATTTATAACGCCATTATTCCCATCACTGGTCACTGTCAGACCTGTGTCCCAAAGTCATGTGTTTCCAAGTGTGTGTTATTAATTATCTCGTTTGCCTCCTGTTTCTTAAGCCCTGTGTTTCCCTGCCAGCATCCGCTGTTATACAGTATGTCATATATGTCATCCAGTTCTGACGTGTATGTTCCTCGGCATTCGATGACGCCACCATCAACTCACTGTTCTGGCACGGGCCAACTTCCATCGTCCCGTGGACCTCCCAGACATCACAGGACTGAGCTGGAGGGAAGGGATCCTCCGGTGTCTGGAGAGTGTCCTGTCCCGAGCCAGAACCAGCCCGCCTTCCAGTCCGTCCGCCATTCCCCAGTCAAGCCTGTCAGCCGCTGCCATCCATGGCTCACTCAAGCCCGCCGTCCGCGGCTCACTCAAGCGCTCAGCAATCAGCAGCAGCCTCACTCACGGTGAACCAAAGGAGGAATATGCAGAGGAAGATGCGGAGGAAGAGACTGTGGGCTCCAGCTGTGGGCTCCAGCCCCAGAGCTCGCTCCAGCCCCTGAGCACGCTCCAGTGCCTGCTCCTTGAAAGCGCTTTGCTGTGCCTGCTCCTCGAAGGCGCCTTCCAGTGCTTCCTTTAGCCCACGGAGGGCTCCTGATCTCCTGTTAAGCCCAAGGAGGGCTCCTGCTCCGCCATTAAGCCCAGGAGGGCTCTTGATCCCCAGTTTAGCCCACAGAGTGCTCCTGATTCCCAGTCAAGCCCAGTAAGCTCCCCCAAGTATATATATTTTTTTCGGGTAGTATGGCTCCAGTCGTAGAGGCGGGGGTGGGGGTGGGGGCTGGGGCTGGGGCTGGGGCTGGGGCCACAGCCTCTGAGGCTGATCCACCATGACCTCCCGAGCTGCCCGCACTGCCATGGCCGCCCGAGCTCCCTGCTCCACCGTGGTTTCCCCGGAACAGACGCTGCCCTGGAGGCCTTCTGTCCCTGAACTCTGCCCTTTGAGGCCTCCAGAGCGTTCACCCCCCCTCCCCGTTGGATGTTGGATGTTGGATGTTGTACGGCGCGGACAGTAAGTGTCAGACCTGTGTCCCCATGTTTTGTTTCTCCCTCCCTCTTGTGCCCATATTTGGTAAGTTCCTGTCCCTGTTTAGGTTATTAGTATCATTAGTTCCAGGTGTGTATTATTAATTATCTCGTTTGCTTCCTGTTTCTTAAGCCCTGTGTTTCCCTGTCTCGAGCGTCTGCTGTTATATGTCATCCTGAGTTCTGATGTGTATGTTCCTGCCATTTGAGTTATTAAAGTCTGTTTTTGAGTCTCCTCGTCTCCCCGTTCCACGTGAATTGTGACAGGCATATTGTGAAATAATATTAGAATTTAAAAGAACCTTTTTCTATGAATATATTGTAAAATGTGATTTACACCTGTGATCAAAACTGAATTTTCAGCATCATTACTCCAGTCCTCAGTGTCACATGATCCTTCAGAAATCATTCTAATTTCATGAACTGCTGCTCAAGAAACATTTATGATTATTTGCAAAGTTGAAAGTAAGATGAATGTACTATGAATGCTAGATATGTCAGTATTTATAGCTACTGTTAGACATGACAGTACATGTTGTTTTGGTATCTGACATTGTTGACACATTGAGTGACAGACAAGGAAAAAACAATTTTTAGAAAAAAAAACAAAAGATGTGTGAGATGTGTACCTATTTTTGCAGTTCTGTCTCATGTCTCAAAAATAGGTGAAACGTAATTAACATTTTTTAAAAATTACACGTTTCTTGTTCAGCAGCCTTTATCATTGCTCAGAAACAATCAACCATCACGTCCCTGAACCTAAAAGCAACCGCAGCAATTGGCTGACAGGAATATTGTTCAAGCAACAACAAAGGATGTGGATCCAGAGACACGACCTGTGTAAATCACATTGTGTGTGTGTGTGTGTGTGTATAAATGACACGTCCAAATAAACAAATATGTATACACAGGCTTGAACAAATGCCATTCATGACTCTGGGTTTAGGTCACCCATTGGGTCCAAAACCAGCAGCCTGCACTTGTCGAATGAAGGTTTGCAACAGGTCAGCACGTCTCTCATTAGAACTTTTTTTTTCTACACTCCACCAAACAATAAATAATTGATCATGCTTTTCCACCACTGCGGCCAATGACTCATATTAAAAAAAAAAAAACACACAAAAAAAAAAAAAAGCGTATTCAATTCCACGCACTTAGCCTCATTAAAGCAACCAGAGACAACTGTCTAAAAGTATTCAGCACCACTGAATTAGTCAGGTATGAATAGAAAAAGGCAAAGCTCTGGCAGTGAAGGATTTCTTGTGACAGCCTGTTGAGTAACGTTGGGGAGTCTGACCGTCTCTCATCCTCTTCTGCCATACACATACAGATAGTATTTCAGCATTAAAAATATCATACACATCCCTCGCATTATAAATACAGTTAATATTGTATTAGTACTACTGTGGGTAATGTTGGGAATATCCTGTCTTCTCAATAAAGCAACATAAATCTTTAGCAGAGTCTACTGTTTTACGACAAATACATATACTGTAGGTCTACAGGGCATAAATGACAGAGTTATTATTAAGGAACATGTAGATTTAAAAAAAATAAATAAATAAATACATAGTAAATACAATTGCTATTATAATATTTATAATTATTATGCATTTATTTTCAATTTATTTCTATGAATTTCTCAATAATAATAATAATATTACAACCCTAATTCTGGAAAAGTTGGGACGCTTTTTAACTAAAACTAAAAGATTTTCAGATCACATGAGCCAATATTTTATTCACAATAGAACATAGATAACATAACATAAATGTTTAAACTGAGAAATTTTAAAATTTTATGCACAAAATGAGCTCATTTCAAATTTGATGCCTGCTACAGGTCTCAAAATAGTTAGGACGGGGACATGTTTACCATGGTGTAGCATCTCCTGTTCTTTTCAAAACAGTGTGAAGACATCTGGGCATCGAGGTTATGAGTTTCTGGAGTTTTGGTGTTGGAATTTGGTCCCATTCTTGCCTGATATAGGTTTCCAGCTGCTGACGAGTTCGTGGTTGTCTTTGACGTATTTTTTGTTTAATGATGCGCCAGATGTTCTCTATAGGTGAAAGATCTGGACTGCAGGCAGGCCAACTGACCGTTTGCAAAGAGCTTGATTGACAGGCGATCTGACCAATCAGAATGTGGATATTATGTGCCGCCGCTGCTATCTGCCATCTTGCCCGACAGCTGTCTCCATAGAAATCCATGTTAAAACGTGGTAAAAAAAAGTTACTTTTTCAATATAACTAAATATAAATATGTTCGGAAGGTTAAGCTGTGCTATTGTTGGCTGCCACAGTAACGGTAATAAGCTAAGGTATTCCTTTAAAGTACTTGTTTTGCGTACCAGAAAACCTGTCCAGTGCTTAAGTTAAAATACTGAGTGTGAAATAATAAAATGATATGTTAAAACGTGTGCTCTTCTGTGGACAAAATCCTGTGAACTTCGCCCCGATTGGGAGCTGTATATGCACATGTGCGCTCATCTGTTTTCAATGCTGATAACCTCGCGTCGCTTCATGTCATCTTCCTACTCATTAAACTATGACACGTCCTTTACTGCGACACTGTAAAGTGATGAAACTATGGCGCCATGTGCTTTTTAAAACCAATTTCATAGGTTTCACGTTATCTTGTCGGCTCGGAAAATATGTAAATGCGCAAGTCCAGTAGCCGCAGCTGTATCCCCTCCAGCCTTAACCACAAATCAGACAGGAGAGCAGATTAACTTCGGTGGACTTAAACTTGAAAAATGGTGTGTCCCACGGTTGAAATAATATACTTTCTGATGTATACTTTCTGATGTTCATTTCGTGCTTTTAAGTACATATGAAAAGACGATAGGTTCAGGTGTTTGAACTGAGGCAATACAGTGAACACATTGCAGAGCCACAAAACGGTATTTATTGTTTGAATTTATTTTAAAATGAGACCTGAGACCTTGTTTCATATCAGAAGTAACCTGCTCTGTCTCCTCTGTCGGTGTGTTGTCAGTTTCCTCTTTGCTTTGCAATGTATTTTTCACTGCGTGAGAACGTGTGTAGTGTGAGATCGGCATTGTTTTGTCAGTCATAGCAACAGTAACTAAGGTTGGGCGGGTTTGCGAACGGTCAATTCAGCACCCGGACTCTTTTACTACGAAGCCATGCTTTTGTAATAGCTGCAGTATGTGGTTTGCATTGTCCTGCTGAAATACACATCATTTGGAGGGGAGCATATGTTGATCTAAAACCTTTATATACCTTTCAGCATTCATAGTGCCTTCCAAAACATGCAAGCTGCCCATACCATATTCACTTATGCACCCCCATACCATCAGAGATGCTGGCTGAATGCTAATAACATGCTGGAAGGTCTCCCTCCTCTTTAGCCCTGAGGACACAGTGTCTGTGATTTCCAACAAGAATGTCAAATTTGGACTGGTTTGAAAGACCACTTTGACCACTTTGAAACAGTATATTATAAATTAGCCTTGGGCCACAGGACACAACGGCGCTTCTGGACCATGTTCACATATGGATTCCTTTTTGCATGATAGAGCTTTAGTTGGCATCTGCAGATGGCACAGCGGATTGTGTTTACCGACAGTGGTTTCTGGAAGTATTCCTGGACCCGTTTAGTAATGTTAATGACAGAATCATGCCGATGAGTGATGCAGTGTCGTCTGAGGTCCCGAAGACCACGGGCATCCAACAAAAGTCTTCGGCCTTGTTCCTTACACACAGAGATAACTCCAGTTTCTCTGAAATTTTGATGATGTTATGCACTGTAGATGGTGAGATTTGCAAAGCCTTTGCAATTTGACGTTGAGGAACGTTGTATTTAAAGTATTCCACAATCTTTTTACACACTCTTTCACAAATTGGAGAGCATCTGCCCATCTTTACTTCTGAGAGACTCTGCCTCTCTAAGACATCACTTTTATAGCTAATCATGTTACAGACCTAATGTCAATTAACTTAATTAGTTGATAGTTGTTCTCCCATCTGAATCTTTTCAAAATTTCTTGCATTTTCAGCCCGTTGTTGCCCCCGTGCCAACTTTTTTGTGACCTGCAGCAGGCATCAAATTTGAAATGAGCTCATTTAGTGGATAAAAGTGTAAAATTTATATAAAAATATTATGTTATCTATGTTCCATTGTGAATAAAATATTGGCTCATGTGATTTTAAAGTCTTTTAGTTTTAATTTTATTCATATTTAAAAAAAGTCCCAACATTTCCGGAATTCGGGTTGTATTATTATTATTATTATTATTATTATTATACATTCTTATACAAGATATATAGGAGTTACAGAAAGAAAACAAACTGCACACTAAAAACAGCACTTTAGAAGAAAAGGGTAATTTAAAGGTAACACTATTAAAGGTAATTCTAAATAAATAAATACAAAAATAGTATAAGTAATAATGGTACAACAATAGGAAATTGTTATTATTATTATTATTATAGGACATATAGGAAATGTATATCAAATAAAGGTGACTTCATTGCAGTGACTTCATTGCATTGGAATGAATGAATGAAAAAAAACGTAATGATTTATTTTTCTTATGTCAGTTCATGTTTTAAATGTTTAGATAATTAAACAGTCCGACAATTTTTGTGTCTTCAGAGGTTCAAGATTGGTTGGGCTGGTCACCTAAAGACTGGTTCAAGCCCAGCAGAGGTTAAAACCCTACATGTGCGACCCATTAACATCACCATTGTACCTCGAATAATTCCAGTACTGTCTTGCTTGCTCCTGCTAGAAATGTAATGATAGCTTGCAGAGAAAAAAAAAAAGCATTTCATTGCAATCCTGTCGAGCATGTGACATATAATAACTAAACTTATTAAACTTTTCCCCCCACACACAGTTAGCACATTTCCCAGAATCCCTGGCTGTTGAGAGGCTGCGTTCAGGGATTGGGGAGTCATTTCGTAATTGGTTGGCAGAGGCAGTGTGAGCATGCGTCTCACCCTTGAGAGCCCGCGGGACTTTTCCAGCATGTATGAGTTTGTGTTAAGCACCTCCACAGTCTGTAGCACTGCCAGCGCTCGCAAGGCGATTGGAAGTCGGCCATTGCCATGGTGCTGAAAAGTTAGAGTAACTGACGCATAAAGCAGTAGATGTGCTCTGAGCACCTGAAAAAAAAAAAAAAAGTAGCTTGTCTCATGCATCAGTCAACAGTGCTTCGCACTTTCTGCTCTGCAACACACCAGCCGATTCAAATGTGGGTCACAAAGTAAAAATTTTATATTTGTTAATGTGAAAAGACCAGCATTGCTAGAGGTGTTTTGGGATGTGTTTTTTTTTTTTTTTTAACCGGCCTAATCAGAAAGGCATCCCTTTTGCACCAGCTGCACTAGCATGGAAGAAGAAAAAAGCAAACAAACAAATAATAATAATAAATACAAATTGCTATTATTATTATTATTATTATTATTATTATTAATGTTCATGTAAAGAAAATCAAATAGGAACATAGCTATTATATAAACTATAGAAAAAGCTACACAGTAAAAACAACAGTAAATAAACAAGCAAATAAATAAATAAACAAACAAATAATTAATATTCTTATACAGAACAATTAAACAAGACCATAATAAATATTATTATATAAGAAAGAAAAAAAACCTACACAGTAAAAACAGCAATAAATAAATACTATTATTTATTTGCTTGTTTGTTTGTTTGTTTGTTTAAAGGGAAATACAGTGGGGCAAAAATTATTTAGTCAGCCACCAATTGTGCAAGTTCTCCCACTTAAAAAGATGAGAGAGGCCAGTAATTTTCATCATAGGTATACCTCAACTATGAGAGACCAAATGAGAGAAAAAAATCAGGAAAATCACATTGTAGGATTTTTAAAGAATTAATTGGTAAATTCCTCGGTAAAATAAATATTTGGTCACCTACAAACAAGCAAGATTTCTGGCTCTCACAGACCTGTAACTTCTTCTTTAAGAGGCTCCTCTGTCCTCCACTCGTTACCTGTATTAATGGCATCTGTTTGAACTCGTTATCAGTATAAAAGACACCTGTCCACAACCTCAAACAGTCCAACTGCAAACTCCACCATGGCCAAGACCAAAGAGCTGTCAAAGGACACCAGAAACAAAATTGTAGACCTGCACCAGGCTGGGAAGACTGAATCTGCAATAGGTAAGCAGCTTGGTGTGAAGAAATCAACTGTGGGAGCAATTATTAGAAAATGGAAGACATACAAGACCACTGATAATTTCAGCATGACAATGATCCCAAACACACCGCCCGGGCAACGAAGGAGTGGCTTCGTAAGAAGCATTTCAAGGTGCTGGAGTGGCCTAGCCAGTCTCCAGATCTCAACCCCATCGAAAATCTTGAAAGTCTGTGTTGCCCAGCGACAGCCCCAAAACATTACTGCTCTAGAGGAGATCTGCATGGAGGAATGGGCCAAAATACCAGCAACAGTGTGTGAAGACTTACAGAAAACGTTTGACCTTTGTCATTGCCAACAAAGGGTATATAACAAAGTATTAAGATTAAATTTTGTTATTGACCAAATACTTATTTTCCACCATAATTTGCAAATAAATTCTTTAAAAATCCTACAATGTGATTTTTCTGGATTTTTATTTATTTTTTCTCATTTTGTCTCTCATAGTTGAGGTATACCTATGATGAAAATTACAGGCCTCTCTCATCTTTTTAAGTGGGAGAGCTTGCACAATTGGTGGCTGACTAAATACTTTTTTGCCCCACTGAATATATTTTAAGATGATAATAATCACTTGACCACTTCAATTGAGAGTGACGAAGTAAAAGGTTTTATTTGTTAATGTGAAAAGACCAGCATTTCTAGAGTCCTTTTGGGATGTGGGTCCCCACCAGTGTTGGGCACGTTACTTTAAAAAAGTAATTAGTTATAGTTACTAGTTACTTCTCACAAATAGTAATTGAGCTAGTAACCGAGTTACATCATTATAAAAGTAACTAATTACCAGGGAAAGTAACTATTGTGTTACTTTTTAAAAAATGTTCAAATGTCAAATAACTTTGGATGCCCCCAATATTAAATATGTTAAATTAATGAAATGGACACTAAAAAGAATAAATTATTATTATAAAACATTGTACATTAATCTACACTATTTATCTACTGACACTTAGTATCAGTCAGTCAAGCATTATAATATAATATGATAATTTAATATTATATGATGATAGAACTTTAGTAATTAGAATAACCAAGTATGAATACATATTTGTCATCAATATAAAACGCACTAAGGATTGATGAGCTGCTGGGTTCATGAATATTAATCACGTTGTCTGCGTTCGCTCGAATTGATTTGCTGAAATCAAAACAAGGATGATAATAGGTGAGCGCCAGCCAATGAGATTGTGGTTTGCGCATTAGTTCCGCCCACTACAAGAGAACCTGGCAGTTCTTAAAAGCTGAAGAATTCCAAAGGAACTCCGTTATTTTGACAGGAAAATACAATACAGAATACCGTTTACATGTAGCGCGTCAATTCTGCATGTTATGAAAGACTCTCTTGCTCTGTATCTTTCTTTGCGTGCGTGTTTGTGAGAGAAAGCGACGGCGAGTCGTGCGCCTTCACACTAGAGTTTATGGTACATCAAATACAGCTACACTGCGCATCCATTCAGATGAACTGAAAAAATAAATTCTAATAATATAATATAGTAACGCCACATTTTATTGTCAGTAACGGTAACGGCGTTGTAACGGAGGAAACAGTAATTCGTTTGATTACTCGTTACTGAAAAAAATAGCGCCGTTAGTAACGCCGTTTATTTATAACGCCGTTATTCCCATCACTGGTCCCCACCAGGCTTATAACTTGCTTAACCAGCAAGGCTTCCTTTGTCCACCAGCTAGACCAGCCTGAACTAGCACGGAAAAGCTTTTCTTTAGGACAAACAATGTAGAAAAGCTGTATTATCACAGGTTCAGGTGGACTGCAGTGATAATTCGCATTTGCTCTTAAGTGTGTGCATATGGGGGTTTTGTTTAGGCGGATGGCTGGTCATGCGGTGTGTGTATGCATGTCTGCTAACAAATGAAAGCCCTCGCCGTTTACCTCACGTCGTGAAGAAAGACGCAGCGTGCATGCAGCATTACTGACTCATTATATCCCAAGGGCCCTGAAGTGGAAAACAAATGACCTCTCGCATGGACAATGTTTCATTTACAGTAGATTCCGCCCTAATATGTCTGTGAAATAAACAACTTCTAAAATAATAATAAGCAAAACAACATAAAAAGCAAGCAGGTGGTTCAGGGATTTAATTTAATGAGCGTAGAGGATTACAAAAAGCCAGAATCATACATGTAGCTCCTGAAATGTGGCTTCAGCTTGAAGCTTCGCAGAGCTGCCAAAAAATAAATAAAAAAATCAGACTCGAGCTCCAAACTATTCATAGATATTTAAATAGCCTACGCTGAACAGAAGTGTATTAAAATGGATTGGGACATGTTAATTTGTCAATAGCCATGGCATCTGAGGTGGCTTAAACATTGTTCGCCTGACATTTTCCAGAAATTTAATTGGTACCGGGCTGAATGGTTGATAAATTTTACACTGCATGATCACCTGACTAGAACAGGGTTTGTCAGCTATATGATGATGAGCTCGGCTGGATTTTCTTTGAGTTTAAACACTGCCTTTTTGAGTCATTGCTTTGCTACAAAGCCAGGTCTGAATCTGATTAGTACTTCCAGCAAAACAGAGTGAAATGAAAATTCACCCTATATTCTAAAGGCTACCTGGTCTCATGACATTTACGTACCTGGGTGCACTTTTTAGCATGACACGAAATACGTACCAATAAGTACATATCACTGCAGTTTCCAAAATAAATGAACACGTTCACACAAATTTACGAGTTGCGATTAATAAAGCGTAATTTTCGCACAATTACTTGAAGAATATCATGCTATGACTTCAAAACAATATTAATATGCTGGGAGATTTGAAAACTGATGCTTTTGAACGTTAGCATCGCACACATCCAGCTTCACATCTATGGGTTTTCATAGGTGATAAGTTTGTTCGGTAGCTCACGGAGGACGGAGACGGATTTAGGAGACGAGAAGCATCGGTTCGAATCCCGTGTAACTACGGTTCGACAAAGCAGTTAAAATCTGCGTAAAAGGAAGTTCAAATGGCACAGTTGCATCAACTATTACATTTTTATATCAGTTTTGCATTTGTTAAAGGGGTGGTTTACTGTTTTTTTTCTAGGCTTAATTGTGTTTATGGGGTGCAGTCTAACATGTGTTCATGCTTCGTTTTTTTAAAAACGCATTATTTTTCATATAATTTACCTTTATTCCACACCGCTCTGTCCATTCTCTGACAAACACCTAGATTATTTCCTGTTTTTATGAAGCCCCTCCCTCAGAAATACGTGATGGGCTCTGATTGGTTAGCTGGCTCAGTGTGTTGTGATTCACTAAACTGCTGAGCGTGCGTCTAAATGTCCCGCCCCTCAGCTCAGCGGCATGTGCTCCGGTTGTATTGTAAACAATGGCTTTGTCTATATTGTTTATCAGTTTGAGCCCGATTGAGACGCAGAGGATATTAGTGAAGAGGATCGCGCAGAACCTGTGCAAGCATGGCTCTTAATGGTATGTTTGTTTGTTTGTTGTCTCGTATTTTTAGATACGCTGTTATTATACTACTGCTTATGTTAGCTTTTAATATACGGTTTTATTCTGATTAAAGCTTTAATACAGTACCGCACATGCGTCCATGTATAACGGTTCTCATTGCTATGTGAAAATGTATAATTGGAACAGTTTGTTGGAGCATTAACCTTTAGTGACAGTCCCCGGATATTTGAATTCTGAACCGCCGCAATACGTATCTGAAGCAACGTAATAAAAAAACAGCAATACGTACCGATATCTACGTAATAAAAATGTGCCAGGGTTCACATATTGAACCTGTGTTTTAGCGCCACTCAGTGGACATTTCTATTTGAAACTGTGGCGAAACGTGCAGCAAGGTTCGTAAAACGGTGTCGCACAAAAAGTGCGCAGGGGTACGTATTTTTATGAGACCAGGTTGTCTAAAGGCGTGTTATTGATCTTATTGTAGAAGTTTATTCCATGCATGTGGAAGAAATATACAGTACATGGAAAGAGAAAAGAAAACAACAACAACAACATGCATTTATTCATGAAACAACAATGTATGACATATTTAGACTTTATTAAAACTAATTTTGTGAAATATTCTTAAAATATATAAAATATCATTATTCAAAAATTTGAAACAATGAAAAAAAACAGTAATATTATGAAATATCATTGCAATTTAAAATGACTGTTCTGTATATTTTTTAGTCAGTAATATTATTTCTTTATATTATATTTTAATATGTCAAATATAATTTATTCCTTTGATGGCGAATCTGAATTTTCTGCATTATTACTCCAGTTTTCATTTTACAAGATTCTTTCATGAATATAAAGTTCAAAAGAACAATTTGTATTTGAAATAGAATCTTCAAAATGATGTATGATTTGTCGGAATCGGACAGAAAAAAATAAATAAATAACTGAGCTACATCCATTTGAAATGAGTAGAGTCAGCAAAGTCCATTTTGAGAGAAATAGAGAAGTCAAATTTTCTGAAGGTTTCGAAGCAAAATCACCTAGCAACATTGAATCTTTTCCTTCACTTCTTTTCTTAATGATAATTACTATATTAATAATCACAATATAGCTATTTTTTATTTTATTTTTGTAATTAAAAATTAGAACAAAAACAAACAAACAAAAACAAAGACAGATATTTTGAAATACTGCAATTCGGGATCGGGATATCTAGATGTCTGAGAGACGGTTCATGCGCAGACGTCGGATCTGTCAGTCAACGTGATCATTTTGTTTACATCAACATGGGTTTGAACATCACATTTCACTTGTTCAGACTCATGCCATCAAGAATTCACTATGAATATTCACAAAGATGGAATGCTGCGCTTTACAGCTATACCAAACCAGTCGTCAAGAAGCAAGGGGAGAAAAAGGTACACCTCTCAGAA
Source organism: Onychostoma macrolepis (assembly GCF_012432095.1). Taxonomy (NCBI): domain Eukaryota; kingdom Metazoa; phylum Chordata; class Actinopteri; order Cypriniformes; family Cyprinidae; genus Onychostoma; species Onychostoma macrolepis. The sequence continues at coordinate 42,459,539 of NC_081155.1, forward strand.
AGTATACAAATAAACATCATTTTAGATGTTTAATTACTATTTAGAGCATCAGGCTCTCTAGACGGGAGCTTAATGAACTCATTCGAACACAATTAACTGATTTTTTTTTTTTTTTACTCTGAGGCAGAAACACGCTTCCAAAATTGCTTTAGAGCCCCCAAGTAGTCTGTTCCATGTCGTGACTATTTTATGTTTCAAAAAGCCGCCATACTCACATTTCCAACAATGATCAAATTGGCTCACATTCTCAGTCACTAGATTTCAAGGCCGTCGTTAAAGTAAAGAATACCCCAGTTTATTTATAAGGAAGTTTATTAAAATCAGCTTTTTGCACTTCAAACGCACTGTGCAGTTGAGTTCAGAAGTTTAATACAATGCAGGGAAAATGCAGGCGAAAAGAAAATAAAAACAGGCGACTGACATACGCCTACTCACAAACACACAGAACGATATGCCCACACACTGGTAGGTCTGCACCACGCTGCGTACTGTAGCAAATAGAGGTCTCGCACTATTTAATGAAACACACAAAATCACTAGCAGCTCCACACACTGTAGAAAAACCACGGGCATAATGGCGTGGAATGTGTGATGCAAAGATGCCTGTTTCCTGCAATTGATGAAGACAAATAAGGATTTGAATTGACCACCAGAGAGTAAAAACTCAGATTAAGCTTAACCTGGCTAAACTGCCGCAGGTTCCTGTGGAGAATGAACAGCGTAATTGGCATGATGGTAAACAAACGCATTTTAATTTGTGTGTTTTTTTGTTTTGTTTTTTCTTAAGGCTCTTTCACAGCAGAGCTGGTGTGGACACAAGTGTGTTTGACGTCAGAGTTTGGTGTAAAAGTTTTTTTCTGATTCTGGTGCACCCGAGAAAGCTTGGAAAGTTCCGGATGTTTCATGTGAATTCCAGTGTGCGATTGGTATAAAAGCAGTCCCAACCTATGTAAGTGATGTATTAGTTCTCATAGCTTCTTGTCTCTGAATAAATCACTTTCAAAGAGCAGCTTGAATACGTTGGATCTTTTCATTGAAAAAAAAAAAAAAAAAATATATATATATATATATATATATATATATTCTTAGCAGAATGTTTGTGTTAATTTCCAGTTAAAGTATTAGAAACAATTTTGAAACTAGATTAATGTATGTGAGATTTAGGGATGTAACGGTATGAAAATTTCTTATCACGATTATAGTGACCAAAATGATCACGGTTATCAGTATTATCATGGTATTATTAAAATGTGCTGGAGATGTTCAAAAACTACAGACACATACAGGTGCATCTTAATAAATTAGAATGTCGTGGAAAAGTTAATTTATTTCAGTAATTCAACTCAAATTGTGAAACTTGTGTATTAAATAAATTCAATGCACACAGACTGAAGAAGTTTAAGTCTTTGGTTATTTTAATTGTGATGATTTTGGCTCACATTTAACAAAAACCCACCAATTCACTATCTCAACAAATTAGAATACTTCACAAGACCAATAAAAAAAAAAAAATAATAAAAAAATTATGAATTGTTTGCCTTCTGGAAAGAATGTTAATGAACTGTATATGTACTCAATACTTGGTAGGGGCTCCTTTTGCTTTAATTACTGCCTCAATTCGGTGTGGCATGGAGGTGATCAGTTTGTGGCACTGCTGATGTGGTATGGAAGCCCAGGTTTCTTTGACAGTGGCCTTCAGCTCATCTGCATTTTTTGGTCTCTTGTTTCTCATTTTCCTCTTGACAATACCCCATAGATTCTCTATGGGGTTCAGGTCTAGTGAGTTTGCTGGCCAGTCAAGCACACCAACACCATGATCATTTAACCAACTTTTGGTGCTTTTGGCAGTGTGGGCAGGTGCCAAATCCTGCTGGAAAATGAAATCAGCGTCTTCAAAAAGCTGGTCAGCAGAAGGAAGCATGAAGTGCTCCAAAATTTCTTGGTAAACAGTTGCAGTGACTTTTGGTTTCAAAAAACACAATGGACCAACACCAGCAGATGACATTGCACCCCAAATCATCACAGACTGTGGAAACTTAACACTGGACTTCAAGCAACTTGGCCTATGAGCTTCTCCACCCTTCCTCCAGATTCTAGGATCTTGGTTTCCAAATGAAATACAAAACTTGCTCTCATCTGAAAAGAGGACTTTGGACCACTGGGCAACAGTCCAGTTCTTCTTCTCCTTAGCCCAGGTTAGACTTGTCTATGGTTCAGGAGTGGCTTAACAAGAGGAATACGACAACTGTAGCCAAATTCCTTGACACGTCTGTGTGTGGTGGCTTTTGATGCCTTGACCCCAGCCTCAGTCCATTGCTTGTGAAGTTCACCCAAATTCTTGAATGGATTTTGCTTGACAATCCTCATAAGTCTGCGGTTCTCTCGGTTGGTTGTGCATCTTTTTCTTTCACTTTTTCCTTCCACTCAACTTTCTGTTAACATGCTTGGATACAGCACTCTGTGAACAGCCAGCTTCTTTGGCAATGAATGTTTGTGACCCTTGTGAAGGGTGTCAATGATTGTCTTCTGGACAACTGTCAGATCAGCAGTCTTCCCCATGATTGTGTAGCCTAGTGAACCAAACTGAGAGACCATTTTGAAGGCTCAGAAAACCTTTGCAGTTGTTTTGAGCTGATTAGCCGATTGGCATGTCACCATATTCTAATTTGTTGAGATGAATTGGTGGGTTTTTGTTAAATGTGAGCCAAAATCATCACAATTAAAAGAACCAAAAACTTAAACTACTTCAGTCTGTGTGCATTGAATTTATTTAATACACGAGTTTCACAATTTGAGTTGAATTACTGAAATAAATGAACTTTTCCACGACATTCTAATTCATTGAGATGCACCTGTAAATCCCTTCACCAAGTTTTATATTTAAAAATCAACAAACAACAAATAAAATGACTTTTTGTTTGCATAATCACTAAAACAATTACATTACCAATGATGTTCGGATTTTAAATGACAACTTGTCTGACAACAGTTTAATATCATGTTCAAATATCTAATGTAAATGTTCAAATAAAGCTTTGAAAAAGTTTCAAATAAAAGGTAAACCTCACATTTCAGCCTTTAAATAAAGAAAAGGGTTAAGTCAAAATGATAATTGATTAATAAATGGTTATATATTTTATCTGCTCCATAAATAATTCTACATAACTTATCTGAATTCTTTAAATGTGTAGAATCCACATAAGCTTGTTTTTCCTAAACCGGTCAAAATTTACTGCAGGGCATGCAAATTCGGTCCATTTTTGGCCAGACAGAAACTGCACACAGGCTGAATGTGAATGTAAGTCTATGTAAATCCACTCTCTGACAGCAGGTGGCGCTTTATATGGAAAAGCTGAATACAGCTGTTTCACGTAAACTCCGTGGACAGAGCAGTATTGCGATTAAGAACAATTCCTTTAGGTATTACATGGAGCGAAGATGAAAACAAAATGCCATCGAATGGTTTCTGAAGACAGTCAGAACCTTCAGAAGTACATTCAAATAATTAATTCATTCAAATATTCATTTGTATAATTCCCTCAGCACTCCTTTAAAACCTCCCAGCTTTTCCACCGTGTTTTCACTCAAAATGAAACTTACTCTGCTGCTGTGCGCACCTGAGACTGTTACTGAAAACTGCTTTATGCTGTACTTATCGTGAGATGTTCAAATCGCGGTAATCGAATACGGTTTTAATGATAATAAAAAAAAAATGAAACGGTAATACTAACAGTGGGGAATTTTTATCATGATTTATTGTCAAGCCGGTAATCGTTACATCCCTATGTGAGAAACATGAGCGCTGAACATCTGCTGACGTCCTGGACCTCACATCTCCGAAACCGTTGAAGCAAATTTTCATATAGACGTTATCTTTATTAACAAACTGCATATTTGAAGTCTAAACAAGGACAGCAAATGTCTTAAAAATCAATGCAAAATCAAAACTCCATTTGCTTTCATATTCCTGGTTAAAGCTGTGACGGTCGTCTATTACCACCGGCGGTAGTGCACGTGTCGTCACACACTCTATGACAAGCATAATACAAAGTTTTGTATACAAGTGTAATACTATAACAGTTGCAAATTGTTTTATTTAGACTATAAGTCTATGCTGATTCACGAATTACCTCAAACGCCATACACAGCGTTTCCTGGCATCTTTGAACGCAGGAAAATAGTTTATTCTGCATTCAGCAAATTTATTTCATGTTGAGCGATGGACCTTGTTGAGAAACCAAATACTACATCGCCGATCTGGAATCATTTCCATTCATGTCACCCATTCGTGTTTGTACAAGTGTCTTCAAACGCCGCACTGGTCAGGTTTGTACTGGTGAAGCTTTCTCCAAACTGGCCAAATACGAACGAGACGGCGGTAAATGGAAGATGTTAACAAGAAATATGGCAAAATACACCACGATTCCTATTCCACAGAGAGCGCATGCAGACGAGGTGGTAACGCGCCCGCTTGCTTGGTGGCGAAACAGTGAACTGTGTCAAAACAGGATGCCGCATCGCAACACAACGGGTTGAGTCTGTCTGCTCTATAGGACACTTGAACTCAGTACGAAATCAGTACATCATAAATAGGAAGAGGCAGTTTACTGTGAGGGATTTGTCGTGTCTTGCAGCGCCGCTCGCGTGAGGTAGACAGGGTGTATTTAACTTTTTTTATTTAAGGCTACTTTCCTATTTAACTGTATTATTTCTTTGATATTTATTTTAGTGTTTTGCAGGCTGCAAGTTCACTGACGGAAGTGCTAAAATAAACACACAAGGTTGTTAGATGATCGAGCCTCATTTATTTGTTGCGTGTCAAAATTACTGTGTATGTATATATTATATAGGCTACGTATATATATATATATATATATGTATAAATGTAGGCTAATTAATATAATAACACTGCGCCACTGGCGGCAGTTGGTTCATTACACCGCGGTGGTAAAAATCTGCCACCGTCACAGCCCTATTCCTGGTCTTGTTGATTGAGCATCTTCATAACCCTTCATTAAAGTTTCAAAAACTTCCACAAATGTAATCCATCTCTGAAACCAGTTTGCTAAGGATAATGCCACCAAGCTATCACAATCACAAGTCATGCCCTGAATATCTAAAAAGCCCTGTTTCATGTTAATTTTAAAAGCTACAAAGACACAGGACACAGACAGAGTTGAAATATAAATAAATGCAGATTTGCACAATATATTAGAAGGAATTGCACAGTGCATTGATTAAAAATTGACATGGCATGTGGGCCCACTTCAGATAGTCTGATTTGTGTCTCCAGTCACGGTTACAGATTTTACAAACTCTGAATCATGATGGATGCTTTGCCTAGAGATATTGTTCAGTATTACTAATCTTCACTCGAAGAAAAGGAAACTCCATATTGACTCATAAGCAAATCGTCACATCCCACGCTAGCACAATAACATGGTTGACCTCAGAACCAGCCTTGCGCCGAATAACACGTCTGGAAGGGCTGACCACCATTTGCGATTAAAGAAACGTAGACAGAACAGCTATAAGTCAATGTACCTCAACAAAACACCTGTGGAAGATGATATTGAGAATGATTGGTTTCATTTGGTGTGGCAGACGTGTTCTTTAGAAATGGCTTATAAACAATATTGCTTATATCGGACGTGTCGCATGTCAGCAATAAAATAACTCACTTCTATCAGAACAAATATAATAGGGGAAATACAAACCTCATATCTGTTTTATTTTAGAAGAGACCGACTTCAACCGCACCGAAACAGACGGCTTTTGGCTTTTTTACAATTTTTGATGTAGTGATGATTCCTGCTCAAGTGTTATATGGGGTTTTTCTCCATACAGCAGGCGGCAAATTTGCTTCTCGCGTATTTAAAGTTAAATAAAGGCGCTTTTATAATAATACTGTCAAAAGAACTTGCTTTTTATTATTCCATTTATTCGCTCCTTTTTAGACTTCATGCCCCAGTTGCATTCTTTATACATTTGGTTTCTTTTACACATTCACAGCTTATTAACGAACACATTGTGATTCTTAATGCAATTAATAAATGCATCAGTTTGAACATGTTTTGCATAAAAGGCAAGGTCGTCTTGTGGGTGAGTCCTTGTTTAATGATAATTCATGCTCACGAGCACATGCAATTTGTGTACTGATGTATTTTTTTTTTTTATGAAAAGGACCATATTTGATAGAAAGAATACTATTTTTTTTTCAATCTACTGATGTTCTAGTTTAGAGGCTGCTTTACAATTATAAACGTGAAGTGATTCAGATATTTAGCAAACCTCAACCACACACAATCCTGTCACCAAACCTAATCCCAGCAAACACACTCCCAAGACAAAATACACTCAGATTAAAGATATTCACTGAAAACAAGTCTTAGAGGGACAGTTCACTCAAAACAAACAAATAACTAGCTAAATAAATATATAATATTTTACACACCATCAAGTTCTAACACAAATGTGTAACACAAATTTTGATATTTTGAAGAACTATGGGGTCCAAAACAACACTGAACTCCAATTACTTTCATTGACATTCATTTGGAACAACATTAGGGGTTTTCATTTTGGGGTGAACTATCCCTTTGGAGCCCACTTTAACCTTTAAAACCTTTTTTTTTTTTCTTTTAATCTAAAATACATGTGAAGTATGAAAGGTTGGTTGGTTGCTTTTTTGCGGAGTAGGTGGTGGAATTTCCACATTGATTACCTTTATTCATGCAATATACAACTTTATTCTTATAATATTACGATGATTAATCCCGTATTGCCACAACTTTACTTTCAAAATACTACAAGTTTATTCTCAAAATATTACAACTTCCAACTCTTATTGCTATGACTTTATTCTCGTAATTTTTACTTTATTCTCAAAATATTACAACAATTAATCTCTAATTGCTACAACTATACTCTCAAAATACTAAGACTTTATTCTCAAAATATTACGGCAATTAATTTCATATTGCTATGACTTTACTCTCAAAATACTAGGACTTTATCCTCAATATATTACAACTTCCAACTCGTATTATGACTTTGTTCTCATAATTTTGACTTTATTCTCAAAATATCATGACACTCTTGTATTACTACGACTTTACTCTCAAAATACTGTGAATTTATTCTCAAAATATTCCAACTTCCAACTCTTATTTCTTCGACTTTATTCTCATAATTTTTACATTATTCTCAAAATATGACAATCTCTTATTGTTATGAATTTACTCTCAAAATATTATGACTTTATTCTCAAAATATTAAAACTTTAAACTCGTATAATCTTAGATGTATTTATTTAAATTATTTTATGTGGCACAAAAATGGCATACAGGTTTGGAAAATATGATGAAAATTTTCATTTTTGGGTGAACTTAACTTTTATATATTTTTTCTGAGTAAATGTAAATTGTTACAAAGATTTATTATTGTTATTATTAACTGAAAAACAGGAAAAAGAAACATATTAAGTGCAGGATTTTGTTTTGAATTACAGACTTGAATACAAGGCTAAGCATTTGGACCTTTATCTTGCCTTGCAAGTCCACACCAGTGTGGAAAACCGTCTCATCTGCACATTGCACTGATCGTATTCCCACCTGGACAAGGTTGGCAAGACAACCAGGATTATGTTCACTGGCGTCCTGTTGCTTCAACTTGAAAACAACCTCAAGGCAATACAGGTGCATGCTTTCACAGTGTCTTGGAACTTGGACTGGTTTTCTGATTGGCAGGACTAGCGAGAATTGTGATTGAGAAGACTGTGTTGAATATGGTGGTAAGTACCTCAGACAGCCATTTTGGGTTGTTTCCTGGTCACCTTTAACATGTCATACTTCCATTATAACAGCGGTTCATGCATTTGCATTGCTCAGTTCTTACATCACTTCTCCACGGTAGCATGCATCAGAAATGGAGATGAGAAGATCTACAGGGAGCCAGGGAACAAGATGCAACCACCTGCAGAGGAGTGTCCGTTTGACAATGGGGTTGTAGCTGACATGCTTTCAACACTGTATTCTTATGGGAAGGCAATTCATACCAAACAAACAAAAACATCAAGAAGACTGGTGTAAACTGATTTCAACAAATCCTTAAGCCTAAATATTGAACTTTGGTACGCAGCGTGTCCCACACAGTTTGTACAATTCAGATAAAAGGTACCACACTTGGTAAACTAGTAAGTAACCATCCAGTGGCTGGTAACATAAAGTGCTTAGACTTGTCTTAGAAGTTAGTAAACTAATTATGTTCTTTAAAGGTGCAGTATGTAATATTGACAGTTAGTAGGTGAAATGAATACTGCAGTCCAAATTCAAATTTTGTCATTAATTACTCACCCTCATGTCTTTCCAAACCCATAAGACCTCCGTTCATCTTCGGAACACAAATTAAGATATTTTTGATGCATTCTGAGAGCTCTCTGACCCTCCCATAGACAGCAATGGAATTAACACGATCAACGTCCAGAAACGTGGTAGGGAGATCTGTAAAGTTACGAGAATACTTTTTGTACTCAGAGAAAACAAAAATAATGACTTTATTCAACAATTTGTCTCCTCCGCGTCACTGTAGCGCCATTTTGGAGAGTATCCACTGAACGCAAACAGTGCATGCTGTTCTGTGTCAGCCACACCACACGAATACGCTGTTTTCGTTCAAATTTTCGTAAATAAATGTAGAAAACGTATCCGCGCGGTGCGGCTGCGTCCAAAAATTTATGGTTGAACCCCTGATGTCACATGGATTATTTTAACGATCTCCTTGCTACGTTTCTGGATGATGATTGTGGTAATTCCATTGTTAATTTCTATTTTGGGGTGGAGTAACCCTCTAAACTACACAAACATCAGCTTGACCAAGTTGGGACACCAGGTAAAACCAGCTACAAGTGGCTTAAACCAGCTAAAACTAGCTTAGGCTGGTTTTATTTATTTTATTTTATTTTTTTTATTTATTGTTATTATTTTTTAAATCAGTCTAAAATTATTGAAGTTATTATTAATTGAAATAATGATATTTTTATTATCATAGACTATAGTATTATTAATACATATGGAACAAAACATCATATCTTTTTTAAAATGAGTTTTAATACATTTTACCTCACACCATTGCCGTAATGAGATTATTACAAATTGAGAGTTAAGTGATTGCATGGCATGAGCCATAATATTCCATGCCATTTTGAGAACTGCATTTTGATACAAATTGCCGAGTTGCCACTGCTGTTCAATGCCCAATTATTATTCCAGCCATTTTTACAATCCTGAACAATTGGTTTTTACCTGTCTAGACACAAGTTTTCATAGCGGACCAGCAATTTTTGGATTAATGATCCAAATAAGATCTCACCATGCAGGTATTCGAGTAGAATCAAACTCAGCGACCTGTTCTCTAACAAGCTATGTCTTCGTCCAAAAGTCATCTCAGTACAGTCATACAAGCAAACATCGCCACAGCAACCGTGCACTTCAAGGCTAAAAGCATGTCGTGAAGTGGAGGGAAATTTATAACTCTGCTTTTAATATTATTGTCTGTCAGACTGTCCTTGTTTAACACTGCGGTTGAGTGTACCTGGTTAGAGAGAAAAAGGGCAGCTGTGATGCAGGCAGTGCGACAGGCCTGTCATTTAGCACTGTGCGGAAGGCCTGTCGCTTTCACATCGACATGACGGCTTCGTTAGCGTCTGTTAGCCCTGATAAGGCCCCGCTACTCCTTGTTAAAGACAATAGATGGCACAGGATACATGCTTAATTTTTTTTTTCCTAGAGGTTTCAACCACTCAACCATGACAGAGGAGGAAAGCTTATATTCCTAGAGACACAAAAAGAAACTTGCAATCATGCTTTTTCCTCAAAAGCAACATCGGGTGGTTTAGAAACTTTCTGGTTGGAGATATTGCAACAAACTTTCAACATAACTCTGGTTATTTTATCCTGCACCACCAAAATGTCTCATTTTAGAGAATAGTAGTTTACCCAAGGATAAAGTCCAGTTAAGTTACAGCAAAAATAAATCAATAAATACAAAAAAAAAAAAAAAAATAGACTTAATTTTGTCTTTGTTTTGCACACAAATAATCCAAAACGACTGTAAAATAATGTTTTCTAATATGGAATAATGATATATTTATATTTTTCTATGTGTGCATATTTTTCTGAACTGAGGTGAGAGTGTCACTATATGCCTGATACAGGCTAAATTATTGTTTCCCTTATGTGAGTGTCCTAGATAATGAATTTGAACATATTTCAGCAAAATAAAAAAATAAAGAATATGTGACACAGGGTCCTAAAACTGCTTTCTTTTAGTGACTTTGAAAGCTGTTTTATAAGACTATGACAGAATGCTGCACTTATGTTTTATGCATTTGCTGAAGTGGGAAACCACAGTCTTTATCCGATGCATGGAGACTTGTGGATTTGCAGGCAAGACAGGGCAGCTGGCGTTGAGTGTAAACAGTATTTCAGCAGAGGTTATCTGAAGGTGGCTCTCGTTCACATTATAGCCTGACAAATAGAAAGGGAGAATGCAGACAGGCTAATTGAGCTAGCAACGTGGGACCATAATGGTGAATGCAGCTCAATGCGTGAGTACAGTGGGAGACTGACTGGCTTTGACCTGTCTAATGTATGTACAGTCAAAGCAGTCAGAGAAGAACACTGAGGAAATGTCATGCTATGATTACATGATGCCTATCAAACACGTCAAGAAATCAAACACATGAGGCTTCACTGTCATGTATAGCGGCACAGAAAAAAAAAAAAAAAAGTGTCTGTATGTTCCTTACAAAAAAAAATTAAAAATCCATGGTAACCATTGTTTCCACCAAATTACCATAGTTACTACAGATATTGTGGCTACTGGAAACAAACAAACAAACAAACAAAAAGACAGCGTGACTAGAGCATTTCCATTCAAAACTCACTGCCACAATGCTAAGGTGTTCTTGGTGGTTGCTAGCGTTTCCATGTAGTTGCTAGGGTGTTCTGAAAGGTCACCCCGGTGTTGCTATGTGGCTCATAGGGTATTGTGATTGCCCTGGGCATGGGCTGCTAAAGTATTCTGTCTGGTTGTTTGGGCGTTGCTATGCAGTAGCTAGGGTGTTCTGGCTAGTTGGTTGGGCATTGTTATGCAGTAGCTAGGTAGGGTGTTCTGGCTGGTTGCCTGGGTGTTGCTATGCAGTAGCTAGGACATTCTTGGTGGTTGCTTGGGTGTTGCCATAAAAAAGCTAGATAGGGTGTTCTGGCTAGTTGGTTGGGCATTGTTATGAAGTTGGTAGGGCGTTCTGGCTGGTTGCCTGGGTGTTGCTATGCAGTAGCTAGGTAGGGCATTCTGACTGGTTGCTTGGGCATTGCTACGCAGCGGATAAGGCATTCTGGCTGGTTGCTTGGGTGTTGCCATATAATAGCTAGGTAGCATGTTCTGGCTGGTTGTTGTTCAGGAGTGTGTTTCCCAAAAGCATTGTTAGCTATCTATGGTGGTAAGTTCCATTGAACTTGGTAACAACGGAACTTGCGGCCATAGTTGCTTTTGGGAAACGCACCCTCTGGCTGGTTGCTTGGGCGTTGCTATGAAATAGCTAGTTAGGATGTTATGGCTAGTAGCCTGGGTGTTACTATATGGTATCTTGTGTCTTTTGGCTGGTTGCCTGGGAGTTGCTATGTAGTCGCTAGGGTGTTGTGTCTGGTTTCCTGGATGTTACTATGCAGTAGCTATGGTGTTCTGGCGTATGGTGTAATTTGGTGGAAACAGTCTGGTAATAACGAAACATTTTCCATAACAGATGAATGCTGCTGTAGGGCCCTTCAGCAGAAAACACACCACTTCCACGTTTCCCCAATAGCATTGCTAATGCAGGCGTGCTTGTGCACACAGCCAGCGCTCTTGTTTGTCCATGTGGAGGGCAAGCGAATGTGTCCTGTTTGGTTGTTTGTCCTGCTCATCAATTCAGACAGCTCTCTGTGCTGACTGCCTCTGTTTGTGTGCGTCAGGAGGTTTAGCCCCAAGGAGAGCGCGGCCCTTCACAGCCCAGCGGTCTGGTAAAACTTGCCCCATTAGTGAGTTACCTGTTGGCAGAGCGGAGAGCAGGGGCTGCTGGGAGTTTTCCGCAACACTGGCCTCATCCTCCAGCAGTCACCCTTGATTCCAGTTAACGCCAAGCTGAATGAGGATGTACAGATTACCTCACTGACATTTTCAGGTGGGAGGGAGGTGAAAAATAGGATGTGGAATAGAAAACGCAGAGGGGGGTCTGGATGAACTAGTGGGGGCCACTTAGACCAGAAAATGTTGGTGTAACTGATGTGGATGCGTTGTTATTTTTATTTATTTATTTTCCCCCCTAATGTTTGCAATTACAAACAGTGCTGGGTAAAATACTCAAGGGACAAAAAGCTTTTTACGCTCAGCATGACAGCAAACGGCTTGATGAACACAGATGCATGTGTCATTATATATATAAATATATTGTTGATTTAAAAGGAGGAACTTAATGCATTTAACTTACATTTTGAATCGTTAAAAAAGCCTGTCAAGAAAATGTCTGGGTCATATTTCATCTCTAAAATAAATAAAAATAAAAATCAACAATATTTTGCATAAAAAAAGTCTATTTTTAGGACCATTAAGATTATTTACAACATGTTCAATGCTGTAATTTAAGGTAAATAAAACAAACAAACACATAAACAATAATTAAATTGCAAAGTATTTAGAAATCATGGTAGCAATCGTGCTGGCATTTATGCAAATTCATTATTATTATTATTATTATTATTATCATTGCATGACAGATTTTCAAATGTTATGTATAAAAGGGATTAAAAATGGGATTAATTATTATTCTTTTTTTTTCTGAAATACATTTTCTTCAAGCAAAAATAAACAGACCTACAGTAATAATATTTTGTTATTTAGATGTTGTGGTCAAAGGTGTTATTTTAGTATTATACTATTATAGTTTTTTTTTTTATATATCTATCTATAATGAGTTACAGATTTCAGAGTCCTTTAAAACTCCCTATTCACTCTAGTCAAGTCAGGTTAAGCATCTTCAGAAACATCAATGATAAAGCTGGGAGCATCAATTTGATTGGCTTGTAAACTCAGATAAATGGACAAAATGAGGTAAGATTTGTGTCTTTGTTCATTTGAAATGAAAGAATAAGAGAGCTGCAGTGTTGAGTTTTAACAATACTCACCTAAAGTACTTAATTATATGAAATACAATTGCTTTACATCCCAGCCTGCTTTTAAAACCATGCACATTCTCCCCATTGCCTCCTGCCTTCATTTTTTTGTGCTTAATCCCCAAGCTCGTACGCAACGAAGCGACTCGTTTCGCCTCGGCCCAGACATTGAGTCATACTGATCTCCAGGTACAGACTGGTCACTGGACCACGTCCCCTGATCTTTCCTGGCACCTGTCTCCTCTAATGTCGTTGTGCGGGAGGGGAGGCTTGTCTGCATTTGAAGCATGACCCCAAAGTGAGTAAGAGCTGACATTTTATCCTCACACGCTGCCTCTGAAGGCTCACCACCGGCCCGTAATGGGAACTAATTATGCACGTGACTCATGTACAGGCCTATGCATCACCATTTCAGAAATTGGAGAGAAAGGTTCTCGGCTGGTTATTTCAACGCGATTTGATTAATTCTTTGAAAGAACATTCTCAAAAATCCAGCACCAATGATCGCTGGAAGCTAAACCGGGTTGCGCTGACATTGCTAAACTGTTGCCTACCTGGGAAAGCAGTGTTAAATAACATGTGCGTGTGGAGCATGCAAAACGGCTGGCTGTCACACAACAGACAGCATGATGGACACCAGAAAAGAGAAATCTCACAGATTTGACGCAATAGCGGAAAAAAAATAGCACGTACAGTGTGAAGGAGCCAAATTCTCCAGCACATTGTGTGGGCGTTTGTATTTTCATTGAAAGATACCCTGTTATATGCCTCGACGAACATTGAAAAAGAGTGCAGTGCACTGAAAATAAAAATGATTTTTAGTTGAATTTAGTCAATGTTTTCAAGGAATAAATTATCTAAAAAATGACAATTTGAAAACGAGGCCATCCAAGTTGAGTTTTTATGAGTAAGTGAACATTACTTGCTCACCAATGGATTCTTTGTAGTGAATGGGGGTGCCCTCAGAATGAGAGTCCAAAGCTGATAAAAACATCACAATAATCCACAAGTAACCCACACTACTCCTGTTCCATCAATTAAAGGTGGGGTAAGCAATTTCTGGTAGTCAATGTTGATATTTGAAATAAAACAAATACGCCCTTACCCCAAAAGGGTCTCGCCCCTATTTTGATAGCTCCGCTCCGCCCCACACATACATACGCAAACCAGGCAACGATTAGTTCTGTGAAACAAAGCAAAACCAATGTTACTCATAGATCGAGAAGAAACAAAGCAAAACCAATGTTACTCATAGATCGAGAAGAAACAAAGCAACCTCGGCGCCCAATCGCAGGCCTTCCCGCTCCTTGAGGTCTCTCCAGCGCTGGAAAGCTGATCTGATATTTACATGGGTCCTTCTTCTTGCCTTATCATAACACCATGTCTACACCAGACGCGAGTGGCGTGACAAAATACTATAGAACTCATTATAATCACTAATAATGCTGTCTACACTGGATCCTCAAAGTAAACTGCTGCCACGTTCTATTTATGATGTATTGACACAAATTTCAAATGATTTTCAATGGTCGCTTTGTCACGTCCTGTGTAGACAGACTTTAGCTGAAACGCGGTGCAACACGACAACTGTCGCGTCCGGTGTAGACATGGTGTAAGCCTTCTTTTTTCCGCAGACGTTTTCCTCTTTTGTTTTTTTTATCTGCCATGTCTATCTTTCTGTTTAACAAGCTGTGAAGTGAAAAGCTGAGTGAAACAAATCCATCAAGGCGTTTTTAATTTCAAACCATTATTTCTGTCCAAAATACGAATCCATAATCCATAATAATGCTTTCACCAGTGGAAAAGTCCATCTCCTGTTGTCCTCTCACATCAAAATCCTCCAACATATTTCTTTCCTCATTCAAGCAAGACAACTTTTTCACTGGAGAAAGCAATAGACAGAGGACTAGTATTTTAGATGGAAACAATATTTTGAAGTTAAATACGCTTTAATGATGGGATTCTTTCTTATAAACCTTGTTGCTTCAGAAGATTATTTCATTAATTGATGGACTGGAGTGGTGTGGATTAGCGTAACCAGAAATGTTTAAGTGGGTGGGCCTACATAAACCTGGGTGGGCCAGATGTGTAGCATATGAAAACTGCAAACAAAAAATACAGCACCAAGGTTCATTACACAGTACTTCTAAAGCATTCATTAACATTAGTAATTTGTTATGTTAATGTTCATTTCAAAATTGACTAATAGGACATTATTAAAATTAAAAGTTAACATTTAAAAAGTTAACATTGTTAACATTTGCCTGAGCTGGTTAACAATGATGAATAAACACGGTAACAAATGTATTGCTATTGTTTGTTAATGCATTAACTAACGTTAACTAAAGGAAGTTTATTAAAAAGCATTACCTCAGTGTGAAATAACGGGGCTTTGCTGATGATTTCATAATCAAACGTCTCTGTCAGTTCACGCACATCGAGGACCGCAGAAATGTGCGCAGCTGCAAATTATGCTTGTTGTGGTGACCAGGATCTAGCACAATGTTTATGTGTTTCTTTCCACAAAGGACACATCTGTTTAGCGGATCAAACACTGTACCTATGCTAATATGATGTTTCAAACACACTTTCATTTGTAGACGGTCTGGATTTATTGCTAAGACTTTTACTTTTTAAAAGAATTGATCTGATTTATGTTTGCTTCGCTAGGCTATTTTCAAATTTAACTTCACATACGCGCGTATTTTACTATTATATCCTTACAGTACGTCATAAACATAACATTGTGGGTGGGACTAACAGAAATTGACGAATCATCATTTTGACAAGCGTATGATGATATGCACCTATAGGAAGAGGGAAAACTAAGAAACGACATGTAATTGACCGTGAAAACAAGCGTTTAATATTTTTAATAAATAAAGTTACAGTGAAATAAGAAATTACATCCATTTGGAAAATTACAAACTTCTCATTGGGTGGGCCACAGATGAAAGTGGGTGGGCATAGCTATGTGACTGCTTGTGGATTATTGTGATGTTTTTATCAGCTGTTTGGACTCTCATTCTGATGGCATCCATTCACTGCAAAGGATCCATGCAAATGCTCAATTTCTCCAAATCGTTTCAGATGAAGAAACAAACTCATTGTATATTCTGGATAGCCTGAGGGTGAGTACATTTTTGTGCATGTCTCTTTACATTTAGTCATTTAGTCATTTAGCAGACACTTTTCTCCAAAGCGACTTACAAATGAGGACCATGGAAGTAACCAAACTCAACAAAAGAGCAATGATATGCAAGTGCATGTTTAAATACAAATGAGCTGTTGCTCCCTGCCTCTTTTTGCAGAATAGGGCTGTGCCTTTACAGCTCGTTCTTCGGATAATTTGTTGAAAAAACATATGTTTGGTTTTAATTAACATGTCTATCTTGATATGTGCATTTTAAAGCCATATCCGTTTAAACCTCTGATATTTTCTGAGCACACACATCTGAAGCACGCGTACAGAAAGCAGCTGTCACACGGCATGTGAGTGCTAAACTAAACTTCTCTTTCATGTCTTATTGTGCTTAAACTGTCAAATACACACAAGTTTATGTTAAAAACACACAGGAGTTACAAAAACAGTCAGTTATGTATGTGAAGGTAAAGAGCTGGCAAAGAAATTGCATGTTTAAATTAGATCTGTGTGGCAGCAGCATAATATACAGCAAATAAATCACTTGAATCCACCGTTCTGTTGTCTCCTCTGAGGCTTATTCTTGTGAATAATTAAGCAAAGCGTCTTCTCATAGGATAATAACTCTCAAAAGTCTCATGAATAATTAAATAGACACCGACGCGTCATCGATGTACTATAGTCCATTGCCACGTCACAAATTGTGACGTCAACACAATGTAAATGTTAAACCCGGAAGATGAAAATAGTGCAAAAAAGCTTAAAATTAACCAGTTTCCTCCAACAGTTAAAATGATCGGATGCTAACATTGTCTTCTATGATGTGCAACACAAACACCTCTGCTAAAATCTAAGAAAAAGTAGTCTGGGGTTTCATGACCCTTTAAACATTGAAAAAGTCAGATTTTCATTCGTCACCTTTAATACATGTACAACCTAAGTTCTAGTCTTCAGCAGAATGGTAACCACAAAAACCTCAACATAACGGAAACTCTTTCAAATGTCAAATATGACTGAACATAAACTAAGTCTAACAGGCCTTTCACTTTACTCAAAAACTCATTCAATAACACTTAATTTAAAAATTAATTCTCCTGACCCAGCCCTATTAAAAGCATGCTGGGAACAATCCATTGCTCAGTTTCAGTTAATGCAACAACAATACCAATGGACTAAGTAAGTGGATTGAACACAAATAAATTAAGTTAGGACAGAATGTATACAGTAGCAGCCTTGTTGCATTAGCTCATTTTAATTAAGTACATGAACAACCAGCAGAAATCTTTTTTTTTCTGCTTTTCATATGTTCACATACGCAAAAATGCATGCCTATATGATTCATAACCGAATAAAATTCAACAGCAATAACTGTTCAGCATTCAAATAAGCTACATGGTCATTGTTAAACCGTAAATTTAATATCATCGTGGCTATTCAGAGAGAAAATAAAAAACAGATAGATCAAGGGATTACAGTAATAACTCCGTTGGGAATAGAATATTGGATCTTTTTATTTAGGTTGACTGGACACAAAACGCTTGTTCCTGTCTGGGACACTCTGATAAAGGGTTTATTAGATGAAAAAAAAAAAAGAGAGAGAGTTAGAGAACATTCTCCCACATGCACAATCATATTGGCTGTTGTTTGACATTGAATATTGCCAGGGGCAAAACAAATGTATGGCTGTTGTATTATGGGACAGAGTGAAGGCGATCATGCGATCTTCACAGAGTGTCAGGTGATTGCCAACAGGCAGAGCGTATGGTTTGCCATGACTAGCATGATGTGCTGCCATGTTATGCATCTTTGAGATTAACTGCATTTATTTATTTTTTAGTTTTGTTTTATTTCCTCCCTCTCGCTCTCCTTTCTCTACAACTAAATGTTTCACCAGCTTTAACAGGGAGCTGACAGTAGGCAATGGATGCCCAAAGGCAATTAGTGAAAAATGTTCTCCTGCTTGCTCTCTCCTATTTTCACCTCCTCACTCAAATCCTCACTGAATCACTCATTCACTCACTCACTGAGTTCACTGCTAAAACATCCTGTTAAATTTGTGGTTTAAAAAAAAAAAAAAGGCAACCGTGGTTGCTAGAAATTCACCATAACAGTATGGTGATAATGTTTCATGTTCATACAGAATGGTATATTTGTCCCTGTATTTCAACAGCCATATATTTCATATAATGTTAATATACCAAGCTACTTTAAAATCTACCTTTTATCTTAAACTGCACTGATAACCAGCATAATAATACAGATGGTATTATTATGTGAAACATAATATTATGTGATGTGTCATACATGGACTTCTAAGAATGTATTTTTCTGTTGTTTTTCACTATAAATGATACAGAATGACAGTTTTTACTTTGGGAGAAAAAAAGAAAACCGAAATGTGATGTGTGCATGTATAAATAAATAAATATATATACACACACATACACACACTGAACAAAATTATAAACGCAACACTTTTGTTTTTGCCCCCATTTTTTTCGGGGGGTCCGAAAACCAGTCAGTATCTGGTGTGACCACTGTTTGACTCACACAGTGCAACACATCTCCTTTGCATAGAGTTGATCAGGTTGTTGATTGTGGCCTGTGGAATGTTGGTCCACTCCTCATCAATGGCTGTGCGAAGTTGCTGGATATTGGCAGGAACTGGAACACGCTGTTGTATACGCCGATCCAGAGCATCCCAAACATGCTCAACGGGTGACATGTCCGGTGAGTAGAGGTCGGCCGATAGTGGATTTTACCGATACCGATAGCTAGGTTGGACCACACTGGCCGATACCACTTAATCAACCGATAGTTTCAGCAACAGTACTGAACCATACATTGTAAATTAATAAAAATATTAATATTATTTACTATATTGATCATTAATTTTATTTCATAGTTCGCTAATGTTAAAAGAAGAAACTTTCAAATTTAAACATGTAGCCTATTAGTAGCTAATAATGAATGTTGAAATGAAAACACTCTAACAAGGAACACTACTTCTACAGTTTTAATTAATGCTACGAATGGACTCTCATTGTTAAGTGTTACCATTTAATTTCAACAGTCATGCTTAAAGATGGCCATCTTCAAATATCAAGGCCATAGCATTAAAATGACTTACATATGGATATTGTATGTGTACTCACACACTTTATTTGCTTTTATTTTTTAACACTTGATAATTATCTAATCAAAAAAAAAAAAAAAAGTTAGTCACACCGGGAAAAAGCGCAGCACTAGGAGTTCTAGGAGAACTCAGAGGTATCACACACACACACCAGACACTTTGCGTTCAAATCAAGTGGGGTCTAAAACTATTTATTTAATCACCAAACGGACATAAGTTTGCTTCAAGAATGAACAATGTGGCATAAATGAGTTTGAAGTTCGGTGTTTAAAAAAACAGAGCAAGCGGAAAGAGAACGCGCAATCTGTATTACAGCTCTCTATATGAAGCACACAGACTTTATCAGAGCCACAGAAAGACAAACCTTTTGCTGAAAAATGAACAATACATAATTTATAGCCTAGGGTGAAGTCATTATGTACATTCACAACGATTTGAGACAAATATAATGTAATTTAATAGAAAACTATGTGAATGGCGCTCTGTTCCGCAGCAGGCTTTTCTGTCAGCTGTATTTAAATGCGAGTCTGGAGTTTCCCGCTCTGTGCAGCACGCAGTGTCATGTGTCAAAATAAACAACACGTGCTGTCAGTGATTTCCGCCTCTAGAGGCCGCTCTCGTACTGTATAATGCCAGCGGACCCTTCTCAGCTACTCCAGCAACGGTTGCAAACCGGAAAACTATCGGCATGGATTTTTGCCAATAACCGATAGTTGTGGCAATCAACTATCGGTGCCGATTAATCGGCAAAACCGATGAATCGGTTGACCTCTACCGGTGAGTATGCTGGCCATGCAAGAACTGGGATGTTTTCAGCTTCCAGGAATTGTGTACAGATCCTTGCAACATGGGGCCATGCATTATCATGCTGCAACATGAGGTGATGGTCATGGATGAATGGCACAACAATGGGCCTCAGGATCTCGTCACGGTATCTCTGTGCATTCAAAATGTCATCAATAAAATGCACCTGTGTTTGTTGTCCATAACATACGCCTGCCCATACCATAACCCCACCGCCACCATGGGCCACTCAATCCACAATGTTGACATCAGCAAACCGCTCAACCACACGACGCCATACACGCTGTCTGCCATCTGCCCTATACAGTGAAAACCGAGATTCATCCGTGAAGAGAACACCTCTCCAAAGTGCCAGACGCCATCGAATGTGAGCATTTGCCCACTCAAGTCGGTTACGACGATGAACTGCAGTCAGGTCGAGACCCCAATGAGGATGACGAGCATGCAGATGAGCTTCCCTGAGACGGTTTCTGACAGTATGTGCAGAAATTATTTGGTTATGCAAACCGATTGTTGCAGCAGCTGCAACAATCGTCTGCTGGTCTCAGACGATCTTGGAGGTGAAGATGCTGGAGGTCCTGGGCTGGTGTGGTTACACGTGGTCTGCGGTTGTGAGGCCGGTTGGATGTACTGCCAAATTATCTGAAACGCCTTTGGAGACGGCTTATGGTAGAGAAATGAACATTCAATTCAAGGGCAACAGCTCTGGTGGAAATTCCTGCAGTCAGCATGCCAATTGCACGCTGCCTCAAAACTTGTGACATCTGTGGCATTGTGCTGTGTGATAAAACTGTGCATTTTATAGTGGCCTTTTATTGTGGCCAGCCTAAGGCACACCTGTGCAATAATCATGCTGTCTAATTAGCATCTTGATATGCCACACCTGTGAGGTGGATGGATTATCTCGGAAAAGGAGAAGTGCTCACTAACACACATTTAGACAGATTTGTGAACAATATTTGAGAGAAATAGGCCTTTTGTGTACAAAGTCTTAGATCTTTGAGTTCAGCTCAAGAAAAATGAAACAAAACAAAAGTGTTGTGTTTATAATTTTGTTCAGTGTGTGTGTGTGTGTGTGTGTGCATAGCATATAATGCATGCAGATTTTCACTGTATATGGTAACTTATTACCTTAACTTATTAAAAAAAAAAAAACAGAGTACAGAGTTTTCCTATTTTACTTTTTTTTTTTTAACAGTATATCCTGTTGAAAAACGTAGTGAGTTTTCTGTTTAGACTAAATTATCCTAAATTAATTAAATATAGACAACATTACCTATATCCTTTCTTTGCAATCCCAGACTGCATTGCACATTGTAAACCCAAATAAATTGGCAAAACTCAAAATGACAACAAAATTTCAGAGAAATTCAAAGTTTCAGAGCAGAACTGGCAAATGTTTATTTGTTTCATTGTTTGTTTCATTGTATCAATGAAAAGTCATTAAGCGACTAATAATAGCTCATTTTACCTTTTTTTTTATGCTTATCACATTTTTATAAGTATCAAGTCTTTCCTTGGCAACATGCTAATCTCAAACTCTATTGGAATCAATTGTGTAGAGAGTCTCTTGCATGGAGATTCTGACTCACTGATTAAATCACTGACTCATTGTATGGCATCATAGATGTTCCGGACATAAAGGCTCTTCCAAAAGGTAGGCAGCATAATTGTTGCTTTCTAAGATATATTTTAGGCAGCATTATATGTTTTACAGTGTATGAAACCCCATGATGCATTTCGGCACGCCAATAGAGCAAACAAAACGAGAAAAATGTTGAAAGAGAGATTGACTCACAGTTTCACTCACTCATTCTCTCGCTCAGTGATTCACTAATTCACTTACCATCTCAAGGATTCTGTGTGCTTGAATTCATAAGCATTTACTCATTTGCTTTCTTAAAAAAATAATAATAATAAATAAATAAAAATCTACTAAATGCATATTATAACAAAGTATATTTAACAGTGCAACCCCTTTCGTATCATGCTATATTTATTCACTGACAAGAAAACTATGACTGTCAGATAGGAGCTGACATAAATCACTTCTTCATTAAAGAGAAGTTAGAGCTGGGTCCATTGACCACCCTTGAGCATCATCAAGGTGTCATGACATATCAGAACAGCTGACATACTCACACTCATGGCTGTATATGATTCCCAGATTAACCTATGTGTTGATGACATAAAATGACATGGCTATACTTAATTAATAGCCTAATTTGGCTCTGAATTTGATGGTAACAACTTGTAAATATCACGTCTAATGGCACAGCATCATAACAAAGGTATGATGACTGTAATGTTGATGTTCATTAGGCATTATGATTATTGACTTATAAGCTTGTATATGTTTGCAGTAAATTCTGAGAAATAAATTTACCTCTAAATGACATTACTACTTACAAACTAATTCCGAAAATATTGTATTTAATAATAAGCGACTTATGAATAAGACAAGCTTTTATTTTGTATAATTAGTTACTTTACAACATTCAAAATGTCAAGTATACCTTACTCAAACCAATATTTAAAGAGTAAACATATATTACGTATATGAACCACTTCTAATATTTGTTTACAAATATAGTAAAAACATTTCCAATGTTATTATTGTTGTTTTGAAGAATAAACTATTTCTATTTTGTAACGGTATAAATATTTTTACTGTAATTTTTGAACAATTTGCTAAGAGTTTTTAAATAAATAAATGAATCCCAACCCTCTGAATGGTATTTATGTATATAGGTATCACATTACTCCACTGTCTTCGTTATAATAAGGTACAGGCTCTCTTTTTCCTTCTAAAATTATATTTCCTTCTATTGTTTCTATTTTACATAATATTTAATATGTTATTTTACAGAATATAACGCATAGTATATTTTTAAGATCATATCCATGAAATCGTAGCTTAATTAAAGTTTTATTTTACATGGAATGGATCTCATGCGAGCCACCAAAATGAGATCACATGACCAAACAAATACTCACTTCATGCTGATCCATTGTGATACACTATGGCTTGCACTTGAACCATATAATCTCTGCACCGCCTTTACCAATATTATATAATGCCTAATAGTTTATTAGAATCACAGTGCAACTCATATCCATCACTAAAAGCTGCTCTGACGAAATGTAGCTGCCTGTAGTGTGACATCACAATAATTTGTATGGCTATAAACAGGGTTGAATAAAACCGCGCGCGTATCTTCTAACGGAGCTGTCAGACGCGTTTCTCGATCCATGTGAGGCACGTGTCTACACTCTTCCAGATAAGAGCAGAACTATTTCAGATTTTAATTGGGCAGCACATCATGTTCGAGGCAGACAGCAACAGCACTGTGCGAGCCAGCTGTATTAGATCTGATTTTCACGGTGCATATGGCTCTTAGAACCCCACGGAGATACGTGGATGTATTTCACGGTGCGGTTTTCTGCCTCTCATGATCATCTGTGAACGGAGATCTAAGGGATCTCCAATTTCAAAGATAGACTGTCAGCCACCATAACTCACCACAACTTCACACAAACAACTACCCACGCGCGCACACACAAACTCACGCACCGTCTCGTAATGATGGATTTAGCCCGATTTCGGTAAAGATGGTTCCATTAAACGTAAGAATGCATCAGTGACCCAGAAACAAACGGTATAAAAATCAAAATAATTAACACTGCTCCAATGTTTTCGTTCTTTTCTCCTTTCAAAAAGCAAAATACAACAATTTCCCTGAATCAACAGTGCCACCTAGTGTTTGAAGGCGGACTGTTTGGGTTTATGTAAGCACTTTTACTTGATGAGCTTCTATTTTAAACATCTGCTTTCTCACTTTTGATGCCAGTTTAAGTGGCATCCTTTTCTGTGATGACAGATATGACTGCGTATTAATGATTGATGCCTTTGAAGGCAGTAATCAATATGATTAACAGGGGCGAGGCGTCTCTCTGAACGACGCCCGTGAGATAATTAAACATCTGGTATTTTCATGTCGTACCGTTTCGCTCATAACAAAATTAACAGGATGGCTGACGTAAAACTGTTTATTCGAATCGTTTTGCAATCAAAGCACTTGTTAAGATGATAAGTAAATAAAAAAAAAAAATCATTTTTTCATTAGCAGTCACTTTCATGATAAATATTTCAACAAAGAAATGTAATCTGTGCTGTTGTAATTGAGTAAATGCTGGCTCTGTCAACCTGAAATTGCCTCAGGTCATTTAAATCTTTTAAAGTCTTTAGTGTTTACATATAATAGAGAATGGGGCTAGTTGTCACAAGTTATATCTCTTTAAACAAAAAGTCAAATTACGTGCTTTCATTTTTAATATATTTCAGAACATTTTGTTAAATTAACATTGGCAGACATGTATTTTTAATTCCAAACAATGCCAAAAACAATAATAGTTGTAATAGTTGAAGTATAGTTGTAATATGTTTGCTGTTTAATGAATTTACGTAATCTGAAACACATTTTAAATAACAATTAGTTACAGAAAATTACCTTTAATAATAATAAAAATTTTTTTTAAAAAAATGTACATTTTAATATTTTATATTTCAGAAAGCTATTTCTCATGAATGTCAATAAGTGCAAGTTTTCCATTGTGACAACATGCCCCACCATATGGCTAACAAATGTTAAATGAATCTTGCTCTTTTTTTTTTTTTTTATGTACAAAAATATACAAATTAATAAATAAACAAATAAATAATTAAATACATACATATACAGTAAAAACGTTCCTAATCTCACAATACATGAAGAAAAAAAAATATATATATATTTTTCAAAAATAAGAACATCAGCTTTGTATCTCAGTATCGAGTTCATCCTGCCTTCTTTGCGATACTATTTATTACTGAAATCATTTTCTTTTGACAACAAAATGGCAATATTGTGGCATCATGTCTTGGTTTTTATCTGATTCTGTGTGCTATATAATCTCTAATTTTCTGCAGTATCTTGGCAGACCAAATGATGAGGGAGAAGTTATTAGAGGTCCAGGCCGGGGATATTGTTCCCACAAGCTCTCTTTCAGACCTCGAACCTGTATTGTGCTCACAAACTAAAGAGAAAGTGCACCCCCAGTTTCTAATTCAGTCTATTAGATATGGTCAAGTAACCCTTTTATTTGAATGGAGGTCCAAAGCCTGCCTTATATCTGAACCATTTGTGCTATTTCTGTAGCAGAACTGTGAATACTGTACATCCATTTGAATCCAAGGATTAGTTCATGAGGGCCAATTCAATAGTTTTTTCCAGGCATAAATAGAAAGTTTAAGGGTTATTAGCTACCTGGTCTCGTGGCATAAACGTACCTGGGGGCACTTTTTAGCGAGATGCGAAATACGTACAAATAAGTACATATAACTGCAGTTTCCAAAAGAAATGAACACTAGAGGCAGTAAAACTCAGACACTTTTTATTCCTTTTCACACAAATTTTACAGAGTTTCAATTAATAAAGCATAATTTTTGCACAATTACTTGAAGAATATCATGTTATGACTTCAAAACAATATGCTGGGAGATTTGAAAACTGATGCTTTTGAACGTTAGCATCACACATATCCAGCTTCATATCTATGGGTTTTCATCGACGGTAGGTTTGTTTGGTAGCTCACAGAGTACGGAGATGTAGCCTAATTAAGAGCTGAGGAGCTCCAGTTCGAATCCCGTGTAACTACGGTTTGACAAATCAGTTCAAATCTGCATATAAGGAAGTTCAAATATCATGGTTGCATCAATTTGCATTTTAATATCAGTTTTACATTTGTCAACACTATCAGGTAGGTTTAGGGTTGAGTTTGGTGTAGGGCATATTTCCAACACGATAGAGCATTAATTTTTAGCGACGGTCCCCGGATATTTGAATTCTGAACTGCCGCAATATGTACCTGAAGCAATGTAATAAAAACACAGCAATATATGTAACTATGTAATAAAAATGTGCCACGGTTTACGTATCGAACAGGTGTTTTAGTGCCACTCAGTGGACATGTCTCTATGAAACTGCGGCGAAATGTGCAGTAAGGTACGTAAAAACGGTATCGCTAAAAAGTGCTCCCAGGTGCCCTGCTAAAAAAAAATAATAGAAGCCCAATAGAAACCATCACAGAAATGCCAGTGGTTTCCATTAAAATACCACTATGAACCATTACCTTTTTCCAGTAAAACCATTACAAAATTCCTTTTTGTAGTGTGTTTTGGGCATTGTTCCAATAGGATTTAACATCCCACCAATAGAATCCATCACATACCAGTAGACACCATTATAGTTTCCATTAAAACCAATACAATTCCCATTATAACCATTAAATCCATTACATTTTCTATTGTGTTTTGGGCAGGGTTCTATTGTTTTTTTGTTTTTTTTTCAGCAGGGTACGTTTATGCCATGAGACCAGGTTAGTTATTAGCCATGTCATATCCAATTCCTGGGTGATTTTGTTCAGCAAATGTCCCAAAAAAAAAAAAAAAATTGGCAGATAGATAGAGTACTCCATTACAAGTTGTAAAGACAGATTTTTACTTAAGTAAACATACATAAGTACTTGCTTTTATTTTAATTGCTGTAAATACAGACGTATATATATATATATATATATATATATCACATATATTTTCATGTGACAACACTGAAGAAATGGCACTTTGCTACAATGTAAAGTAGTGAGCGTACAGCTTGTATAACAGTGTAAATTTGCTGTCCCCTCAAAATAACTCAACGCACAGCCATTAATGTCTAATGTCTTTGTTAGGCCCCTAATGAGCCATTTTCTCTCCCCGGTGTCATATGACTCGTTAGTGTTACAAGGTCTCAGGTGTGAATGGGGAGGGGAGCAGGTGTGTTAAATTTCGCTCTCACTCTCATACTGGTCACTGGAAGTTCAACATGGCACCTCATGGCAAAGATTTCTCTGAGGATCTGAAAAAAAGAATTGTTGCTCTACATAAAGATGGCATAGGCTATAAGAAGATTGCCAAGACCCTGAAACTGAGCTGCAGCACGTTGGCCAAGACCATACAGCGGTTTAACAGGACAGGTTTGACTCAGAACAGGCCTCACCATGGTCGATCAAAGAAGTTGAATGCACATGCTCAGCATCATATCCAGAGGTTGTGTTCGGGAAATAGACGTATGAGTGCTGCCAGCATTGCTGCAGAGGGTGAAGGGGTGGGGGGGTTATCCCGTCAGTGCTCAGACCATACACCCCATACTGCATCAAATTGGTCTGCATGGCTGTTATCCCAGAAGGAAGCCTCTTCTAAAGATAATGCACAAAAAAGCCCGCAAACAGTTTGCTGAAGAGAAGCAGACTAAGGACATGGATTACTGGAACCTGTGTCCTGTGGTCTGATGAGACCAAGACAAACTTATTTGGTTCAGATGGTGTCAAGCGTGTGGCAGCAACCAGGTGAGGAGTACAAAGACAAGTGTGTCTTGCCTACAGTCAAGCATGGTGGTGGGAGTGTCATGGTCTGGGGCTGCATGAGTGCTGCCGACACTGGGGAGCTACAGTTCATTGAGGGAACCACGAATGCCAACATGTACTGTGACATACTGAAGCAGAGCATGATCCCCTCCCTTCTATTCGAACATGATGACGACCTCAAACACACCTCCAAGACGACCACTGCCTTGCTAAAGAAGCTGAGGGTAAAGGTGATGGACTGGCTAAGCATGTCTCCAGACCTAAACTCTATTGAGCATCTGTGGGGCATCCTTAAATGGAAGGTGGAGGAGCGCAAGGTCTCTAACATCCACCAGCTCCGTGATGTCGTCATGGAGGAGTGGAAGAGGACTCCAGTGGCAACCTGTGAAGCTCTGGCGAACTCCATGCCCAAGAGGGTTAAGGCAGTACTGGAAAATAATAGTGGCCATGTAAAATATTGACACTTTGGGCCCAATTTGGACATTTTCACTTAGGGGTATACTCACTTTTGTGGCCAGTGGTTTAGACATTAATGGCTGTGTGTTGAGTTATTTTGAGGGGACAGCAAATTTACACTGTTCTACAAGCTGTACACTCACTACTTTACATTGTAGCAAAGTGTCATTTCTTCAGTGTAGTCAAATGAAAATATATAAAATATTTACAAAAATGTGAGGGGTGTACTAATTTCTTTGAGATACTGTATATATCAAACCTACTTTAAAACCCAGCAACACAACTGTAGCTGTACAAGTTTACAACAGCAACACTGATTTAACAAAAAGCAAAACAGCAAGATTTATTTGACATCATCGCTCTTGCTGTACTTTGATGTCAAGCACAGAACAGTCTGTGAAGTTCTGTTTCAAGTCAAACACCTGTGTTTTGTTAGGAGACGCACAACAGTTCTTCTGTGGCTTTATAGGTAATATACCACCATATTAACTTCTTATTGAATTGTTGTAAATAAATATCACATTTTCAGTTTAGTCAGTGTTCAAAAAATGCTGAGAATTCACTTCAAGTAACCTTAGAAGAGTGATTACTGATAGACTGTCTAAAAAAATCACATTTCAGAGAAGAAGAAAATCACCCACTGACTTTCAAAGCTGCTACATAGTAACAACTTTCTACTTCAAGGAACTTGATAGAAATGTAGTGGAGTGAAAAGTATGATATTTGTCTTTCAAATGTAGTGAAGTTAAAGTCATAAGTTTCCAGGAAAAAAAATAAATAAATAAAATAAAATACTCAAGTAAATCACAGATACTCAAAAATTGTACTTAAGTACTATACTCAAGTAAATGTACTGTAAGTGATTACCTGCATCTGATACAGCATTTATTATTCAGCTCAATCTCATATTCACAATAAAACATTAGTTTGAATGTCCGCTGAGGAAAGTGATATTTTTGTCACACTATCCTTTTATCTGACTTTCGATGACAGCTCTGCTCAGTGCATTTGTTGGCTGCTGCTTACAAGCTGTTGTTAAAAGTAAAAATAACTTGTTTACAACCCTCAGTCGCTCTCAATATAAAAGTCTTTACAGTTGACTCACTCATAAAAACAGTCCCTTGTCGCCATCTAATGGCGGAGCAATGTAACTAATCACCATCACGAAAACAGTTTCCCAACATTAAGTACTATAATTAAATGTTAGTAATATTTATATAAAATATTATTAATTGAATAATAATATTAATTGTTTAATAAATAACAAGTGTCATCATAAAAGTTGCTAGGCAATTCAGTCAAAAGTACAAAGGCAGTGCTCTGATATACAGCATTAAAGTTACATAAAATATAACGTTATGAGATTTAATTTTGCCTATCTATCTATCTATCTATCTATCTATCTATATTTAGATTTTTTTTGGACAAATGTGTGTATTAAAAACCTTTTATACCATCTTTAATAACACATGTAAATTTTACAGGTCTTCTGACATTATTCTAACAACTACCTGCTATCTATTATAAATGTGGCTCATTTTGTAAACCTAGCTTTGGCTCCCAGTCCTGTTTAGCATGCAAGATACACCCACGCATCGGGAACACATTGAGATTCACTCCAGTCGTACCCACACAGGCTACAGTGCAAGAGAAGTGCAGAGCCGAGACTTTGTTCTGTTGTTAACTATCTCCTTCTACCTTTCTTTTCCACTTCTCATTTTATTTCCACACGTTCTGAAATCTGTAGCGTAATCTCACTCCTCCTAACCCACACACACTTCACAATCACATTACAGAACCAGAACAGACTGTCTGTAAAACACAAATGTCTCAAACAGACTAATTTCTTATCTTTTACTATCTAACAAGGTTTATTCAAATATCCGTCCATAACAAATTCATTTCACTCCATCATTTTTATATTACACCCTATCAATTAATGAAGGAGTGTGAGGCCTTGAGGATTACAGTCAAATCGATTCCAGTTCGCAATTCAGTGTTTTTCTCAAAAGATGACTTCAGAAAAATTGTCACTAACATAATGACTGTCATCCTCTATTGGTTGCTATTTTTTCCATCACTTCATCCTAAACAACATTGTCCTTGGGTGAACTTGTGTCTCGCTATGCCGATCACATCACGTTTCTATGGCTCTTTCGCCTTTGAACCTTCAATCCCGTCCATCCAATCGGCCGGTGTGATTAAACGTACATTTTAACGTTTCTCCCCACCTCTACTGCATCCTTCCGTCCTACTTAATGCTATTCATTTGCGAGTTTGGCAGCCTCACACCACTCTGTTGTATGCTCCAAACGTGCATGGGTTTCTAAGCTTGGCACGAGCTCTTGGCATCGTTCAGGGTGACACAATAGTTTTTACCAATCCACCAGCGCTCGGGCCTGTCCAGCCGCCGCTCTCAGTTGCTGATAAGAACGCTCGTAGATTTGACTAGGCAGTCGTTTCTGTTCGCTATCAGTGTCTTTTAGGCTGGAGAGATGCAGTGAGGACAAACACAAAGGGGCAGGGAGGTGAAGGAAAGGGAAAAATGATTGGAGAGTAGACGGAAAGGATTGAAGTGGAGATAAAGGACCGGACTGGAGTGGATGGGGAGGATGGGTGAAGGTTTCATTAAGACACTAGCTGTTTCCTAACCAGGTGCAACACGATAAGCTGCCTACAACTGCTGTGACTCCACACAATTACTGCCACATATAAATCATTTACTTTCCAGTAGCTAAAATATTTAAAACAAGCTATGTTTACTTGAGAAGCAAAATTGCATAGGATAAGGAATAGTTTGTTTACTCAGCATAATGTTGTTTCTAAAAACATTTGGCTCACTGACTTTCCCCAGAAAACTAAAGCTGACAATGAAGACTATTCTACATACACATTATATATCTATATACATATAATATGCACATTATCTATATACATACACATTATTTCACAAACAAAACTGTTAATTAAATTGTATTAATTTGCACATACCATAAATGTATTTATATTTTGAGGGAGCTTTAGAGAAAAAAAAAAAAAAAGAATTGCCACAACAGTGCAATGCATAATACAACAAGTGAAGGAGAATGTTATTTTTAATATCACTGATATATACAGTATATATATATATATATATATATATATATATATACACACATATACACACACACACACATATATACATATTTGTTTTATTAATATTTTTAATTATTTTAATTTTAGTTTTTACAATTTTTAGCAATTTCATAGTGTTTTGTCATTTGTATTAGTTAATTTGGTCACACTTTATATTAGGTGGCCTTAACTACTATGTACTTACATCAAAAAATAAGTACAATGCACTTATTGTGTTCATACTGTATTGCAAAACACTTCTGCTGCTATTGAGGTGGGATAGGGGTAAGGTTAGGGACAGGTTTGGAGGTATGGCTAGGTTTAAGGGTGGGTTAAGCTGTAAGGGATGGGTCAACAGTGTAATTATAAATGTAATTACAGAAATTAATTACAGATGTAATTACATATAGGTATTTTAAAAAATATATAAGTACAATGTAAAAACATGTATGTACACAATAAGTGCATTGTACCAAATTATTTATTCAAATGTAAGTACATAGTAATTAAGGTCACCTAATATAAAGTGGGACCGTTTATTTTTCTTAAACTCTGTATGTATATTTGTTTTTATTCAGTTTTTATGTATTATGTATTATATATTATATATTATATATTTTAATTTTTTTAGATTTTATTTATTTTGTTTTAGTTTAATTTTAATACTTAAATTTAAGCTAAACAAAAATAAGAAACATTGTCTTAGCAAATAGCTGAAATAAAATGTTTTTCTGTCTCTTTCTTTTCTCCCCTTTCTTTATTACACAGTAATATATGGTTTTTAAGTCATTTCAAGGTGATGTCTTCTCAAATGATACAATGGCTAAATTAATAATTTCACAAATTAAGTAGTGTTCATTCTGAAACTGCTCACACACAAATAACACACAGCATATTTTCATATAAATATATAAGTCTGGTAGGCTGTTGCCTGCCTGCCTCTGCCATGCATCACAAACCTAGTTTTAATACAAGCCAGCCAATCAGATTTGAGGCAGCCATTATGGAAAACAATTGACTTTTTTCTGTGTATGTGAATGTGAGTGATGGTGCAAAAGCTCCAGGATAACCCTGCTGAACTGTTTTCAAAACCATCTTTATTCTGCTATTTCCAGTGGCACTGAATTCTAAGTTACAGATTGTGTTGTCAGATGTAATGGTGTTACACTTTCAAATGCAGGCATATAAACTGGCCACTAACACAACATCCTTTTAAGACTTCATGGCTTTCTTTGCCCTGCTTCACTCCTGCTGTTCTCTTTCAGCCAAAATCCTTCAGGCATTAACACTACTCGATCTTCCTCACGGTGCTAAATGTAACATCTTGGCCGGCTGTTGGCAGCGGATAAGCTGAGTAAGCAGAGTGGCCTTAGATGTATCGTTCTTTTATAGCTGTAAATCAGAAATGGAGAGTCCTTTAAGCTTGATGGCTCATTCACAGAGCTCCATAATACTCTCTGGGCCGGGATCAGGCCCGCTGCAGTGTCAGACGGGAAGTGGATTCTAGATCCATCACACTTTTCTTGGCCACTCTTTTTGTTTTTGGCCTTTGTGCTACTTTGTATTGGCAGCGATAACTCAGACGGTTAAGAAAGAGGGAACGAGGAACAGAACGGGAGGATGATATGAACAGAATTCAAACACACAAACACATTAAGTGTTCTAACCGCCGGAACACACTTCTGATGTTTGCAGCTTCTTTGGGTTGTCACAGAGACAAAGACATATAGCCTAGAAAAATACTGCATATAAAAATAGCCTATAATAGATCTGGATCTATCTGGGTCATTCTTAGGGAACAAAATTGATGTTTATGTTGGAAAATTTGCATTTTAATTTAAGCCATTTCTTCTGACAAAGCTAAAATAATAAAATTGAAAAATAATTATAATACAAAATAAATATACATTAAAATGAATATATATATATATATATATATATATATATATATATAAAGAAAAATAAATATTAAATTTACTAGTTTAATAAGAATAATAATTTATTTTTATTTATTTTAAATATTAATTTAAAATGAATTAAAATGAATTATTAAAATGTTTATATACAAGTTTAATTTATTTATAAAAACATGAAGCTGTATTACAACAACAACAATAATAATAATAATAATAATAACAACAGTTTAATAATAATAAGTGTGATGCAGTGTGATGTATTTATTTTAAATTTATTTTATCCAATAATTTAATATTAAATAAACATACTTATTTAGATATTAAATTCAAATTGATTGAATGAAATAAATTAATTAATTAAATCAATAATTGAATTTAAAAAATAATAATTCAGATTACATGTAAAATGTCTCTCTAACCATCCATTCATCTATTTATCTATCTAATATAGCAGCCACCGCTAATAATAAATGGCTATAGGGTCTGTAAGATTAAAAATGCTTTTTCCAATTACTCTCTCATTCGTTCATGGAAGCCCGAGCCAGCGAGGCATGAGAATACTCCAGGTAGCATCAGAAGCGCATCAACAGCGATTCTTGCTAAATTAGTTTCAGTGTAATCTCACCACACACAGAACAGATGCATAATCACCGAACTGCTGAGACAAGCTGTGTTCATATCTGTGCGGGAGATACAAGGAACGTTCCTTTCAAGATAGGTATTCAACCAGTAGCACATTTCTTAAGATGTCTCAGAAAATGCATGCATTGCAGGGAATTATTCATAATTCTGCTAATTAAGACTTTTCGTTTGTTGAAAGACAAAAAGGCACATGAAAGGCTATATGTAGTGAAGAAAATATGAGAGCAATTTACTTTTATGTTTATGCTTCATAGGTTTGCACTGCACAGTCCAATTATTTGACCAAATTGTTAAAAATAAGGACCTTGATTGAATTAAGCACTTAATTAGCTTTAGGAACATTTAACACTCTGCATAAATTGCATATGTTTTTTTTTTTTTTTTATGATGAGGTGAATGTCTGAGATTATACTGTTTACTCTTAAGTTTACACATAAAGCAGCACATCAATAATAATAAGAAGAAATGTTTATTGTGCAGCAAATCAGCATATTAGAATGATTTCTGAAGACTGGAGTAATGATGCTGAAAATTCAGTTTTGATCACAGCAATGAATTACATTTTAAAATACATTTAATTAAAATAATACATTACAGTAAAATCTGACATTTGAACTTTCACAGTAGGCTGTCATAAAACTGTCATGAAAATAATTCTACAAACAAGCAAACAAACGAATGAACAAATAAAATTAAATAAAATAACCAGTAAATAACTTTTCAGTAAATAACATTCTTGATGCTATTTATGAAATTCGCCTGTCAAACAAGGTCAACATTGCAAAAATATATGCGTCAGAGAATGTTTATATACCTGAAGCATTTCATTTGGTGCAATTTCATTATCAGCTCCTTCCAAACTCATGATGCATAATGCATGAAATGGATACTGATCAAATAAACAGGTGCATCAGGTGTCATGCGCAGAAAACGCTTAAGCTGGGAAACAACAGCAAGCCAATGACCCCCCTGGGTGTGTGTGTAATCGCTGCAGAATTGCTTTGAGATGTTATGCATGAGCTGTAGCTGTTATCCAATAAACACTACGAGCTTATCGCATGCGAGAGCGGCCGATGCGAACGCTTGTGTTGAAAGCATCACAGGACTGATCCCCAAGATTTGATTAGATGTTTAGGGAGTCCATTTCGTGCCGCAGCTACGGCTAAATATGAAATTAATGATCAGAGTGGAGGTTAGCTAATGTCTGTGATAGGAATAAAACAGATTTAAGCTGCCCTGGAACCAAGGTGCAAATGATAGGAACCGAAGACGCGACTGTGCTCCGTCCCGTACGTGTCCCAAAACTGATTATAAATAATTCATAAAGAAAACAAGCTGGGGAAGCTATTAGAATGATAAACAAGCAAGGTTTGGGCTCAAAATTGGGGGCCAAAGGGGAAAATGTATTAATATCTGATTGAACTATACGCTATAGGCACATCAACATGCAGTTATTAACATGACATGGGCTGAATTGGAAAATTGACAATTTTATAAAAGCCGAAGTGTGATTTACCAGCCTAATACAAGAAAAAAACACTGGGCTGAATATTTTATTAGACTTGTCTGAGTGTTTGATTTCTAAATATCACTTGCATTTTGATTCTCACAGTTTCATTAGAAAATAATTCACCACACAAAACACAATGTGATGCCACAAACTAGGTTTATCTTCACTAGACCTGATCTAAAGATGCGTGGGCTGTATTTTCTTTCACCTTGTTTAGTTTTGCACTGTTTTCTTTTTGGTTTTTGAGGTTGAAGGCATGACACACAGCCTCTCCACGTTGGCATCTGTCTTAATTTGACTAGTTTCTGAAAGATGAAACATGACAACGATGTTGTCAAAGTAATCCTGGTTCACATGGATCCGTGAAAATTACCAAAAAGTTGTATTATGCACGCTAGTACAGTAGTTGGCAATATCACTTTGTGAAGAAACACTATGCACCTGCACACATTCCTATAGACGTGCCCATGACTTCACCGTTTTGATAAATTCATAGTTTACATGGAGACGATAATGGTATTGTTGTAAAGTGCCCCTATTATGCTATTTGAAAGGTCCATAATTTGGTTTTGGGAGCCTCCAGCGACAGGTTTACATGCATGCAAGAAAAAAAAACATTTTCTTTTTCTTATAATATGTGACCCTGGATAACAAAAACAAAAAATAAGCTTTCCACTGATGTATGGTTTGTTATGATTGGACAATATTTGGCCGAGATACAACTATTTGAAAATCATGAATCTGAGGGTGCAAAAAAAATCTAAATATTGAGAAAATCGCCTTTAAAGTTGTCCAAATGAAGTTCTTAGCAATGCAT
Organism: Onychostoma macrolepis; assembly: GCF_012432095.1. NCBI lineage: Eukaryota > Metazoa > Chordata > Actinopteri > Cypriniformes > Cyprinidae > Onychostoma > Onychostoma macrolepis. The sequence continues at coordinate 42,495,730 of NC_081155.1, forward strand.
ATTACTAATCAAAAATTAAGTTTTGATACATTTACGGTAATAAATTTACAAAATATATTCGTGGAACATGATCTTTACTTAATATCCTAATGATTTTTGGCATAAAAGAAAAATCGACAATTTTGACCCATACAATGTATTTTTGGCTATTACTACAAATATACCCCAGCGACTTAAGACTGGTTTTGTGGTCCAGAGTCACATATGTGTAATTTTACCTTATTTCTCAATGACCCTGAAACAATTCGTTTGAGGATTCATCTTTCCAAACCCCTCCTTTGCCCGAGGCTACTCTGCTCTGATTGGTCCAATGACCCAGTCTGTTGTGATTGGTCTACTGCGTACGGGGCATGTCTCTTGTCTCACAGTTGCACGTTACTAGTTGTATTTACAGAGAAAATACTTGAGCTGATTAGCAGGGACTACAGTGTATGGTGCTCACATCTTTTATATCATATTATATGCTCCACTCTGTTCTAAAAAAAGAAAAAGAATCAGAGGGGAAAAAGTTGTTTTACACTCATGTTAGCGAACAAGGCCCAAAGCTTGGTAGTAAAGACCCAAACAATAATGGTAGGGTAGAGTGGGATCCCCCACCACTGTTAAGATAAAGTCAAGATCCATTTTTATTGTAACTATGGACTACGTTGTAGTGATGTAGAAGTTTTCACCATGAAGCTTACACTGAAAATGAATTTCACAGTAAATGATCTAATTTTCAGCAGTAAGAAAAAAGTGTTTGAAAGTTCGTTGTTTTGTAGAACATCACAGTTATATATGATATGAGAACAATATGGCCTATATGAGTATGTGTTATTTAATAAAAATATAATTATATTTTCAGAATTACAATTTTTTTCTCAAACAAAGTCAGTGGGGTAAAACGCCCCCAGGGGGCAATGGCAATTACTCTAGTTATTCTGTTCTGAACATCAAATCCTTTGTTAGTTGAATCAATTTATATTCAATCTTTATATTTAAAAATTACCTCAAGTTAGCATCAGATAGCTAGTTAACTAGCCAGTTAGCATCAGCTAACATTTTTATTTATTTTAAATACTATCTTTGTATTTAAAAAAAATGTATTTAGCTACCACTTGTAGTACACTTGAGTGTACTAGTGTATGAAAGACGGGTTCAAGTGTACTGTGAGTGGTAACTAAATATATATATTTTTTCAATACAAAGATAGTATGTTAAAAGTGCATTTTAGTTCATATTCATGGTGTCTCAAAATTGCACAGTTGAGTACACAAATGATCTTAAGTTGACCTTAAGAAGTACTAAAGTATAATTTTTAGTATATTAAGTACAAAATTAGTGCACAAAAATAGAGCACAGTAACGAAGTAAATTTACTTGAGTATTGTACTTAAGTACACTTTTTGAGTATCTGTACTTTACTTGAGTATTATTTTTTCTGGAAACTTGCGACTTTAACTTCACTACATTTGAAAGACAAATATCGTACTTTTTACTCAACTACATTTATATCAAGGTCCCCAAGTAGAAAGTCGTTATATTTAGCAGTTTTTACAGTGTGTGCATTTTCAGTAGTGGTGGGCATAGATTATTTTTTTAATCTAGATTAATCTCACTGTAATCTTGGAATTAATCTAGATTAATATGGCTCATTTGAATTCTGCCAAGTAGATAAGAATACATTTACATTTATGCATTTAGCAGACGCTTTTATCCAAAGCGACTTACATTGCATTCAAATTACAGTTTTTATATTTGATCAGCTCTTGAATAAGTTCACTACTAGTAGTAAACAACTAGCAGTCATCAAGAATTTAATATTGATAATAACATTGAAGACATTGTATGATTATTCCTTAAAGATAAGGTTTTAATAGTTTTAGTAGTAGTAGCCTATTACGTTCTGCCCAATGTCTTCAAGTGAAACCGAACTTTTATTTTGACGGGTTGCCGTGAGGATAGTTTTTCTCAAATGAAACGCTCGAATGCTCATGAAGTGACTCTCAGAGCAGTTCTGGAGATGTTGTTCATGTATTTATGTCCTCATTTAGTGAGACGACAGACGTTAATATCGCCGCAAGCGTCACGCGGTCTTCTGTATGAGTGAACAAACCCGCGCGTCTGCGCCATACATTAACACAGAGACACACAGAAGTCATATTTAAATAGACGTTTTGCGGCTTAATATTTACAAATAGGAGTGGGAGTGTGCTCACTTGTGTGTGCGCATACGTTTGTGTGTGTGTGTCTGTGTGTCTGTGTGTGTGTGTGTGTGTGCGAACCGGGGCGGAACTCCGCTGTGCGCGCGATACAGAGAGCGCGACCATGTAACGTAGAGACAGAAATGACTTGCCGATCTTCATTGGGAAGCTTCTTAAAAATACATTTTCCCTGAAGCAAACCCGGCGGCTTCATAGCTGCATCCATGTTAGCACGCATACACACAGGTTCGAAGACTCGTTCTCGCCCCCTACAGTGCAATTCGGCTAGGTATACATCCGCGCTAAAATATCAAGGTGAAAGTCATGATAGCTTGCGTAGTATAGACCCAGCTCCCAACCCAACTTTGAGAATAGATTAACGGCGATCTTTTTTTTTATCGCCCGATAGTCTCACGTTAACGCCGATAACGGCCCACCACTAATTTTCAGATTCACTGAACCCTTTTTTCTGGCCTGCGATCTGCCGGGACCTTCCTGTGTTGCCAAGTGTTACAGTATTTCTAAGCCTGCAGTTTTCCGCCTAGCTTTGAATGGACATTTGGCTGATTTTTTTTTTTTTTTTTTTTGCGCAAATCTGGCAACCTCGGGATCTTCCCCACTAAACTAATGTAAACGTCCGCGCTACTGCACAGCTAAAAGCGCTCTAAAAAGGCATGTGTTAACTCTTTAAAGCCCTTTGGAAAATTAACCATGTTTCTACTATAGTAACCATAACTATGGAATTTGCAGTAAAATCACAGTATCCACAAATTTACTATTATCTCACTATAGTAACCATATGCTATTTGTAGTAAAACTTCAGTAACCACAAATTTACCATAGTTTCATTATATTAACTATAGTTTGATTTTTGTAGTTGAACTATGGCGATACAAATGGTAGGCTAATATATCTGTCAAAAATCGCTGCCCTCACTTTACTAATATATATATATATAGGCTATATATAAACTTAGGCCTACTGGTAAATTGCTGCTAAAAACTGGTCAGGGCGTATGAATCTGAACATTATTTTATTGTCAAAACACTACACATAAATGCTTTTTTTTTTTTTTTTGCACACAAATGATCAAAAAGTAGGTTAAATGAAAACTTTGGAATCTAAACTGGGAATCAATAAGAATTTAAATCAATAAGCAGAATCAGAATCAGAATGGATAAAATTCAAACAATGCCCAACACTAGCCACTTGTTGTGAAGTTCACTGATTTCTGAGCATTTTATGAACACTGATCAATTGATGGCAAAATTCAAAAAGACGGTTATTTGGCGCAACCTGCACACCCATGACCATACTGAGAGAGTATGATCCAGTTTTCTGAAGAGACTAAAGGTTTGTTTTCTTTTCAATGTTTGCTTTGTTTGCCTAAAATGAACCATATCATAGACTTCAATATCTCTTTGAAAAATAACTTTGTAACTTTTAAACAAGTATTAAAATGAGTTCAATGTAGTTAACACTCCTGGTGTTAAATAAAAAAAATAAAGATGATTATCTTTATTCAGTTGTTCCATTTATATTGGTTTGGTAACATAAAAGCTCTTAATTCCAAAGATAATACAAGCTAATCAGTGTATTCAGTAGGTTGCATTAGTGGCATAAGGTATTGTAAGTATACAACAATGCTACAATAAAACAATGCATTTACTTTTTACTTTTGATACTTAAGTACTTTTAAAAACATATACTTCCGTACTTTTACTTAAGTAAAAATGTGTCTTTACAACTTTCACTTGTAGTGGAGTAGTATTTGACCAGTGGTATCTGTACTTTCACTCAAGTAAGGAAGTTGTGTACTTTGTCCACCTCTGATATTAATCAACACATTTCTAGACAATAGCGGTCCCACAGCTGATCAGCAGGACTATATCGACAAAGTAGTCCATGTGACATCAGTGGTTCAACTGTAATGTTATGAAGCTATGAGAATAACATTACAGATAAACAACTGATGTCACATGGACTACTTTGTCGATCATCTTGGTACTTTTATGTGCCTTAACTGTGGTAGTTCACTTGCTGTCTATGGGAGGGTCAGAGAGCCCTCAGATTTCATCAGATATATCTTAAATTGTGTTCCAAAGATGAAAGATGGTCTTACGGGTTTGGAACAACACGAGAAATTTTCATTTTTGGGTGAACTATCCCTTTAACAACAAGGATATGGAAAGCATTTTTCTTTCATTCAAATGAAACACTGAGCAAATATTAAAAAATTGACAGCCTAACATGGGAAAACCAGCAAGCATTTGAGAACATTCGAGAACTTCAGTGTCCTCTGGATGAGTGAGTCATCACCAGTGCTGCAGAGCTCTCTGTCTGTGACCCGTTTCAGCCTCCGTTCGGCCCCAGAGACGGCCTCCACCAGCCCCCGTTCGGCCCCAGAGGGACCCCTGCTGATGCTGGACCACAGTGTTACTGAGTTTAAAACTTCTATTACTCTTTGGACGACCTCTAGCACACCATCAGTCTCTGACGCTATGAGCTACTGCAGGAGAGGAGGATGAAATGGCATTTGTGGGATGTAACGGAGAGGAACGGCATGTCGACAGCCGTATGGAGGTTATATATTAGACATATTGGAGGTTTAAAAGAAAAAAAAAAACACACTTCCAAAGACATTCGACTCACTGGATGACAAACTGAATGCACAAACTTTTTAAGTCTCTGTTATAATTAAATCAATTAAACCAATATTAACAATACAATAATTCTAACTCCATTATTTCTAAATTAAATAATTTTTGTGTGTATTTTTATATCAGTATATTCAGTTTTGTTTTGTTTTTCTTCATTCAAATATAATACTGCAGTAATAATAATATTAATAAATACAAACAATTAGGCCTACACACAAATGCTTCTTTTATAAATACACAAAAGTGTTTAAAACTTTGGGTGAGTAAGATTTTTAATGCGTTTAAAAAGTCTCTTCTGCTCACCAAGGCTGCATTTATATGGTTATAAATACCGTAAAATCAGTGATACTGTGAGATATTATTACAATTTAAAATAATTGTTTTCTATTTGAAAGCAAGTGTTAGTGTTACATGATTCTTCAGAAATCATTCTGATATGCTTATTTGCTGCTCTAGAAACAATTATTGTTATTATTATTTTCATCAGTGTTCAAAACAGATGTGTAGCTTCATATTTTTGTGGAAACTGTGATACATTTCTTTTTGGGATTCTTTGATGAATAGAAAGTTTAAAAGAACAACAGTTATTTGAAATAGAAAAATAGAATATATTTTTTTAACTATACTGTATACAGTAAATATATACATGCAAGCTTACATAATTGTACTGCTGCTTAATAATTTGCAAAAATGTATCATTAAGTAAAACAATTTGCAGTACAGTTAAAAAAAAAAAAAAAAAAACCTTGACAAGCACTAACAAATTTCCCCCTTTTCTCGTCTTGCTCAAAAACACTTACAGTAACACTTAAATTCAACATTTACTCCATGCGAAATACATTCAACTCTTACGTTGCAGTTACAGCCTTTGTACAACAACACATTGGTCGAGTTGTTTTCAGTAGCTTGAGCAAGTCCATTCTAGTATCAGTGTCAGTCCATTTAGGAAGAGGAGGATGCAGAAGTGTGTGGGTTTGACTCTAGGATGGCCTGAACACAGCAGTGGCTGTCCGTCCTTGGAGTGATAAACCTTCTTTTTATCTTTTTATTTCTCCCTCTCAGTGGTGTGGTAATATAATTTTCCTCCTGCGATCGCACAGCTCTTCTGTGGGTTGTGTTTCTTTATTAGTTTGGGCCTTTATTTTAGGCTCCACAACACCTTTGAGGAAAGCACTTTCTTTTGAGCTGTATTGTTGCCAGTTTTCTCCAGATCTCGACCTGAGTGCAGTTTGCATGGATAGAAAAAACCATCTATTCTACTGTTTTCTTTAGTTTTTTTTTTCTACTTCACAATACAAACAGCAAATTATTCTTATTTTAGAAGAAAAAAAATAAATAAATTGAAGAGGGAGTTTTAAAACACTTTGTCAAAAAAGAAGCTACATAATGCCACACTTAAATTACAGCACTACAATATTTTATTGATATTTAAATGACACTGTAACTAGAAGTTTGCTTTAGATGTAGTGATTTGACATTTCGAAACAGATGTTTTGCACAAATAAAAAGAAATAGGCCAAATTCCCACTTGACGCCATGATGTCCGTCATCCATCATTTGAGTACTTTACATTTTTTTCTGAAATATTTATAAACCGTTCCATCAAAATGACAGATAATGTTTTATTTGTAGCGCCACACTGATTTTCAAAACCACATGATTGACAGATGAGATAAACAGTCACCCCGTGCTGAACAAAGACTTACAGAACACTCATTTCATAGATGGGAGAAGATAAAACCCCAGAGACAGATTGTACATTATGCTAGGCAGTAATTTCAAAGCCTTTGTAGATGCTTTTATCTCGAGCCTTTCCATTGCAGTTACACTCTTTTAACCAGCAGATGTCCTCCGTATGTACCATCAAGAGTTTAGGATTAGCAACTCTATTTAGACACATATCAGTTGGCTAATCAAAGTTAAGGATCATAAAAAAAAAAAAAAAATGCAAAAAACCCTCAAAATAATAATAATAATAATGAATACATTGCGATATTGCATTGCATTTACTTTGTGTCTGCTGCACAATGAGTTAATTCATTTGCTGACTTAATTTAACAAACATAATTTATTAATTTATTTCTTTTTATAATGATAAGTCCTAAATTAAGGACTAAATTAAGTAAACACGGAAACAAAATACCCTTAAATGAATGTTACCTAATAATTAGCAGTAGGACAAATAAACATGCTAATTTTAACTCTGTAGTTTTATTAAATGTATTGTATTGGATGAGCAAATAAGAACTAATTTATCTGTACACCAATATATATAATTAGAAATGCTAATTAAACATACCACAACTGGCTAATTGGAAATTTGAAAAGAAGGGATAAAAAAAAAAAAAACACAACTTAAATGAATCATATTGAAGAACGCTGTTCCAAAAAATAAAGTAGGATGTATCACAACTAGAACAAGTCAGTTCTCACAAATAATCTTTTGTATTTCTTTCTTTATTATGAAGTTAAGTCCTGGAGAGAATTAAGTCAACCCCAAAACAATTACACTCAAATTAACCTCTTTGAGTTAACTGTAATTAGCAATAGCACAAATTAACTCTGCTTTTTTACCAAATGCGATGTATTGGATGAGCGAATAAGAATTGATTTATCACTATACCAATACTAGCATGGCTACAGCTCAGTGTGTAAAGAGCCACACACCGCAATCATCAAACACCTACCACCATAGAAACGCCAGCAGAACAGAAACCCCTTCAAAAGTCCAACAAAAACACTAAAACCACCAAAACAAGACTACATGTGAACTTCATTTACTCTCCTTAAGTCTTTTGCAAAGCTTGTTGGGAAATAAATGTTAACCAACAAAAGATGTTAAATAAATGTATAATTAAGTGAAGCTACTGTATCTGAAAAATTTGTTTAATTTGTATCTCTACCAAAAAATTAAAATTTATTCCAGTTTTTCCAAATTCAATCCTTGATTCAAATTTGTCATACGTTTAATTGATTTGGTCTAAAGAGAGAAGAATTAATGCCTAGTTTTGTTTGAATACTACATATAAAATAGCTACCAAAATAAATGTTGTTAACGGCACTTTCATTAAAAGTAATGACTAAAAGTTGACAAAAATACAACGAATTTTCGTCTACTAAAACTATGAAAGACTCAAATGACTAAAATGTGTCTAAGAGTATTAAGCATTTTCGTCTCAAGGTAAAGACTAAGACTAAATCAAAAATGCCTGCCAAAATTAACACTGTTTGGGTGTCATTGCAGCTAAACAAGAGATTGACTGGAATATAATATAAGGATGAATTATTTTAATCTACTGACAGCCCAGTAATAAACTTAAAGAAACAAGTGTCTAGGGGCTTGTAGTTTCATTACCAAAAGCTGTGTTCAAATTCACAAGGTCCCTATGCAGACTTCATGCAGACAGAAAAAAAAAAAAAAAAAACGCCACTGACTTGGGGGTTTGATGATGACACAATATACTTATACATATGAAGTATATATAAAGTGTATGCTTGTTTTATATATTACTGACATTTTGGCATTACTGACATCATACTGACACTACATACATACACTAATAGAATTTGTAATTTGAATGTGATGTGTCTTCATACACTGTAAAAAGTTGACTTAACTTAAAAAAAAATTGAGCAAACCCGTTGCCTTAAAATGATTGTATGAAGTAAATAATCATTTAAAAAAAAAAAAAAAAAAGTTAAGTGAACTTGACAATTCACTTAAGTTTAGTCAATTTATCACTTTTTACAGTGTAGCTGTTATGTTAAGTCATGGTAAAAACAACACAAAACACCATCACGCCATATGCTTTTTATACTCACTAACAGCTACAGGGAATGAAGCTGAATAAAAATGGCGAATGCTGTAAAACTCCTTTTCACAGCTTTGTGGTTTTAACCATTCTTCTCCTTTTTCCTTCTCCAATTTCACTTGCAGTGTTTTCTTCTAATATGACTTAAGATGGCTGAATATATGTGAACTACCTACACTGTAAAAAGTGAAAGCTGACTTAACTTAAAAAAAATGAGGAAACCCGTTGCCTTAAAATTAAGTACATAATAATAATAAAAATAAAAATAAAAAGTTAAGTGAACTTGACAATTCAATTAACTTTTTTTTTAATTATCATTTACTTAAAAATGTTAAGGCAACGGCTTCCCTCAATTTTTTAAAGTTAAGTCAACTTATCACTTTTTACAGTTTAAGCAGCCATCTTGGATTCTACACATTGGCATTTAAATGGACTAAGAAATAAAAACAATCTCATGAGCATGTGGATTAAATTGGAAGGTAGGACGTGTTTCATTTAGTGCAGATATTTATTTAGACTATTGTTAACCTGTGCAGCTAGGGATGCAAACTTTCAACCATGCAAATATGGAAGAGCAGGCAGATTAAAATGGTACGTTGGATATGTTATACACGAATGTACTTTATTTTTCCTAGTGATGCAAACAGTAGATTCTATACCGCTCTATATTTCCTTGCAATATTCAGACTTCAGGTTGAAGGAAACATCTGGACTCACCGTGTCTTCATCCATAGTGTGTTTGCTGCTGTTTTTAGTTGCCTGTATCCTTGCTTCTCCACAGGGAAATAGCTCTTCATAGTATGTATTCCAAAATATTTGATGCTCATTTTGTACCGGTTGTGTATTGCATGTATTCCTAGAGTTTGTGTGATATGCAGGATAGATAGAGGTCTTGATGTTGGTCAGATATCTGTGATGGCATCAGTCAGCACGTGTATTAACAGTCATTTAGCGGGGCTGTTTTTGGTTTAAATCTATATGTAGAGCTGTTTAGATTAACGCAGCAGACAGGCAGAGTTTGGCCGATAGGGGGCGCTGTTGTTATTTTGAGAATTTAACTGAGACTCCACCAATGTTCTTCAGATATATTTTTCAGACATATTACAGTACATCCATGGATGTTTACATGCAATTTTACAGATAATTTACATTTTAAAAATAATTGACCTTTTGCAAAGACCAGCCCCCCTTCGTTACTGTTGCTATGTCTGACAAGCCATAGGTCATGGTGCCCTCAGGCAACACATCCATGAAAAGAGGACACTGACAACACACCGACAGACAGATAAGATCTATCTATCTATCTATCTATCTATCTATCTATCTATCTATCTATCTATCTATCTATCTATCTATCTATCTATCTATCTATCTGTCTTAAGGAAAACTATCAAAAGAAAATGCATTTGCAATACTAAACTAATTAGAGGCGTATCACATTTTATAACTTTCTGTTCAGTATGATAGAGTTCAGTTAATGTATTTAATATATTTTATTTATCTATAAACTGCAAAAAGTCAAAGGTTGAGATGTGTATGATTGTAGACGGAGCAAGTCTAATTTATACGAAACATTTCTTTTTTTTTTTTTTTTTTTTTTTTGCTTATTAAACATTGTTTTGTGAAAAAAAAAAAAAAAATTGGGGCATAAATGCAGTAAATTATGAATCGTTTGGTTTGCAGCGGAACTTATTTGCAATATGTCACATTATCTACTGACAATTTAATTACATGTATTTGAAATGGAGCTCAGAAAATAAGAGGATGATGTTTCCTATTCATGAATTTAGCTGAAAGTGTCACACAATCAAAGTCGGCATATATCAAACTACTCCAAATGAGAATATATTTCAATATACGTCTGTAATATGTGATACACTGTATAGAGAAGCTATAACCATTTCCCTGAATGTAGATGTTTTAACACCCAATAGCCACATGATGGAGTCAGTGACTCATGTTTGAAACACTATGTGGCCAGTGCTGAGCTTGTTGAAACTTCATTTCATTTTTATAGAAATCCATACATGCAGCCCTGACACACGATCAATACAATAATGACAGATAAAAATTCACAGGTAAAGTTTCAAAATAATGCTAATTTAAAACATTGATGTGATTTTGACAAATGGATGCATTGAATTGACAAAATACATTTTAAAATTTCAAATGCAATCAATGTAAATTTGTCCAAGCAGCTTTAAAACATTGCAATTTGATCTTTAATCTGAAAAAAAGCATATCAATTAGCTATATTAATTGTGTTTAAATATTCTTACTTGATCATTTTTAGAAGTGTCATTTGAAATGCATTGTTCAAAATGTGTTGAAGGGTTCTAGATCCATAACTAAAGATGAAATGCAGTGCACGTCAGCTGAGTATCGCTGCTGTGTTCGGATCAGTGTCTCTCAGAGGGAACGTGGCGTGTCTATAAAGGTTCTCACTCATCCAGGTCACTGCAAAAGTCATGTAAAATATCCATCAGGAGCATCTAGACTTGTTTATTGATTTAAGACATTTGGAGGCTTGTGACGTTGTGTGAAGAAGGTTAAATGCTGAGGAATGTGACTTGACGTTTCTTTGCAGTGACCTAGAAAGTTGCCAGCAAATAGTAGTTCATAAAAGACCAGCAAGTTAATAAAAAGCATTCATGTGGATAAGTACTACAGAGTAGAGCTTCTCAGATGGTTTAACTTTGAACACCAGGAAATTACCCTTTTTGTAAAAATGTAAAGAAATGTTTTAAAAATGAAATACTGAAGTTTATTTATAATTTCTGTATTAAATAATTAATATTGGCGTGAATTGCATAGTTTGTATTTTGTATTTCTATCGATAGTTTAATGCTGTCAGACAGCAAGTCATTTTACAAAACAGAAAACATGTTTTTCATCTTTGCATATGAAACTGCCTTTAATTTAATCCAGGTTATATAATAGTTTTGTTGTTGCTTTATGGTGATGGCATGTCACACAACTACTTTTTTTTTTTTTTTCTTTGTAAGAAACAAATCAATCATTTAGACATTTAACTTTAAAGGGTTCATATGATGCAATTTCAAGTTTTCCTTTCTCTTTGGAGTGTTACAAGCTGTTTGTGCATAGATAAGCTCCCTAAAGTCTCAAAATCAAAGAGATATTCTTTATAAAAGTTAAGACTCGACCATGCCTCCATAAAACAGCTCATTCAAACACGCCCCCACATGTCTACGTCACAGTGTGGGGAGATTTGCAAAACACCGCCCAAATGTTTACACAAAGAAAGAAGGCGGGGCTTTTATTCTCGCTGTAGTATTGTTGCTGCCGCTGACACCATGTCCTGGAGACGCTGTGTTTCATTGTGAAAGTGAAACTACTTTGTTTGGGCTTCCAAAAGAGGACACAACTAGAAATCAGTGGTTAAGTTGTATTTACAACTCTGTTCCAGAACAGTTCAACCCAAATATTAGAGTGTATGCATCGCATTTTACGGAAGACTATTTCCTGAACCTGGGAGAGTAGCCTGCAATGCTAGCTGTGCACAAAGGCTGTTTCTATAAAGTGCGGCAATTCCAACTTTGCAAGGACAGTCTGTTGCTTCTGACTCACAGTCTGTAAGTATGTTTTTATATTTAAAGAATTTGCCACTGGCTATTCAAACGCTGTGAGTTTTGAGCTGTGTAGAGTAACGTTAGTGCTTGTTGTTTGTCATTTCTCCGATCACAAATGGCAAATTGCGCCGTGTAAAAAGACAATATAAGTCATTATAATCAGTAATTATGTCCCCACTGGATGCAACAAATGCCTTGTTTGTAATGGGTTTTATTGTAAGGGGCGTAACATTTCCGTCTCACGCTTGAGGTATTCTGCCAATCACAATACAATGGATAGCTGGCCAATCAGAGCACGCCTCGCTTCTCAGAACGATGAGCTTTGTAAAAATCGGAGCGTTTCAGAAAGGGTGGGCTTAGAGGAGCAACAATAATGTACAGTATGTGGAAAATAATGTGTTTTTTGAACCTTAAACCACATAAACACATTGCATTACACCAAATACACAAAATTACGTCATATGACCCCTTTAAACTCTTGCTTCTTACTAAAATATAAATCCATAATCCATAATAATGCTTACTCCTGTGTATTTTATTTATAATAATATGTAGTTTTTTGTTGTTGCTGTTTATTTATTATTTATTTATTTTATTATTTTCATTCATAATAGTATAGTTGGCATTCAGTGTTTTTCCAGCTGTTTATTATTATTATTATTATTATTTTAATTTAATTAATTGTTTATTTATTTATTTCTCCGCCTTTCAGTTGAGCTTTGTTCACATATAATCTCTATCAACATATTCCTGAATATTGACCTGTGTGTGATCCGCACCAACAGCAAACAGACTGCAGACAGTGTTTCTATTATAATCTGCTCAGAATAACACCCGAGAGGCATCCATTTATGCCGTCAGGGAGTGAGGAGCCTTTAAAAAATAATCAGGGATTTTCCAACTGAAAGCAGTGCGCTATTTGGAAGGAGCTGAGAAGAGAAGGACTGAAATGCATAAAATGTCTCCGAGAGTAATCTCTTGTCTGAAGAGAGCAGCGCTGGCATTTATAGCGGAAGCTCTCCCACTCATTTTCTCAGGGGTTGAGCGGGATGTTAGATGGGTGCTTTCAGGGAGACTTTGACTTTCATTTTAAGCACAAAAAAAAAAGAAATCCGATTCATTTCTAACTGACTGTTGCCCTTCAGGGGCCACCACTGGCAGATCATTCAGGGCCCAAAGTGAATTAAAACTAAGAAGGGATTGCCTGAGATCTTGGGTATTTGAAACTGACAGTCATTTTCTTTTCCTGTGCTATATATTATTCATGTTACTCAAAGCAATGGTTCATCCAAAAATGAAAATACTGTCATCATTTACTCACCCTCATGCCACTCCAAACATATATGACTTACTTACTTCTGAGGAGTACAAAAAAGATATTTTGATTTGTCCATTCGCGGTGAACATCAATGTGGTCCGGTTTTGTTTGGAAATATCTTCTTGTTTTAGAATATCTTTTTGTTTTCTGCAGAAGATGACAGGGTAACCAGAGTTTACGTTTTTGTTCAGTATGTGTGATATCTATTTCAGTGGTGGACAAAAACAACAACAGCAATCCTATATAATCCTATATATTTACATTAAAGCATGTTTAGAACTTTAACAGTGTGTTAATGTTTCTATATATTTTTATAAAATTGTAGACATATTGCATAAAACTGAAACATAAAGATGTGAATTATTTTTAAATTCACTTAACTGAGGTTAGAATACATATAGATATGCATCCAAAAAGCCATGCAACTTCCTCTAATCATGTAAATGTACATGGTACACGTCTTCAGACTCATATAGTTATATTGATTTTTACATTTACAGGTGCATCTCAATAAATTAGAATGACGTAGAAAAGTTTATTTAAATATCAGTAATTCAACGCAAATTGTGAAACTCGTGTATTAAATAAATTCAATGCACACAGACTGAAGTAGTTTAAGTCTTTGGTTCTTTTAATTGTGATGATTTTGGCTCACATTTAACAAAAACCCACCAATTCACTATCTCAACAAATTAGAATACTTCATAAGACCAATAATAAAAAAAAAAAAAAAAAAACATTTTTAGTGAATTGTTGTCCTTCTGGAAAGTGTGTTAATGTACTGTATATGCATTCGATACTTGGTAGGGGCTCCTTTTGCTTTAATTACTGCCTCAATACGGCGTGGCATGGAGGTGATCAGTTTGTGGCACTGCTGAGGTGGTATGGAAGACCACGTTTCTTTGACAGTGGCCTTCAGCTGCATTTTTTTGGTCTCTTGTTTCTCATTTTCCTCTTGACAATACCCCATAGATTTTCTATGGGGTTCAGGTCTGGTGAGTTTGCTGGCCAGTCAAGCACACCAGCACAATGGTCATTTAACCAACATTTGGTGCTTTTGGCAGTGTGGGCAGGTGCCAAATCCTGCTGGAAAATGAAATCAGCATCTTTAAAAAGCTGGTCAGCAGAAGGAAGCATGAAGTGCTCCAAAATTTATTGGTAAACAGGTGACTTTGGTTTTCAAAAAACACAATGGACCAACACCAGCAGATGACATTGCACCCCAAATCATCACAGACTGTGGAAACTTAAAACTGGACTTCAAGCAAATTGGGCTATGAGCTTCTCCTCCCTTCCTCCAGACTCTAGGATCTTGGTTTCCAAATGAAATACAAAACTTGCTCTCATCTGAAAAAAGGACTTTGGACCACTGGGCAACAGTCCAGTTCTTCTTCTCCTTAGCCCAGGTAAGACGCCTCTGATGTAACAAGAGGAATACGACAACTGTAGCCAAATTCCTCGACACGTGTGGTGGCTCTTGATGCTTTGACCCCAGCCTCAGTCCATTCCTTGTGAATCAAGGAATCCATTTTGCTTGACAATCCTCATAAGGCTGCGGTTCTCTTGGTTGGTTGTGCATCTTTTTCTTCCACACTTTTTCCTTCCACTCAACTTTCTGTTAACATGCTTGGATACAGCACTCTGTGAACAGCCAGGTTCTTTGGCAATGAATGTTTGTGACCCTTGTGAATGGTGTCAATGATCTTCTTCTGGACAACTGTCAGATCAGCAGTCTTCCCCATGATTGTGTAGCCTAGTGAACCAAACTGAGAGACCATTTTGAAGGCTCAGGAAACCTTTGCACGTGTTTTGAGTAGAGGTCGACCGATTCATCAGTTTTGCCGATTAATCGGTACTGATAGTTGATTGCCCCAACTATCGGTTATTGGCAAAAAATCCATGCCGATAGTTTTCCGGTTTTCAACCGTTGCTGGAGTGGCTGAGAAGGGTCCGCTGGCATTATACAGTACGAGAGCGGCCTCTAGAGGCGGAAATCACTGACAACACGTGTTGTTTATTTTGACACGTGACAGTGCGCGCTGCACAGAGCGGGAAACTCCAGACTCGCCATACAGCCGACAGAAAAGCCTGCCGCGGAACAGAGCGTCATTCACATTTTCTATTAAATTACGTTATATTTGTCCCAAATCATTGTGAATGTACATAATGACTTCACCCTAGGCAATAAATTGTATTGTGCATTTTTCAGCAAAACATTTGTCTTTCTGTGGCTCTAATAAAGTCTGTATGCTTCATATAGAGAGCTGTAATACAGATCGCGCATTCTCTTTCCGCTTGCTGTTTTTTTTTTAAACACCGAACTTCAAACTCATTTATGCCACATTGTTCATTTTTGAAGCAAAGTTATGTCCGTTTGGTGATTAAATAAATTGTTTTAGACCGCCACTTGATTTGAATGCAAAGCGTCTGGTGTGCGTGTGTGTGTGATACCTCTGAGTTCTCCTAGACGCAGCGCTGCGCTTTTGCCTGGTGTGTGACTAACTGTTTTTTTTTTTTTGGATTAGATAATTATCAAGTGTTAAAAATAGAAGCAAATAAAGTGTGTGAATACACAAACAATATCTATATGCATGTAATTTTAATGCCATGGCCTTGTGTAGGTATTTAAAGATGGCCATCTTTAAGCATGACTGTTGAAATTAAATGGTAACACTTAACAATAAGAGTCCAGTCGTAGCATTAATGAAAACTGTAGAAGTATTGTTCCTTGTTAGAGTGTGTTCATTTCAGCATTCACTATTAGCTACTAATAAGCTACATTTTTAAATTTTAAAGTTTCTTCTTTTAACATTAGCAAACTATGAAATAACTTTAATGATCAATATAGTAAATAATATTCATATTTTTAGTCATTTACAAAGTATGGTTCAGTACTGTTGCTGCTTTTTTTTAAAAATAGTAAAGCACTAGCTCTCTTTCAGTATCTATTTTGAAAACTATCGGTTGATTAATCGGTATCGGCCAGTGTGGTCCAACCTAGCTATCGGTATCGGTAAAATCCACTATCAGTCGACCTCTAGTTTTGAGTTGATTAGCTGATTGGCATGTCACCATATTCTAATTTGTTGAGATAGTGAATTGGTGGGTTTTTGTTAAATGTGAGCCAAAATCATCACAATTAAAAGAACCAAAGACTTAAACTACTCCAGTCTGTGTGCATTGAATTTATTTAATATACGAGTTTCACAATTTGAGTTGAATTACTGAAATAAATTAACTTTTCCACGCCATTCTAATTTATTGAGATGCACCTGTATATTTTGTGCCTGCATAGGATGGAAACACTGCTTTATTGATTTATTTGTTTGTTTGTATTTTTTATTAAAGGAACATTCATATACAAGATTATATAAATGCATATACTATTGGGTTTATATAAACCACTCAAAAATATTAAAGAAAAGGAAGTAAAGAAGAAAACTAACTGTGATATTGTGGGTACAGCTGAGCATATATAAACCTCAAATAAAGTAATACTTTTCTCAATAATAATCGTTTTTAAAGTTCTTATAGCTTTATTACTCAAAGTGTCTGTAGTACTGTCAATTTACAACCCTATTTTGGTCTACAAAATCATAAAGTTGTGTTTATTATTAGTGACTTTGCATGTAAGAATGTCAAAAATATGAGAAATTTAAAAGCATTTTCAGAATAATCACTTTTAATTGGAACTACACTTGTACACTAACTTGTATACTCTAATTGCAGCTTGAATGGAAACATAGAGACTTAGGGATGGGCTCTTTTGACTTGAGCCAGTAAGCAACCACCTAGCAATTATTCAGAACACCCTTGCAAGTTTTGTGTATTCTAGCACCGCTCACATTCATAAAACCTTTGAGTTTCTGTTTCGCTGACGCCTTTAGTGAGCAATTACACCTGGTTTACATGTTGACATGCTGTTAATTAGGCTAATGTGAATGTTCGGCCATTAAAATGATGTTCTGCCCATCAAACCCACCCACACACTGGCTTGCGTCATTAAAACACTCCTGCGACACGTGCCTGACTGGCATGCTATCGTCCTCCCCTGAGGTGAAAGCTTTGATAGCGCGCCGGGTATTTTCCGTCAAGCGTGCTGGTACAGTATATTATTTGACACAGTCTGCTGTTTGAGTCGGTGGCATTTTACCTGCCCTGATTGATCAAATCTCTGCTGTTTAGAGACCTTAGACTTCATATTGTGTCTCTTATCTAATATCTGCCTTTTCACTTGAGACATATTGCAAAGGTCTTCAGGCGTGCCACATAGAAGTACCCTAAATAAGCAGAAAAATGAAAGAAGGCTTTATGGATTTTGTCGTTTATAATAAATACAGCATTTTTAACAGAAAATCAGTTATCTTGTGCTACAAACATGGTCATTTTATTCAATTTGTTCTAGTTCAAATCTGTTATATTGACTGGAAACAATAAAAAATAAATAAAATGGTGTAGAAAGAGTTTCCACTGAGTAATTACTAGTAAATTTTGCAGTTAATTACAAAGGACAAGTAATACACTTAGTTAAAACATTGAATTCTAAAGAAGAAAGAATAAAATAGTATTTTCTTGTAAACATGCTCCAAAACAATTGTTTTTACAGTGTAAAAAACGTTCAAAAGGTATTATCATTATTATTTAAAATAATTATTTTAGATCAAAATATTTTTTAAATGTAATTATTCTATATTTGCATTGATGAAAAAGCTGAATTTTCAACATCATTAGTCTTCAGTGTCACATGATCCTTCATAAATCATTCTAATATGCTCATTTGCTGCTCAAGAAACATTTCTGATTATCATCAGTGTTGAAAACATTTGCTAAATAATATTTTTGTAGAAAGCGCACTACATTTTTTTAAGGAGTTTTGATGAACAAAGTTCATAAGAACAGCATTTGTTTAAACAGAAACCCTTTGTAACATTATTAACATAATTACTGCCAATTTTGATCAATTTAATGCATCCCTATGCATATAATGCATTAATGCTAAATAATTTTATAATTTGAACTTTTTATATATTTAAGCATTGACATTTAGATTTTTTTTCTTCTTCTTCTTCTTTTTTTTTTTTTTTTTACCAAGGGAAACTTAAGTGTCCTAATTCCTTTTTGGGGCCACAACAGCAGCTACTTTTTTTTTTTTTTCCACAGTAAATGAAACAGAATATCTTCTGTGCTGTCTTTGTCTCTCAGTTCCATTGAAATAGGGACATCTGTGCAGTGGTGTGTCACAGCAGACAGCCAGCCTTTCATACGGCTTCTCTGTGTAGTCCTTATATGTACAGTATGTGTGCTCTGTAAGTGTCTACTGAGAGTCTTTGTTCATACATGTTCATAAATGTACCTGAAGGACTGTCTGCCTGAAGGAGTTCTGTGTGTTGTAACAGCGGAGAGGTGTGAATATATGACACAAGACACTCACATGCATGTTTTGCTCATGTACGCACATCTGCCTCTGCTTATCATTGCTAAAGTACACAGTTTGATGGTTTTGCACTCATGTTGAAGTAATTGCGAGTGGCGTTTGTCTGTGCAAAACACGCCACTACAATGTTTGGGTGTTCCTGGTGTTTGCATGGGCATTGCTAATATGGTGTTATGACTGTTTTTTTAGTGCATTGTGTGGTTGCTAGGGTGATGTAGCTGGTCGTTAAGGTGTTTTGAGTGGTTTAGCATGTTGCATGTTATTCTGGGTGGTTGAATACTGGCTCTAGATACTATATGAATTGTATGATCCTTCCTTCAATGTATGATTATGTGTCTCCTTTCTTTCTTGCTTTCTTTCTGGAAACTATAGATTCATCAGTATTTTATTTATCAAGGATGCATTAAATTGATCAAAAGTGCCAGTAAAGACATTATTATCTTACAAAATATTTATATTTCAAATACATGCTGTTCTTTTGAACTTTGTTCATCACGAATCCAGAAAAAAATAATTTCAACATTGATAATATATAAGATTTTTATTTTATTTTATTTTTTTAAATCAGCATATTGGAAACATTTCTGAAGGATCATGTGACACTGAAGACTGGAGAAATGATTCTGAAAATTCAACTTTGCATCACAGGAATAAATTACATTTTAACATATATTAAAATAGGAAAGAGTTATTTTAAATCACATTATTTCACAATATTACTGTAACAATTCAATGTATATTTGAGCCTTGCAGAAGAGACGTCTTAAAAATAAAACTTGATTTTCTTTTACTTTTTTGGGAATTGTAAGTCATCCTTGTGCAAAACCAACAGGATCTGACAAGAAAACATAGCTATTTTACAAGGTAGCAATTTTGTATAATTTATACAGTGTAAATTATATGAAACCATAAAATATTTATTTTTAAAAAATGCTAACACTTTAATAACACTTTATTCACTATTACCTAGTTGCTTATTAGCTTGCATTTTACTAGCATATTGGCTGTTTATTAGTACTTATAAAGCACATATTAATGGTTTATTCTGCATGATCATATTCAATCATAAATACCAATACCTAAACATACCTACAACAACAACAACAACAACTATCTTTCTATCAATAAGCAGCAAATTAGGAGTTTACTGAGGGGAAACTCTTAGTCAATAGTAAATATGTGTTCCCTAATTTAAAGTGTAACAAAAAATGAAGGTCCACCCCTAACCCCACTAAACCTTCATTGAAGTTATGTTTTCAAAGGGATGTCGATTGGTTTCCAGGCCATTGCTTACCACTCTGAGTAAAGAGAGCCCACTCAAATGCAAGTCTATTTTTCGTTCACCTGTTTTATCGCCCACCAGGTGAAAATCAAGCCTCTCCTCAATAAGCTGCACAATTAAAAGTATCAGATTCAGGACACATTTTTCAGGAATAGTTGCACGCCAAAGGTTCAAACAGTCACGCTTCCGCAAGTTCTATTGAACCGGAGCTGAATTAAACAAGTTAAGTTTACAGATATCTTTATCTGTCGTCATCTGGCAAATTCCCCTGTCTGATTATTTTCTGGAGCAGTGGACGCAGATATTTTGACTGCTTTCAGAGCGATTAATCCCACAATGCTAATTCTGTTGAAGTAGTGCATGCGATTTTCTCTAAGACGGTGGATTAAGCACTTTAGAGTCCGAGGGGAGCTGCGTCGGGGAGCGAGGCGAAGCAGATGCTTTTGTAAACAATATTACCCTCTTCTCCCTCCAAAGTGGAACTCAACAGTGTGGGGGATGTCACCGGTTTGGAGATAAGCCATGAAAAATGGAGGGCTCTGTTATAGTGGTGCTTTGGCAAGCAGGCCATAATGCCATATTTCCTCTCTGCTGGTGCTCGACTTATCCAGTCCTTTTGGTGACAGATGTTCCACGTCAGTTGGTAGAAAGTCAGGAAGACGCGTCAGCCTGGTGCAAAATCGGGCCGCTGTGTGTGCGCAGGTGCCCGTAAGACTTTGATAACATGCTGAGTGGTGCACGGCATACTGGAGAGTTGTTTTTATGTCTCGGAGTGGATGAAATGCTCGTTGAGGACGGACTTTCGGAGATATTCTGCTTGAGTCTTTTGTATGCTTGAATTCCACGCTTGTTGAATGGGCAGCCTCAAGATCCTTTTCGACACTTTGAAGAAAGCGGCCAGTGAATTAACAGACCCTGAATTTCATATCGGCGCCCTTTATATTCCATATTCCTTTGAGCTAGTACTCGAGTGATAAAAACGCACAGTGACAGTTTTGCACAATTGTAAGATTGTGGCTGTAGGAAGTGAATTATGCTTGTTTTTATCAAGGAATTGTGCACATGTTTTCATGCAAAACTTGTCTACTTTGTCTAGAGTTGCATATTTCTGTTGCATAGTCTTTACCACTATTCCGAGAAATGTTGCGTTTTGCTGAAAGTTGGAGTTATAGTTATACACATGGCATGGGTGTCGTTTCATGTAGTGATTTGGATGGGATTGGGTTCCCTGTTGTCTGGATGTGGGGCGTTGTGGAAGGTCATGTGCTCTGGATTTATTAAGTCAGATGGGATGTCAGCAGTACTTGAATCACCAACTGTTATTTCATCCATAGAAAAAGTTGGCAAAAAAAGTCTAATCTTCGTAATGAAGGTGCAAGAGCAGTGTGACAACACATTCAGATTTAGTTGCAGTATTTAACATGCTCAAAACTAATTTAAAATGTTTGCCTGAGTGCAATTAGCAACCCAGGCTAAAAGACGTTTCTGCAAAATGATGTTATTTTGCTTCTTGTGCATATTGCAAGTTATATTTTCAGTTAGTGATGCTAAAAGCCTGTCCAGTTTTATATAAAACATATGAACATGAATCTGACAGTGTTTTATTAAGCAGGCTGCTCATTGTGGCATTATGCAAATTAGCTACTGTAAATGTCCAGTGAGTGACGTTAAAAGGTACATGCTTTACTGTGTTTGAAAATAATGCACCAGCTTCACGAAACCTAACCGATAATGTTAGCAAACATATAAAAATGCATTTTCTAATTTAACAATGCCATTATAGCATGTTTCTTCAAGTCTTTGAGCTCTTTTTATTATGACTTATGTTCAACAGTGCTTCACATTGCAAATTCAGTGCTGTACCAGGTGTGCTACCGAGCAAGTTTACAATGTCAAAAATCCTTATATAGTCATATATATGGACCTGATTATGTGATGCAAATCATGGGCAATGGTAAAAGTTGTTTCGAGGTCATAGCATAGTATTGTTCAAAGACAAAACAAACAAACAAACAAAAAAAAACTTTATTAATCAATAAAATGCCCCGTAATCATAATTTGAGCAAAATAGACTAAACATTTTTTGTTGTTTTACTGCAACTAGTGTTTATTTCAGCTGGAAACTGTAGTGAATTCCATGTTTTTTGCACATTGTAAAATGTCTTTTATCTGGCAATTTGAGGCCTCTTATTGAAGTACAAAGACATTAAATAAATAAATAAATAAAATCTACATTTTCATCAGAAAACCTGTGTTGACTTTTCTCCAGGTGACCTTTGGTTATCAACTTCATCATCTGTTGTGAGGATGAAATTCAATTGACAACTGACCACAAAGGTCTTTTCCAAAGTTCATTCATATTATAATGCAGATCCATCATACTAAAGTTTTGCATAATTTACTGATATCACACTGTTAAAGGAGAGAGAAACTAATTAGCGTTGTACTAGCGCTGTCTTTTCATGCTGCTTTTCAAGTATATTAAGGAAATTAATACTGGCACTAAAATATTTCCAGTTAATAATGGCACATAACCTGCCGTGCACAAATGACCTCTTAGTCAGAATGTAAGTTCCCTGAATGCAAATTTTCCATAAACCTGCTTTAGTTCATGCTATAAATAGCCATTCAGGAAAGTTGTTTGGACATTATTGTGCTGAATAATGTTCACTAGTATTTTTGCAGCCTACGTATAATGCCAAATACAACGTTCAATGTGACAGATGCTTCTGTTTTGCTTAGAGAAGCTTTTTTGTTATAAACCCTGTTATGTGCCATATTTCATAAACAGATAGATAAAACTTGCAGCCAAAACTGAATTTCCATTGAGCCTTTTGTTTTAATTTCTGATGAATTTATTAGTTGTGCAGGGCAAGCATATGCACTTTAAGGTACTACTGTTTAAGTTTGGGTCTGGTAAGATTTTTTGAAACGTTTTTGAAACAAAAGCTGCCTTTGTTTGATTAAAAATCAAAAAATCAAAACAGTAGTTATATAGTAGGGTACAACGGGGCTAAAGGCGCCTCGGGGTAAAAGGCGCCTTTGATATTATTTTCATCTAAACCAGTAGATGGCACAAAAACATGGCTTAGCACTTTCCAAAACATTCGCTTTTCAATATGTATGTGTACTGTATATTTATCTGATCTTTGACGCGATCACACGCAGCAGCGCAAAGTTTATTCTGTGCTTACTTGATCTAATATTTTATGTTTTTTTAAATGTTGTAGATTTAAGTAGCAAATGAGAATCACTAAAATGAATGCATATATTTTGAGACAAAGGTCTTCTTTATGATTTTCAGTTTTGTTTAAGATAATTAAATCAACAGTTTTTAAATAACGAAGAATATGCAAAAGTATGGTATTTGGGGTAAAAAGTGCCCCTGCTGTTGGGGCTAAAGGCACATAGTAATTAACATGATAATTAATAGATGGCTGACTTTTCCATTTGTTGATATGACATGATTAGATTCAGATGGTAAATCATATATTATGTTGGGTGTCCATATTAGAGATAATCACCATGTTTAGAATGAAACCATAATATTTAAAAACATGATATTAATCATCATATAATAAAATAAAATAAAAAATTGTTACTACTGTAAATATATATTCAATTATTATTGGATCTCCTTCAATACTTTCATAATCTTTACTTATTAAAATGATTTTGTTTCTGTATTTTAATATATATATATATATATATATATATATATATATATATATATATATTATATTAACATATTTTAATGACAGCATATTTATTGAACAAAAATTCATTATTTTATTTTTCAAAACAAGCAGAAAATAGTACAAACTTTGCTAAAGTGATTGTTTTGAACAAGTATTAACTTAGACATTATTATTTTAGTTGAAGTATTTGTATCAATACCGTGTGCCTTTTACCCCATACTGGTGGGCCTTTTACCCCGTGTGTGGGGTAAAAGGTCCCCCTTGCCACCTCATACATTTATAAGATTTTTAAACAAAATAAACAACTTAAATGATTTATTTCCACACAAAATCTGTTGCTCCATTAATGTTCAGTACAATGTATATGTTTTTTTTTTCTGCAATTATACATTTTTGGCGCAGTGCACAGCACATTTCTTCTTAAGGGGGCCCTTTAGCCCCGTTGTACCCTAATATATAAAGTTTTCTATAGTTATATGTAAATATTTTTAATATATTTTAATATATTCTAATATGCTAATTTGCTCTTCCAATAAACCAATAGTTAAACAAACATACAGATAAATAAATAATTGCATAAATTAAATTAAATAAATAAATACATAAATAACAATTAAAAAAAAAATCGTCAATAGCCAATTTTTAAAATAGTTGTGCTGCTTAATATTTTTGTGGGAACTGTTATCCCACCCCCTTCACTTTGGACGAATTCAGTTCATCCTTACTAAATAAAATAATTAATTACTAAGTATTAAAAAAAAAGAACAGGTCAGCAAATTACTAGATGGTACAAACACTGCTACAATTTCTTTTCTTTTTTTGCATCAGATGTATGCAAATAAAGAAGGCACTCCCATAATGCATTACAACCAGGGTTTCCTGGGGTCTTAAAAAGTCTTAAATTGTACAAGAAAGTCTTAATTATGATTTCAAGAGGTCTTGAATTTGGGGACGGAAAGACCAGAATTGCAATATGGCTGAATGTGATGATTAAACTTCAAAAGGCTACGATTTCATGAAATAAACATGAGCGCTGCAAGTTCAAAGTCCGGTGCTGCACTTACTGCCTTTACCGGGAAAACCGTTATATTTCTGCCAAACGCGCCACCTGCTGGCAGAGAATGAATCAGTTAACATAGGTTGAACTAGTGCGCGTACGAGTGCCTTCTTATACTGCACGATTCTCTTCAAATGCATTTAGAATGATCACATAATTTAAGATATGGGGGCATAAAATGTATAGCCTATATTTATATCATTTCATATAGTTCATATCACACGAAGAGTGCTGTTTTTTCTCCAAAAGTAAGCATGATTACACATGTGATATTGATTTTATGCAACAGTTCAATAAACAAGAGTTAATATTAACTCTAATTAATATAATATAATTATAATATAGAGTTAATATTAAGACACTTATTACAGCCACAGCACTGTTTTTGCGTCTCTGAGCAACACACAAGCTGTGTCCCAAAGCTAAGGGTACACACTTCGGAGTGCGCATTTTAAGTGCGAATGCGTCACACCGACACTACGGAGACTGTCCCAGTGTGAAGTGTACACACTCCGAAGTCCGTATTTGAAGTGCGATTGCGTCACAGCGTCACGACGTAAACTGTCCCAATTCAAAATGCGCCCTCCGAAGACCGCATTCCAAGGACGGTTGCGTCACCGCGGCGCGACGAAAGCTCCAGTAATTTGAAAGCGACTTCAAATGCGCCCTCCATTTCCCAGGAAAATGAAGTGTACATCTATGGACACCTCGCACCCTACCATATCCCAGAATCACTTGCGCGCAGATGACGACGGTGTTCATATTCAAAGAACACGGCGGATTTTATTTGTTTTGCAAAAGCTTTACAGTTTTGAATGATATCTTGCATCTTTATAACCAACCAGCGTTGGTATAGCCATATCGCGCTGGCGCCTCATGCGCATAATCAAAATAAAATACAGTTCAAGGAATTTTTAAAAAGTTACAGTGCTCCGTTGTCCAATCTGTTGCGTTGCGTGACCACCGCCTCACTGTGCTGATATAGCCGATGTGAAGGATGATGTTTTACGTCGATGAAATTACAAAGTCTATAATAAATAATATTTTAACATCCAGATACGTCGCGAATATGGAAACATTTGGATTCGTGCCAAGGGTAGGCATCAGTTTCACCTTTAATTTGTTTTTGGATTGACGTTTTTATAGTAGGCTATAGGCTATATTCTTAAGTTTAGAGGATTTGTTGTGGAGAGAAACTAATAACTGTGTTTATAATGTTTGTAAACATTTTGATTTACTGCCAATTTAGCCTACATAATTTCTGAATGTAATATTAAAATGCGACGCGACTTTTTTTTTTTTTTTTCAAAACGCAATTTTATACAAGTAGAGTTTTTTTTTTTTTTTTAATTATTATAATTTTTTTTTTTAACAATGCAGCAAATGTTTTTAAATATTTAAAAAAATACTTTAATGTCTTTAAAGCATTCATAGATTTTTTCCCTTTGTTTAGTAGCCTACATTTAAGCAAATCTAGAAAAGATGATGCTGGCTGTGACCAAGCACAGCAGGATAAGATACCATCTCTTCCTGTTTTTTTTTTTTCTTTCTTTCTTTTTATTTTTGTGTAAAGAAAACACTGTACTTTATTATTATAGGCAAAGACAATTTAAAAAACAAAAACAAAAAACAACAACAACAACAAAAAAAAAAAACTTTATTTTTTCTACTCGAACAGAACAGAAACGTTAAAATATGATTCTGCTCGGAGTGAACCGATTGATTTTTTTTTTTTTTTCGATTTCAGGCCCTGCTGTCAGGGCCTCCCCGCTCAGCCCAAAACCATTAAAAACCTGTCCAGCGCTGGCACATTCAGCTTTATCCTGCAGTACAGGGTCTGGTCTGATTTAGGGAAAGAATGAAAATAAACATTGTTCAGAGCTATGACAAAGTAATTAGTAAAATAAATATTGAGGTACTTTAGTGAACTACATTGGGGGAAAACTACTAGTCATATTTAAATCCTTATTCAAAGGGATAGTTCACCCAAAAATGAAAATTCCAAACCTGGAACAACTTGAGGGTGAGTAAATGATTACAAAATTATCATTTTTGGGTGAACTATCCTTGAAGTGAAATTATTATTTTGCATACTCTAATATACTTAAGGTATTGAGAGTAAAAGTAAAGGTATACAGTATTGTTCTGAAAAATAATTTGTCAGGATGGTTTGGTATTAATATTACTGCTGCATACTGTGTATGTTGCATTTGACTTAAGTTAAAGGTTGTTAAACTTAAAGTTGCCTACTTCATAAACTGTTGGGTAGTTTAATGCACAACAATGCATCATGTTGTAAAAGACCACATTTTTGTGTTACTGTCCTGTGAGGGAAAAAACAAACAAAAACGTATTACTTCACATTTGTACGAGAATACCTAACGATTGTACTTCCTTACAGTCCACCACTGATTATTTTGAAAATTAAAATAATATTTCTTGACAGAAAATTGACAACTACCGTATATCAAAGGATGCATGTGAAGAAATCAGACCGGCCATACAGGGCACTGTTCAGCTGTCACAGCTGCCGCTGAACTATGCATAATTTGTTTTTTATTTATTCAGTTTTATTTTTATGTTTACTTAATTGCCTAAAATCAGGGTTGCAAACCTTTCAAAATATGTTCACCATGGTCAAGACAATAAACTATTATAAAATCGCACATTGGTAACATATCAGTCAGCATTTGAACTGCTATATATGCGTGTGCATGATTTTGTATTTTTTCATATGTATCATTACATTATTCAAGTCAGTTCAAACGCAATGTCTGAATTAAAAGTTGTAATCCAGCAAAAATGCAGCAAAACAATCAAATTTACCCGGCCAGGGTCTTGGCTAAGCCTGAGGTACATCACCCGGCGCTGCCGGGGGTGAAACATTCCCACCATCTCCTCCAGTAAAATATAAAATATAAAAACAAATATGTGCAATGCTGGCTCCATAACTTTTTTTAAACGACCTGTCAGGATGGCAGCTCTCATCTCGCACCGTTGCTATGCCACAGGAGCCGCAATCAGGAACACCTGGTGGCGCAAATAGGAAATCCTGCGAAGGCGGAGCGTCTCATGCACTTTGGAGGGTCCTTTGTGCACTTCAGAGGCGTGGCCTTCGAAGTCCGTACACTCCGAAGTGTGTAAACTTAGCTTTGGGACACAGCTACAGTGTTTAGTTCCTGAATGAATTAACTGTTTAAATTATTTGGTTCAATCGCAATGACTCACTTATTAACAGTGAATTGCTGCCACCTACTGGCGGTTTTAATTTTACATTTAAAGTATCTTCATTTTTAAAAATAATTTCAATCATCAGTTTTCAACGTTTTATGTTTCAAATATCAGAACATTATTTATGCATTTGTAACTGCAGGTTAGCATTCTATGTCCCTCTGAGCTGCATTAAACAGTGTGTAAATACATCTAAATGCCACTTCAGATGCATTGTAAAGATACATTTTGTTGATACAGATTTCATTTGCTTGGTAACAGCCCAAATGCAAGAATTTGACTCAAAAGATGATGCACTCTTTTAGAAAAAAAAAAATGGCTTAAAGGTAAAAAAACAAAAACAAAAAAAAACAAAACATAAAATGTATTGGAAAAGATTAATTTATATCACTGCTGTGAACTGACCACACAGAATATGAAGAATATCAAAAATTCAGGAGTCAGCTGTCCACGGTAATCTTTAAGATACCAGCACAATAACACACTCAGCAAAATGTCGTCTAATTATCATTATCGATACAATCCAAGAAAAAAAAATCAAGATATCATTATGTATAATTTTAAAGATATCGCACACCCCTAATTCATGTTATTTAATTTATATAATAATTTTATTTATAATAATTGTTTAAATCGATATAATAATTAATACTTTTGACTTATCCATTTTTTTGAAAAGGCTGAAATGTGAAATTTATCATTTTATAAAAGTTTTTGTGAAAACTTGTACCTGAATTGTAAATTATGCTTTTTACAGTCATTTTACAGTTTAATATGGTACTATGTACATTGCCCTACCCCACTAATATGGTATTCATTTTATTTGTGCAGGTCTTAAAAAGTCTTAAATTTGAGCTTAAAAATTCTGCAGAAAACCTGACAACACTTAAAAGCAATTAAAAAAAAAAAAAAAAAATTCAATATGACAGAATACATATTTAACAAGACTTAATAAAATATTTTTTAAAAGACTTTATACACTGCAAAAAATAAAATAACACAAATAAATAAATAAAAAGTTGAGAAAACTCAAAAGTCTGCTGAATTTGGTTGCCTTAAACTTTTACGTTTTTACAGTGTAGTTAGAAGGTAGTACCTGTTTATGCTGTAGAGAGCAAAACGGCTCACTGTCTTTTTGGAAAGAGCCGACACCATACTGACACTTTCTCCTTTCATATAGTAGATTTTGCTGTCATGAAATATAATTTTTGGATTACCAAACTTGAAATATATTTTGCTTTGCATCCCCAGACTTTCAAAGCCACTTTCCCTTTCTGTAACTCTAGGCCAGGCTGCGCTAAGCAAAACTGAGTCACCACATCCCGAATTCTCTGGCTTGTTACCTGCAAAACGGAAGAGCCACAAAGACAGTACGGGGACTGCCATGCATTTTTAATGCCTCCATGTTTCTTTCCAGTGTTTCACTGCCACATGCATATTTCAAGGGAATAACCAGTGAATTTGTTATGTATAGTGCCACTGAAGGTGCTGGTCAGAGACAAATGTTTTTTCAAAGTGAATGACATTTTGCCTCGATGAATGTCTGCACACTTGCTAAGCCCACCTTAATTACAATGGTGGCAAAGAGTGGCTCCCTAGCATGTACGGCTAGTTCTTTCTAAGCAGTTAACACAAATACACACGCATGCTGTGCGCGGTGTGGGGTGTCTGTGTCTTTAATGGTAATTATACATTAAAAGTGACAGAAGCACACCATGCTGTGCAAAGTAACTCCCTACAGTGTTGTTGTGATTGAATTCTCACCTTCCGTCTGCCTTGGAATGGCTCCTCGCGTCGTCATTAAACGCATGTGGATACGGGAGTCTTCACGTCGCTTTTAGACAAGTTAATTTACCTCTCTGGCTCATTCTAGCATAATAAATCAAAAGTATTGCATTCATAGCTATTCAGAAAGAAAATAATAGCCATATATTAAGAGACCAGAAAAACACTGAGGGCCAGCATTATGATTTAGAGAGACAAACTGGGTTGTTTTTAATTTTTTTAAATAATGTAATGTACATGTTGCTACATGTGTCTACAACCAATCAACAACAAACTTGAATACATTTTATTTTCTTTAAGGACAAACAAACTTCTCACCTCATGTGCTCTAGTTATAAGAAGCTATAACAACATTGTTTTTTCCAGATAAGTAATTAATAAATAATTAATAAGTAAACAAACAAACAAATAAATGAATTAATAAATTGATAAAATAAATAAATAAATAACAATTCTGTTATTTTGAACTTTCTGTTTATCAAAAATCATGGTTTCCACATGGCTGCTAATGTTTCCAGTATTGATAATAAGAAGAAAGGTCTATTGAGCAACAAATCAGCATATTAGATTGATTTCTGAAGGATCATCTGAAGACTGGAGTAATGATGCTGAAAATTCAGCTTTGATCACTAGAATAAATTACATATTAAAATATACTTAAATATCTATAAATGTGTTTGTATAGAAAACACTTATTTTCAGTCTAATAATATAATATTACTATTATATGGAAGCAGAATAATGACAATAGTTTTTGAAACATAAAGCATTCTGAATTCCACAAATCGAAAAAAAAGATGCATTGCAATTAACAGGGCTTGCATTTTTAGGTTCTGAAATTTAACACAGGTGTTTATTTAAGCTGTAAATATTTCAGTTCAAAATATTTCACACACATTTTCATAATTAAAATTCAATAATTCATATTCACCTTCCAGAATTCACTTCAAAAATATTCAATCTGTTTAAAAATACGATGTATAATATTCGACAGGCAAATTTCGGTCATTTTATTTCACTTTCCAAATTCGCTGCCACAAATTCAGTGGTTAAAATTCGGCGGAAAATTCAGCGTTGCACATCCGGGAACCGCAGGAATAACAGTAGAGCACTGATGCATGATCTCCAGCTGATGTCAGCCACTCACCAACAGGTGGCGCAAGCGGCTGTTGATGAAGGCCATATGTGGATCAAGTCACTCATTTACAAAAACTGATTTGCAGAAATGGAGCAAGCGCTAAGTAGAAGTTTTGATTATTGGGGCCAGCATAAACATGTGGAAACGGTGATTGTGTGTATGTTTAATTCAATATCTTCGCTGTTTCCCGTAGCCTACATGCAAGCAGCTTTCTCTACCACAAAGGAGATTATAATGCTCTTTTACCCAACGCTGAAGTACAGAACTAACATTACATCTGAGGAAGACATATATTGCTTTCTGTTGTTTAGTTTCTGTAACTTTGTATCATGGCTTGTGTGTGCTTTAATACTGGGGTTCCCCTCATACGTCACACTCCAGGGGTGTATTCCAGAAAGCATGGTTAACTTACCGTCAGATAAACCCTGAACTCTCGGTTGATTAACCCCAAACCTTGCTTACTCGAGGTATGTGGTTCCAAAAACGCGTCCGGGAGTAAGTTCAGTCAACTCAGAGTATGTTCCCGGTTAAGACTCGAGACATTCTCAACAGAGCGATGAATCGACGAGTCACTATGGAAACGGACACTCTTCTTCTGTTCAAAGGTCATGTAGGCCTTACGCTTAGTGCATATCGCCACCTAATTGATGGTTTTGCAATCATTTTTTTTTTTTCGTTTAATCTTTAATCCTGAGAATAAGAATTATATTGCTAATTATATATTAAGTCATATCAGATATATATATATATATATATATATATATATATATATATATATATATATATATATATATATATATATATATATATATTTATTTATATATTTATTACATTTTATATTATCATCTCACACATGGATCGGCATTTTCTATAATGTATTTCTACATTATATTATATATATATATATATATATATATATATATATATCTATAGGCTAATATATTAAATTAAACATTACCTTGTAATAATAGTGTTTTATAATTTATACAGATAACTGTTATATGTGCCAATAAAATATAATAACCATATTAGAGCAATGTATAGGCTGACCTTATTTATAACTTATATTAGCGCTTTATCATTAAAATAGCATACAACTATATAACTATATATATATATATATATATATATATATATATATATAGTAGGCTATATACATAACTGTATTGTAATAATATATAATATTGTGCGTTATCTGTCACGCCCACTGAAGGCTCGTCAGTAGATCATACATGCTCTGATAGCCCTGAAGTGAACTAACCCTGGAACATGACCTGCTCCGGAGCAGGTTATCTTCAGAGAGCAAGTTGCTATGGTTACTCACATACCCTGAAAGTAACCTCCGATTTTGGAACCGAAAGCTGAGGTTATCCGCTCACTTATCCTCAAACATACCTGGGTATGTCACATAACCTGCTTTCTGGAATACACCCCAGGATTCCCCAACGACGCGTAACGCGCATCAGTGAACTAATACAGTGATATAAGACCTCAGATCTCAGAATACACTTTATTGAAGATTATGCGAACTGTATACAGGCATGCAAATGAGGTCAGAAGAACGCAACGCGCTGCATTTTCGTTGCTTTCCCATACCATTGATCTATAGAGTCGACAGTCCTACAAAGATATCAATACCACGATTAGTTTTAACAGTAAGCAACCACTTTATATCGACATAAAAAATGAGTTCAAAACCGCCTAGGTGTATTGTTGCTGCAAATATAAACCGGAGAAAGCATTGACGCGCTATCGCACCCAAGGGGCCGTCTGACAATTCCACCGACTGGGTTAAACCGTCCAATGTATTTAAATTAAAATGACTTTTAACATTTAAAATAACACACTGTCAAATTGTAAAGCTTGTATTGCTCATGGTGATTTACTACAGAGGAGATTTTGACAATACCTCCCTTATATGTACAGTACACAATTATTTACTTATAAAAGATCCCTGGAAAGGTTTTTTTTTTCATGTTCCAACGGTTGTAGTACGTTGCTAGATACAAAACTGACTTACTACAGGTTCGATTTTGCCAATATCTCCCTTACGGTATGTACAGTAGACAAATATATATATTTTTAAACTACAATAATTCACCAAAAGGGTTTTTCTTGTTCCACGTTGTAGTAAGTTGTGAAAATTTGCCAGTATCTCCCTTACTGTATGTACAATTCTCAATTGACCTATCGGTAAGCCCCGTCCCCCTTAGTTACTGTTGCTCCCTCAAACAAACAAACTGAGTTGCTTACTTCTTACAATGACAGCTGCAGTGTGAAAACCATGTCCCACAATGTTTTTGCACAATTTTGGACACAAAAGGACACCAAATGGGAATTAAATATTCAATGGAGGGATTTATAAAATATTTAAAAATAAATACGGTGGGTAACTCGAAGGAGGGTTTACGTGAGCTAGTTTTAGCCAGAGATACTTTGCTAAAGCACAAGATAACATTAACATTCTGCTTGAGCATATGAAAACTGTAACTTAATGAGTGTATGACAACCAGAAAATTAACGTTTTTGTCTTCATTTATTTAAAAAAAAAAAAAAAAACTTTGTGAATTACAGTAATTTCTTAAGAATAATTATGTACTGTATGTACAGTGAGGAAGATGTTGGCAAAATTTCAACTGTAGTAAGTTAGTCTGGTCACTAGTTTGGTGAATTACTGTAATTTTTTACTTAAAAATATTTGTGTAGTGTACATACTTAGGGAAATTATTGTCTAAGGCGAGTTATTGGCAATATATATTTAGTCAGTTTGAGTAAATTATTCATTTACTGTAAACATTAATTTGAATAAATAATTGGAATTTAATAATTAAATTTAAATAATTTAATAAATTATTACTTCGTTTTGTACTGTGAGGTAAATTTGCAGACGGTCCCTAAAGCAGCCTAGGCAAATATCAAACCTAAAACTATAGCGCTTGGTTTTCTATGGGAGAAAAAAGTGGTTTGGTGAAACTTGTTGGTCGTGGGCTCATATTCTGGGCTCATCTGCTTAAATGTTCATAATATACAGTAATATATTTTATTAATTAGATGCTTAATTTAATCATCTTCTTAACTGTAGATATAGTTCGCATAATCATCAATAAAGTGTATTCTGAGATCTGAGGTCTTATATCACTGTATTAGTTCACTGAGGTGTGTTACGAGTCGTCGGGGAATCCTGGAGTGTGAGGTATGAGGGGAACCCCTGTATTACAGCACACACAAACCATGATACAGTTACAGAAACTAAACAACCGAAAGCAATATGTCTTCCTCAGATGTAATGTTAGTTCTGTACTTCAGCGTTGGGTAAAAGAGCATTATAATCTCCTTTGTGGTAGAGAAAGCTGCTTGCATGTAGGTTACGGGAAACAGCGAAGATGAATTAAACATACACACAATCACCGTTTCCACGTTTATGCTGGCCCCAATAATCAAAACTTCTACTTAGCGCTTGCTCCATTTCTGCAAATCAGTTTTTGTAAATGAATGACTTAATCCACATATGGCCTTCATCAACAGCCGTTTGCGCCACCTGCTGGTGAGCGGCTGACATCAGCTGGAGATCATGCTGTTATTCCTGCGGTTCCCGGATGTGCAACGCTGAATTTTCCGCCGAATTTTAACCACTGAATTTGTGGCAGCAAATTTGGAAAGTAAAATAAAATGACCGAAATTTGCCTGTCGAATATTATACATCGTATTTTTTAAACAGATTTAATATTTTGGATGTGAATTCTGGAAGGTGAATATGAATTATTGAATTTTAATTATGAAAATGTGTGTGAAATATTTTGAATTGAAATATTCACAGCTTAATGTTAAATTTCAGGACCTAAAAATGCAAGCCCTGGAAATGCAAGTCATTAAAATGCAAGCACTGTTAATTGCAATGCATCTTTTTTTTCGATTTGTGGAATTCAGCATGCTTTATGTTTCAAAAACTATTGTCATGCGCTTTGCTGAGACTGTTGCTACTGCATGTTTTGAGCTTGAGCTCTGTCGAGTTAATCCCTTATCGTCTATTATCATTTTCGTTTCTATAACGTGTGATTATATCCCCTATAGCATTCTACAACAAAAGCAATCAGAGTGCCTTGTTATCACTAGTTTTATTTTGATTTCCCGAGTCTGCTATTAGCTTATAGCCAGTTAGCATCGCCAGCGTTGTTGCTGCTAATCTCGCTTACGTTGCTAATACTCTATTACACACTAGGGATGCAATGATTATAGATTTTGTTGGTACGATTATAGTCTGAGGAATAATCACGGTTTCACGATTATTACGATTATTATGCATTTATTCATTTCACAACATAAAATCACATAAACACTCTTTAGATATTAAAGTGTTATTTATTGCTGCCTTTTGAAACAGAAATAACACAGTAACCAATAATACAGCACAAAATAATAATACTAAAGAAAAAAAAAAGTCCATCTCTCCTATTGGAATTAAAAAAGGTGACCTCTGCTCTGTAAATATCCATGTCAGTATTTCCCTTTTGAAAATAACAAATGTATTTGGTGTTTTCATTTAATTCTTTCTACATTTCTTTTGGACCTGAGGTACAGAACTTGGAAAGATGGTGAAAAATAAATTGACTTATGAATAATACTATAACAGGGATGATAAATCACAATATTAATGAAGTATTATTAATATATGACTAATATTAACTTTATTTATCCCACAGAGGACACTGTTACTAATGAGGGGAATAAACTAAACTATTATTGTAATCAACTGTCATCAATACTTATTCATTTTAATAATCTTTATTCATCTGATTTTACATAAGGCCTGAGAAAATCATGTCTATTATTTTGGTTTGTGAGATCGAGATCGAGCTGCCCACACAAACATTTAGGAGGACAGAAACGTGTTGTTAACGCTGCCCAGCGACTTTCATTAATAAAATAGCTTAGATACTGGATCGCTACATTATATTAATCAGCAAAGAGGGGGTAAAATGACTGTTTAAATAACTAAACTCAAATCTTCATTGTTTGTAGTGACGCAGATGCAGGTAGGCTAAAGCCTCGTTTATACTCGCGCCTGGCTCCGCTTCGCGAGCCTCCGCTGACTGCGCGCGCTTCACACACGCGCTCGCGCTCTCTCTCTCACTGCACTATTTCATCTCTGAAGCGGCAGAATGTTCGAGCTAACGAACGCCGCGTCAGGTGGTCCTTGCCTTCACGTCGTGCATTAAAATCGTTTATTGCACAGCCAGAACAGGTTGGCTAGCTGTGTATTATCCCTTATGTATTCACTCTTTAACAGCGATTTTTACGGCAATATTGATGTACCCAAATTTAAAATGGTCCCACACTATCGACTTCAGTCATTTCTCTGGTGGAAATAAAGGATCGCTGTTTGGTTCCTCTGTCATAGTTAATCTAATAGCCTCCGTGTCTCTGATAAGCACGGCATTTTAAGCTGGTGC
The DNA here is from genome assembly GCF_012432095.1 of Onychostoma macrolepis. Classification (NCBI taxonomy): domain Eukaryota; kingdom Metazoa; phylum Chordata; class Actinopteri; order Cypriniformes; family Cyprinidae; genus Onychostoma; species Onychostoma macrolepis. The sequence goes on from NC_081155.1 coordinate 42,532,367, forward strand.
ACCGCTAGTGTAACTTTGTTTTCGTTTTGCTCATGTTTCAACAGTTCCATTCCATACAACAGAAACACTCGGTGTAGCGGAGCCTTTACGATTAATTAACCGTGACGTTTTAAAGCGCGGTTAATCGTAAAACCGGTAAATCGCTGCATCCCTATTACACACATTACCATTGTTTCACTGTTACTTGCTTAAATGGCGGAATTGTGTCTACCTCTGAGTGTAGGTGAGGACACGTTCGAGCTACATTCGGTGCAGCTGGAGCTGGAGAAGCAGATTCGCGACCTGGTGGAGAAGCAGGCCCAGCTGAGAGAGCGGAGAGCCGCGCTGGAAACATCCCGGGCTGACGCTCATAAGTCCGGGGTAAGTATACAGCGCGCTGCTAACACTCCCACCACCTCTACTCCGTGTGTTTCTCTGCACAGGCCCTGTGCACCCAGGACGCGATCTTCCCAGGTGTCCTTCACTCCGGCGCCGGGACACCACGGACCCTGGGTGCACCAGCAGCGGAAGACGCGAGCCAGGCTCCGGGTGATGACCTCTCCCCCTCCGCCGCCTCCGGTCTTCGAGATCTCCACCCGGAACCGCTTCGCTCCCCTCCGCGAGACGGAACGCGACGCTGTGATCGTCGGAGACTCCATCGTCCGGCACGTCAGTGCTACGTTAGCTGAAGGTAAAGTGCACACTCACTGTTTCCCTGGTGCTCGTGTTCTCGATGTTTCTGCGCAGATACCCGTGATCCTGAAGGGCGACGAGAGCGTCGGCGCTGTCGTGCTGCATGCGGGGGTTAAAGACACCAAGCTGCGGCAGACGGAGACACTGAAGAGGGACTTCAGGAGCCTGATCGAGACGGTACGCAGCACATCGCCCGCGACGACGATCATCATGTCAGGACCGCTTCCCACGTATCGACGAGGACACGAAAGGTTCAGTAGACTTTTTGCTTTAAACGAATGGTTATTGTCATGGTGCAAAGAACAGAAACTGCTCTTTGTTAATAATTGGAATCTTTTCTGGGAGCGTTCTAGGCTTTTCCGTGTTGATGGCCTGCACCCGAGCAGAGTCGGAGCGGAACTCCTGTCGGACAACATCTCCAGGACACTACGCTCCATCTGACTAGTAAGCCAATTCTCAAATAACTGCTATAATGGCTTTTGCTCTACCTTCCTAAATGACAGAAGTACTTGCGTTGTCCAATCTATACAGACTGTATCTGTTCCCCGAATAGCAGAGGTGGGGGACTCGAGTCACATGACTTGACTCGAGTCCGACTCGAGTCACAAATTTAAGGACTTGTGACTTGCTTGACAAAATAAAGAAAATGACTTGACTTGACTTGGACTTGAGATCCAGTGACTTGAGACTTGACTTGACTTGACCTTCATGACTCGGCAGGACTTGACTTTATAACAACTCTAATTGTTATTATAAATCATTGCGACATAATTTGGTCAACAAAACGCGGCACAGAACCCGCGGCAGAAGTGATCCGAGTCTGCGCAGCTGACACTGCACGAGCGCAGGAACACAGCGCGCCAAACACACGGAGCAAGAGAAGCTCGCGATGTTTGGATTAACGCTTCATAACTGTATGCATTTGCAAAGCCAGGACGTCACCACTTCATAAAGGAAAGGTATGTAAACGTGTTCGTTAGTTGAAAACCACAGTGTTTTATCGATTAGTGATATTTCTCTTGAACCCAAAATCCAAGACATGTTGTCAAAATGGCCCTAGTATGAGTTTTTATATTTATAACTTACGATATTTAGTCATATTTTCAGCGCGGCTGCCAACAGTTCCGTTGAGTCCACAGCTAGAGTTACGCGCGTCTGTAAGCAACACACTGAATACTGAACGAATCCAGGGATTCGAACGAATCGGTTGAGTGATTCAGTGGCCCATTCTTGCTTGTTCATGAACGAATCAACTGTTTGAATTGAATGAATCGATTCAGTGAACACTTCTGTGATAAAGCTGTGATTTGCCACCACTTACTGGTGGCATTAATGTCATAGAGTTGGTCTATCAGTTAATTTCATATTTCGATATTCAATTTTTTAAAATAAATTATTTTTCCAACAGAACAAACAGAAAACAAAAACGAAACAAATAACAAAACAAACAAAAAAAGCTTAGGCAGACCTTAAATGCACAGCTGTCAATTTAGTTCTTATTAAGATAAAATCAAAGAAATGGATAAGCTACAGGGAAGATACATAAACATTAACAGGCTTCTTGTTTTGAGCCATGATGACAATAGTTTTCAAGAACAATGTAGGCAATCATGCAAAGTGAAAGAAACAGTCCAAATAGGGTGTCTATATCCGATGAAAATTTTGGGTCCATTTTATTTGATATAAGGGGTAATTTATACTCGGCATATCATTTAAAGTTGAATAGCATGTTTTGTTACACACTGAAATTATTTAGCGTGCTCCCAGACTGAATCCCAGTCTTCACTGGAGATATTTAATGCAAAATCATTTTCAAACATCTATTATCTTTGACTCCTAGGATGGTCAAACTCAATATAACATAAATATGAGATACATATTTTTATCTTGTATTTTTATCATTTTTTTCTCAATTACAGACTTATCGATATACAAAGTAGTATTTTGCCTATTTTCAAAATGTTACATTTAAAACATTATTATTTAAAATGTATAATTAAAAAAGTAAATTTCTGAGGAAAAATGAATAAGGTCGTGTGGCAAAAATATATTTGTTCCTGTTTGATACTGTGACTTGACTTGACTTGACCCTTATCAGGACTTGACTTGACTTGCTTGAGGTGAGCCACTGACTTGACTTGACTTGCTTGATTTGTTTGTACTGTGACTTGAGACTTGCTTGAGACTTGATGGTAGGGACTTGGGACTTGCTTGAGACTTGAACATGTGTGACTTGCCCCCATCTCTGCCGAATAGTGAGGTCAACATATAAATTTAATGTAGGATCTAGAAAAAATCTGATCGTGATTAAACCTGAAAAATGCAAAATAAATGAACAAAAACAATTTCTAAAGCTTGGGCTCCTAAACATTAGATCACTCACACCCAAAGCAGTTATTGTAAATGAAATGATCACAGATAATAGTTTTGATGTACTTTGTTTGACTGAAACCTGGCTTAAACCAAATGAATATTTTGGTCTAAATGAGTCTACTCCACCAAGCTACTGTTATAAACATGAGCCCCGTCAGACTGGTCGTGGCGGTGGTGTCGCTACAATATATAGTGATATTCTCAATGTTACTCAGAAAACAGGATACAGGTTTAACTCATTTGAAATACTTCTACTTAATGTTACACTATCAGATATGCAAAATAAATCTCTCCTATCTTTTGCTCTGGCTACTGTGTATAGACCGCCAGGGCCATATACAGAATTCCTAAAAGAATTTGCAGATTTCCTCTCAGATCTATTGGTTAATGTTGATAAAGCGCTAATTGTTGGAGATTTTAACATTCACGTTGATAATACAAATGATGCGTTAGGACTTGCGTTTACTGACCTAATAAACTCTTTTGGAGTCAAGCAAAACGTCACCGTGCCCACTCATCGTTTCAATCATATGCTAGATTTAATTATATCGCATGGAATTGATCTTACTGATATAGATATCGTACCTCAAAGTGATATTACTGATCATTTCCTTGTATCGTGCATGCTGCATATTACCGATATTAACTATATGGCTCCACGTTATCGTCTGGGCAGAACTATTGTTCCAGCCACCAAAGACAGATTCACAAATAACCTGCCTGATTTATCTCAACTGCTCTGTGTTCCCATAAATACACGTGAACTAGACGAAATGACTAGCAACATGGGCACTATCTTCTCTAATACATTAGAAGCTGTTGCCCCCCTCAATATGAAAAAGGTTAAAGAAAAACGTACTGCGCCATGGTACAACAGTTATACCCATTCTCTCAAGAAAGAAACACGTAATCTTGAGCGCAAATGGAGAAAAACTAACTTGGAAGTTTTCAGAATTGCGTGGAAAAACAGTATGTCCAGCTATAGAAAGGCTCTAAAAGCTGCCAGGGCAGAGCATATCCACAAACTCATAGATAATAACCAAAACAATCCAAGGTTTTTATTTAGCACAGTGGCTAGATTAACAAATAAACAGACGCCACCCAATCTAAATATTCCCTCACAGTTTAATAGTAATGACTTTATTAATTTCTTCACTGATAAAATAGATAACATTAGAAATACAATAACAAATGTAGGTTCTGCACCGTCTAGTACTTCAGTTTCATTCACAGCTCCCAAAGAAAAACTTCAGTGCTTTACAACTATAGGACAGGAAGAACTAAATAAATTTATCACTGCATCTAAACCAACAACATGTTTATTAGATCCTGTACCCACTAAACTACTGAAAGAGTTGTTACCTGTAGCAGAAGAACCGCTTCTCAATATTATTAACTCATCATTATCTTTAGGTCACGTCCCAAAACCATTCAAACTGGCGGTTATTAAGCCTCTTATTAAGAAACCACAACTAGATTCTAGTGAACTGGCAAATTACAGACCCATTTCAAATCTGCCGTTTATGTCTAAAATTTTAGAAAAAGTTGTGTCTGCTCAATTGTGCTGCTTCTTGCAAAAAAAAATATGTCTATGAAGAATTTCAGTCAGGTTTCAGGCCTCACCATAGCACAGAAACTGCACTTGTTAAAATTACAAATGACTTGCTTCTTGCGTCAGACCAAGGCTGCACCTCATTGCTAGTTTTACTTGATCTTAGTGCTGCGTTCGACACTATAGATCATGACATACTCATAGATCGATTACAAAACTATACGGGTATTCAAGGGCAGGCTTTAAGATGGTTTAGATCCTACCTATACGATCGCTACCACTTAGTTTTTTTTAAACGGGGAGCCATCTCAACTATCACCAGTAAAGTATGGAGTACCACAAGGATCTGTCCTAGGTCCTCTGCTATTTTCAATCTACATGTTGCCCCTTGGTGATAGTATTAGAAAATACGGGATTAGTTTTCATTGTTATGCTGATGATACTCAACTATATATCTCAACAAGACCAGATGAAACTTCTGAACTATCTAAGCTAATAGATTGTGTTAAAAATGTAAAAGATTGGATGACCAATAATTTCCTCCTATTAAATTCGGATAAGACCGAGATATTACTTATTGGACCAAAAAACAGTACTCAGAATCTCTTGGATTACAATTTGCAACTAGACGGATGTACTGTTACTTCCTCTACAGTCAAAAATTTGGGTGTTATATTAGACAACAACTTGTCCTTTGAAAATCATATTTCCCATGTTACAAAAACAGCATTCTTCCATCTTAGAAACATTGCCAAGCTTCGAAACATGCTACCTGTTTCAGATGCTGAAAAGCTAGTTCATGCATTCATGACCTCTAGACTGGACTATTGTAATGCACTGTTAGGTGGTTGTCCGGCATCTTCAATAAACAAGCTACAGATAGTCCAAAATGCAGCAGCTAGAGTCCTTACCGGGTCAAGAAAATATGATCATATTACCCCAATTTTACAGTCTCTGCACTGGCTACCTATTAAGTTCCGGATCAATTACAAAATACTATTACTTGCCTATAAGGCACTAAATGGTTTATCTCCTGCGTACCTAACTAGTCTTCTAGCACGCTACAATCCAACCCGCTCCCTAAGGTCGCAAAATTCTGGACTTTTGGTAGTACCTAGGATAGCAAAGTCCACTAAAGGAGGTAGAGCTTTTTCACATTTGGCACCCAAACTCTGGAATAGCCTTCCTGATAACGTTCGGGGTTCAGACACACTCTCTCTGTTTGAATCTAGATTAAAGACACATCTCTTTAGCCAAGCATTCACATAATAATCTTGTACTGCATTTATATCTAATCAAATGTACATTATAATTATTTTGATTGGCTTGAACAAATCATTTTTGCTTGAATAGAACAGCAGCTACGCTAATTACGTCTCTATCTGTTTCTCTGATTCTGCCACGGGATTAACATCCCGTGGTAACTAGGAATTACTGAAGCGTCAGTCTGGATCCAACCCTTAAAAAGATCCGGGAAGACCAAACACCTGAGAAGAGATGATGGCAACACCTCAGAGGACCACGGAGGATGCCAACCCTCAGACAACATACACAATTACCAAGTTAAGTCTGTCATAACTTAAATATATTGGGTTTCTTCTTCACATGTGTATGTGTATATATGTGTGCATGTGTGCATATGTGTATGCATGTATGTATATATGTATATGTGTATGTGTATAGTAGAAACTTAATTTCCTGTAAAGCTGCTTTGCAACGATTGTATCGTAAAAAGCGCTATACAAATAAACTTGAATTGAATTATTCTGCTTCCATACTATTATTGTTTTACAGCATCTTTGATCAAATAAATGCAGCCTTGTTAAGCATAAGAGAAAAAATCTTACTGATTCCTAATTACTTTATAAATATGTAATACATGTTTATTTAATATTGAATAAATATAAAGAAAATAACATATTTTGTGAAATATATTTATATAACATTTTTTCTCATATTTTGTAATTTTTTTCTATGTATTATATCATGCAGCATTATATCATATTGATACAATACATGCATGTTATAATAGTATATTAAGTCCTAATTGTATTATACCCTGCTGTATGTCATGTCCAGTGTTGTGTTTATATATTTATATTAAAAAAATAAAATAAAATAAAAAGTAAAATTTGAATGTTAAAACAACAGTTTTACATTTTTACACACACACGTTTGTTTTTGTGAAAAGTGGGGGCATCCCATAGGCGTAATGGTTTTTATACTGTACAAACTGTATGTGCTATTGCCCTACACCAATCCTACCCCTTACATGAAACTTTGTGCTATTTCAGATTTTCAATACACTCCATTCTGTGTGATTTATAAGCATTTTGAATAGTGGGGACATGGGGTAAAGTCCTGAAAAGTCACCTTCTCCTTGTAATACTTATGTCATACCCTTGTTATTATACAAATTTATGTCCTCATTTGTCACAAAAACATACACACACACACACACACACACACACACACACACACACACACACACACAGGCTGTATATAGGCTTATATGTGGACATGACATAGAGCAGGGTATAATACAATTATACCTCACAATTATACTATGTATACTGTATATATATATATATATATATATATATATGCTATTCATTTTGCACACGTGAGAGCCTTGATCACTTCATTCTCCGTCCCTCCCGAGAACACAGTCATATGCGTGGTGTTGCTGCTGGCGCATCCTTCAGTTCACAAATGCTGTTTTATTAAGACAGAGGCTGTGAGAGAGTTCACGCCGCTGGGTGAAGCTGCTCCTCTCTGTCGACTCTGGCGTGTGTTTTCAGTCTAGCGGGATGTCCGGTACTGTCTGTTCAAATCACATATAGTCAATGATACGTGCTTTAACATCTATCACAATTGACTTTTCCTGCTTTGCCAAGCTGATTTCCACACAAATTGAGTTTCATATGCTGGAAGGTTTGTGTGGAGCATCTGGCTTCTGTTTTTTTTTTTTTTTTTTGTTTGTTTGTTTGTTTTTTTGAAGATAGGTAGTACTATAGTTGTATCACATTATAACCAGGGGTGCTAATTCTCTTCGTAGAAGTAGAGGGCAAGTGCTGGATTTAATGAAAAATAATTAATCATTTTTCTCTAGAGCCATCATTCAGACTGTGTGAAAATAGCTGCCTTCAAACTATACTTTATTGGTGGCAATTGTCCTGCAATCCAGCAAGGTCAAGTATTGGCCTGTGGCAAGAAAACATAGATGTTCAATTGAAGCTGTTTTTTGCCCGGGTCAGGTTTTAGCCACAGGTTAACACACAGAATCTATTTAATGCCAGGTTGATACTCCATTTATCATATGCAAGTTCTGCTGTCTGAGAATGTTGCTTTTTTAAATGTTATTCGTTTTTATCTTGAGCCTTGATTAGGAACTGGAAAACTGAACGATTTTACGAGAGTCATTGATTTGCACAGAGCAGACAATGATGATGCATTGTTTAGAGATTGAAAAGATTTCCAATGCGCGCTCACAGGAATCCACGAAGTTAGATTTCCCAGGAGCTTTCGCTCATTTAAACCTTAATTTTATTTATTTTTTTCTCTTGCCCACTGAATTGGCACTATACAGTATACTGCATTACCACTGCATTGCCAAAATCTTTTGTTTGTACCTTACTGTTCAAAAGTTTAGGATCAGTAATATTTGGAATGTCTTATGCTCATCAAAAACAATAATATTGTTACATATTATTAGAATTTAATATAATGGTTTTCTATTTTAATGTACTTTAAGATATCATTTATTCCTGTGATCAAAGCTGAATTTTCATCAGCCGTTATTCCAGTCTTCAGTGTGACATGATCCTTCAGAAATCATTTTAATATCCTGATTTATTATCAATGTTGGATTTTTAAAAAAATTAAAATACTTTTTTTTCAGTATTATTTGATGAATAAAAAGTTCAAAATAACATTTACGCAAAACAGAAATCTACAAAATGTATGAAAATAAAATTATTTAACTGTTGGTAATGCACTCTATGAAATTTCCACCTATTTAACTTCAAAACTGAAGTTCAGCTGCTGTCTTAATTTTTTAGTTATAATCTAATTGGTTATACAAGTCATTTCATCTTTTCAATTGCATTAAACCAACTTTTAAAAATCACGTTGAATGTCATATAGCTTAACAAAAAAGTTTAAATTTGCTTAACTTAATGTAATGTAAATAAATTAAAAAAAATAAATAATAAAATTTGCCATGACTTACAGATCAGGAATAAACCTTTTTTTTTTTTTTTTTTTTGATAATCCATGCAACAAATTTAATAATTCACAAGCAAAAAGTCATTTTAATTTGGAAATTGGTAGCTGCAAAATCATAAAACTTATTCAAACTGATAGCTCAGACTCTAAGTTCTGAATGGATTATCTATATTTTTATAAACTATTAGTAAGTAATAGTAATGTAGCATGTTAGGATGTTTCTTGACATCAGGGCCGTTTCTAGCCATTTTGACGCCCTAGGCGAAATCCCTATTAGCCTCCCCCCACCCCCCTTACACAACTCCCGACTGATGATTTAATATTACATACAAAATAACATAAGACTGATTATGTAAACACTCAAATCTTAAATAACAACATTGATACATTAGGCCTATTTGTAAATTGAATGTTAAGATAAAACATTTTGCACAATTTATTATCTGTGATACCATTATAGCCACTGGATGCCTGTATAGCTCTATGTAACAATCCCTAGTTGCTAAGAAATTGTCATCACACATAAATTAATTGTATTACATTTGGATTTGGATACATGTTTAGATATTATCAATGGCTACTTTTTGACTTAATCAGTTTTTTTGTTCAATTGTTTTGTTGTTGTTGTGTCAGTTATTGCATTATTATTTCAGTCAAACCTATAAAACCATCTGTTACCCCAAACTACATAGGCCTATAAAAGCCTGATCAGTGACACATAATCAGAATGCAGATACTTGTTCTTTTATTACTAATAAACTTCCCCTTTAAATAACGTGACGCTCTGCCCTCTATATGTATGATGCTGCTCCCTTTAAAGGGGGTCCTATTATGCTCTTTTACAAAGTCTTGGTTTTGTTTTGGGGGTGTACTAGAACATGCTCTCATGCTTGGTGGTTCGAAAATCGCATTTATTTTTCACATAATTCACATTATTGCAATGCCTTTCTCCCCAGCCTGGCATAAACGGCTTGATTAGTTCCGGGTTTGATGAAGGCCCGCCTTCCGAAAAATGAAATGTGTTGTGATTGGTTAGCTGTTCCAGTGCGTTGTAGACGGTGTTTCAGTACTGCTCCGCCCCGTGCCAAAACAGCATGTTGCAATATCAATTCAGACCCCGAGAATATTGAACAAAGGATTGTGCAGAACCTTTGCACGCACGGATATTGCAAGACATATTAAAGTGGTAATGCTATTGTTGTTGTTGTTGTTTTTTTGGCTAAATCATGTTTTAGATAGGATGTCAACAACCGCTTAAAAATAACTACATTTACTATGTACAGATAAGTGCAACGGTAATATGTTTTATGTTTATTGTTCTTTAATTCTAACATTATAACATGAATTGCAGTGAAACTGTTATACAGTTGAATTTATTTATACCATAGTCTCACAGACTTACAGTTTCTGTGGCGGAATATATTAATTCTCTGTCAGCGGGCGCTGTTGGAGCGGGAGAGAGCGAGGTTTCCCCGGTAACGCTGTACACAAAACAGAGCTCCATTCACAAACGCTGCTTTATCAGACATTACATGCAAGATGAAATGAAAATGACATCCAAAATTTTCTGAAAAGTTGGTTTCCATCAGAAATACAGTGAATGCCCGCACTGGGTTTCAATTCTGAAACGTGCAGAGCTCAACCAAGCCTTTTCCCACCTGCCAACCATTCGAATTTCAGTAGGCGGGATTTACAGTTTGTGATGTCACAAATACAGGAAAACAACTTTGTAGTCCAAACGAGCCATTCGCTGTAGTTCTTGAAAAGGGAATTTTTAAAAATGAAATATCTTTGTAGATTGTTGTATGCCCAAACATACAGACTACACACTGACTAAAATTCAAAAAGTGAAAAAGCATAATAGCACCCCTTTAAGCGCTGTTGGAAGCAAATTAATTAATTATTATTATTATTTTATTTTTTTGGAAGCGAATTCATTGATTCAGTATTTTGACACTTCCGTAAGGATGCGTTAAATTTGACAAAGCGGTTTAATAAAGGATGTATTGATCTTAATTGTATTGATTTTAATTGGCTGTAAAAGTTTTATATGGGAATATTACATATTACAATATTACACACTGAACCTTTAACAATGCATTAGCGCAAAAATGCACACCTTTTAGACCAGTTTCACATGAAACATGATTTCTCTAAACAAAATACTGATTTTGTGCACTTTTTATGTACCAATATTTTAAATTGGCCTTTGAACTTGCATGGCAAAAAAAAAAAGCCTTACCTTGCCAAAACACTGACAGAACCCATTGATCTAATGGCATTGTTGAGCGATCCAAATGCAAACTTTGCATGCAACAATCAGAGGCAGCAATTGACAGCGCTCTGATCCAATGGCATACAGGCATCGTCGGATGCAGTGGGGGCGGCAATCATATTTCAGGGTGTCTGTGCCACTCTTGATCACAACCCTGTTAAAATGTAGCGGCAATATGTGCGCTCATTGGCGCCCCTCCAGCTGGTGGCGCTCTAGGTGACCGCCTAGCTTGCCTATGCCTAGAAACGGTACTGCTTGACAACCATAAACGGCTAAACTCACATTTGGCTTGCCCTTAAAATAAATTCAACAAGTCATTAAATAAGTAACTACATAAATTATAACTTTCCTCATTGTGGCTTGTTAGAGAAATGTTCTGTTCAGTATTATTGCATTACTCAATTTATTTATTTATTCCTCTCATGTGTGAATAATGTAAAGCAAACATGTTTCCAAAACTAACATACATAGTATTTATAAATTCCAAGGTAATTTAAAGAATATGTAGCAGAGTGAGGTATAGCCCGGTATGATTGGCTGGTGTCATCCAACCAGGTGAACCAATCAGTGTTTGTACTTCTCTATGATTGGTTAGTTGTGTAAGTTTTATGAGCCTATTGGTGCCTGTGTGGTGAATATAAAAAAGGGAAGTGTTTGGCCGCTTGGGATGCATCATTCTTGGTACTACCCTTTGTGACATGTGGCGCGTTTGAATGAGTGCTAGCAGTTGGGTTACCCTCCTGTCTGTCAAGTGTGCTGGCTGTTGGCCAGTTTTCAGGTTAGTCCCTGTTTTAAAGATGCCTTTTGCCTGTTCAGTGGAGAGGCTCATTATCTTGTTCGTTCTCAGTCATGGGCCTGCAAGTAGCTGTAATCCTGCATGGTGAGCGACCATGTGTATTGCACCATTTCCTTGGTATGTACGTAGTTTGTTTGTTTTTTAACAAGTTTTGAGTAACTTTTTCTGTTCAATGTCCAGCAGGTTGATTGCACGTCCAGGGGTTTCCAGTGATCTTAATTGAAGCCTAATGACCGTCGAGTAACTGACTGCACTGCTGCTCTGTTTTGTCTTTGTGGTGTTATAGTTTTAACAGTTTTGTCTGGAACTCACCTGGGTCCATTCTGTTATTTTGTTTTTTATTCTTGTCTGAAGCACTGGCACTGGATTGTGCTGGTCTGCGTGTAACTTAGCTGGCAGGCTAAGTTTCTGTAATCTGGCTCCTCTTTGTCACTGTATTCCCCTCCTCCGTGCCAGTGGCTGTTTATTTGTGCTTTGGTGTTTGTGTAAACTGTTATTGAATTTGACTTTTGATTTGTGTGTGTCTTTCTGTATAGTGTGTGTGTGTGTGTGTGTGAGTGGATTTAGGCCTTCAAAGTGGGAGGGGTTGGCCATGGTACCCTGTACTGGTGTCCACATGGAGTGCTGTGCTTAACAATTTGCCTTTTGAGTGTGTGTCGTGGGTATTGAGTGTGGGGTAGAAATTTGAGAGTCTCTGTTGGCCACCTCCCCTCTTTACTAGATTATTATCTCCATTTAATAATTTTGTATGGTACTGGTATTGTGATGTGATTTAAGACCTTGTGACGTATTGACTGACTGTTTCTATTAATTGTTTGAATAAAGTGATTCTTGTTTATTTTTATGCTCACCCTGTCTTTGGCAATGAACCTGTGTGCCCTTATATGGGGCTGTTCTGTCCTGGTGTATTCCAGGTGGCGTGGTCGATTTATAGGATTTTTCTTATTATTGGTAACTTCCCCCTACCTGACCACTTATTGCCACAAATACATTGGTTTTACCATCAAACTAGTGTCCACAAACCTAGTACTATAGTACTTTATTGTAAAGCGGGTCAGAATCTTGGACTGTCAAGATCAGTGGATGAGTAGCATCAGGGGTGCTACTTGGATTGTTTTTTTTTGTTTGTTTGTTTTGCTGCTGACAACTGTAGTGAAAGATTAAAGGGGTCATATGTTGTGATTTCCTTTCTCTTTGGAGTGTTACAAGCTGTAGATAAGCATAAGCATAGATAAGATCCCTAAAGTTGCAAAAACTGAAGTCTCAAAACCAAAGAAATATTCTTTATAAAAATTAAGACTCTACCACACCCCCATAAAACGGCTCATTCAAACAGGCCCCCACATGTCTACTTCACTGTGTGGGAAGATTTGCATAACACCGCCCAAATATATATGCAATGAAAGGGGGCGTGATTTTTATTCTAGCTGTAGTATTGTTGCTGCCGCCGCCGTTGTGAAAGCGAAAATACTTTGTTTGGGTTTCCAAAAGGGGACACAACTAGAAATCAGTGGTTAAGTTGTATATACAACACTGTTCCAGAACGGTTCAACCCAAATATTAGAGTGTGTGCAGCACATTTTATGGAGGACTGTTTCCTGAACCTGGGAGTAGCCTGCCAGTTATGCTCAAAGACTGTTTCTATAAAGTGGGGCAATTCCAACTTTGCAAGGACAGTCTGACGCTTCTGACTCACAGCCTGTAAGCATGTTTTCATATGTAGAGAATTTGCTACTGACTATTCAAACGCGAGTTTTGAGCAGTGTAGAGTAGTGCTTGTTGTTTGTCGTTTCTCCGATCACAAATGCAGACATGGTAATGTTTACATGGCACGATGCAATGTGTAAAAAGACAGTATAAGTCGTCATAATTAGTAATTATGTACCCAGTGGATGCAACAAATGCCTTGTTTATAATGGGTTTTATTGGTTTTGTGTTGTCGCGGCATCACAATACGGTAAGGGGCGTAACATTTCCGTCACGCTCTTGAGGTATTCGGCCAATCACAAGGCACTGGGTAGCTGGCCAAACAGAGCACACCTCGTTTCTCAGAACGATGAGCTTTGTAAAAATCGGCACGTTTCAGAAAGGCGGGGCATAGAGGAGCAACAATAATATACAGTATGTGGAAAATGTGTTTTTTGAACCTTAAACCGCATAAACACATTGCATTACACCAAATACAAAAAATAATGTTCTTTTTAGCAACGTCATATGACCCCTTTAATGAGAAATGCAGATAAACAAAATAATTGGTTTCTCTGACAGTAGACTCTTATGGAATTAGAAGTACAGTATATACAGTACATCTGGCACTGAAATAACAGGACCACAAACTTACCGGTTTTGTTGCTTTCACTGTTCGATTGTATCCTGAAAGCAAATAAATGCCTTTTACAATTCCTCACGGTTCAACCAAGTGTACTGGTCTTTCTTTACTGTGCGTTGGTGGTCTAACATTTCACCCATGTTCAGCCAACATTCATTTCCCACAAGGGGCCATTTTATTCAGGGACATTAAAAAATTCATGCTAGTGCTTTCCACGGGAGATGTCGTTTGTTAAATGAAGCACAGCTAAAACTGAGGAGGGAATTCACTTTATTTATATGCGCTATCTGGGTTGTTTTAGTACTTGGTTCATTAGAGATACTGCAGGAAGCCATTTGATTTAGTATATAATTGTTTAGGTATTAAATAACAGGTTAATGTCTATTTTTGAATAACCCAGTGAAAGGTACCAATGTTATAGAACTGATATTTCAAATTCTAGGTTCTAATTGGACGAGGTTTGTTTTTGTAAAATATTAGTAAATGTAAATTAGAAATGTGGCCAGTTAGAACATTATTTAAAAATCATAAATGACTAAATTGTGTTTTTTCAATACATCATGAACAAATACGTAAATATTGTGGGTCTGATTTCTGTGTTGTTTTAGTGCTTTGTTCACTAAAGATATAGTGCAAATTCAAATGCAGTAAGCACATATGACTATATTGTATGTATGAATATTTTAGTTCATAATGATCTTTTCCATCATTTGATCAAGTAGAGTAGATCATAATTTTTTGAGTAGAAACAATTTTCACTCAGAAAATGCCAGTAATTCTCACACACAAGTAACAAATTTAATTTTACATTCAATTTTAAAGTACAGACTAAAATCATTTTGATATTAATATATTTTTAAGAATAAGTTATGCAATTTAAATATGCATATGAAACGTTCATTTGCAAAAATGTATAACTTTTTGATTAATTTTCATAAATCATGTTTTTGTGTTAAGTTTTTGTTTTATTGTGTTAGTTAGCTGCTTTTTTTTTTTTTTTTTAGTTATTAGTATTTAATCAAAACAAACCAACTGCAGTTTGATTGATATTACTTGGAATGTAGAAAAAAGTTTTTGCAAATGAACCCTTCATACATTAAATATGCAAGTTAATTTAAATATGCGATGTTTAATTTTCTCTGAAACAGTTAAACATGACTGTGACAATGTTTTATTGTGTTGTTTGTTGTATGTATCATGGCGGTTTAGAAATGAGATGTCCAGTGAGTGGCTCTAAAATGTTAATGCTCTATCACATATACAGAGTTCTGGCATGAGGCTCTAGTTGGCATAGTCCGATAGGTCTAACTCAGTCTGATCTAATGACATCACATGGCACAGCTGATTGGTTTCCTCCTGTATCAGTAGCCAATGAGCTCACTGCTCAATATTCAAATACCTGGCTTTTGTTTGCTGTAGCAGTTTGGCAGCGCACTTCAGAAACCCTCCACCTTCCCCAGCTCCACCTGTATAGATCTGCTATGAGGTGATTCATGTATGCTATATGAGGTTATTCATATGTGTTATATGTGCAGCAGCAGTATTTCCTACATGCTCACAGCAGCATTTTGTGGATGTATTGGCAGTAGCAAATACTCGGTACTTGATCTGCTGCAGATCTTTTCCGCCAAGACCAAATGCATTAACATTGTCATGTACATTACAAATGCCAGTCCCTCCAAGAGTTGTCATGACAGAATTGAAATTAACGTATCACCTACACTAAACCTAAGTGATAGTGTTAACAAAAGCAAATGTGTAAGATAAAATACATTTGCTGAGGCAACCATGTCATTGTTTTTGAGTTCTTGTGTGCAGTGTTGGGACTCAAAATCAAGTGCTCTGTATCGCAAATGTATTGCTTTACCAGGTGTGCTACCAAGCAAGTTTACCATGTATGATCAGCCATACATATGGAGCGTATCATGTGATGCAAACATAAGCAAAAGCAAAATTGAGAACTCATTTGCTGAAGCATTTTAGCTTGATTATACAAGTATTTGAGTTTTTTTGTGGAGTGCTGTGTCTCATGTTTCACAGGACTCAAAACCAAGCGCTATGTATCACAAGTTAAAGGCTGTACCAGGTGGGCTACCGAGTATGGAGTATGGAGTTATAGTATGGAGCTGTCTATGAGATGCAAATGTGAAAATGTATTAGTTTACAAATCATGCACTATGGTAGAAGTGTTTTGAGTTGTGTGCAAAGAAAGTGTGCAAAAATAAGTCTAGATTAAGCAATAATCTGCTTTTGTAATCATAATTTGTGTGAAACGGAACTAAAGTTGTTGGTGTTTTGCTGCCTCTAGTATTTATTTCACCTGGAAACTGTATTTAAATGTATGTATAGGTTAGTTTTTGCAGTTTTGCAGGAATGTAGGCAGAGTCATGTATTCCCCCCTGGTTAGCTCGACTTTAATGTCAAATTCCCTCCTGAATCCCGCTTTCCAGTCTATATATGCAGCAGAAGTCAGTTATCAGCTGTAGTTCGTAGGGTTGGGTGGTCAAAGCCACTCAATCTCCCTACTACACGCAATTAGCTTTGTGGTTGAATCGCCTGGGGCTTTACCCAGGTCAAGCTGAGCTTCCCAGTACGACTGTAAATGAAAGCTCACATCCAGAGGCAAACCTTCTGCAGGAATCTAGCCTGCTTTGTTATTACCACAAGACTGAGACATTTATTTTGTGTATCTTTGATGAGCTGTTTGCCCTCCAAAGTCGATTCCCCAGGTCAGGTGTTTGGTTTTAAATTTAGCCCGAGGAATGTCTCTCTCCTTCACACTCTTCAAACAGAATGAGACCACAGCGAGTATCATGGGATATTGAATTATGATCACATCATTATTGTGTACAGAAGCATCACATGCTGCTTGTATCTGTCAAGGATGCTCTAAAGCAATGGTTCTCAGCTGGTCTGTCCTGATGTGGTCACAGACAGAAAGGGGGGGGGGGGGACACTGTTTGATGCAAGTAATAAACTATAATTATAGAAGAATGCTTATCACTTACTAAAAGGAAGAACAAAACACTTCTTATATCTTTGTTGTTAATGTCACAGGCCGGACATCCAATCGAATCAGATTTTGCTGGAAATTCATCAATCACTCGCTAGAAGGTTAGATTAGGTTGATAGGGCTGCATGGTATGGAGGAAAAATGAGATGTGCGATTAAACTTGTGGCAATATGTGGCATGATAAACCTAGGATTAATGTGTCAAATCACTTTGAGTTATTTTCAAGTAGATATGAAGCCATAAGATAGGGCTATAATGGTATGTGCACTATTATACCACAATGTGTGGTGAGTTATTAGTCACTGAGGCCATGAAACCAACAAAATTTAAAAGACATTTAGAAATCAAAGTTGTCATATTGCTACTGTAGTAATAGTTGGGCCAGACCAAGTAGAACCAGTTGAGAACCACTACTCTAAAGAAATAATAGTAATAATAATAAAACATTTATTTATTGATTGATTGATTGATTGATTACCATGAATATAGCCTTTGCTTATATAATATAGAATATAAATTAATTATGTAAATACTCTAAGGAATTTTATTTGATTTGATTGATTGATTTGATTGATTGCATTTGGTGCTGATATAACAAATTACAATTTAAACAACATTTAAACAAACAAACAAATAAATAATTATTTGTTGATTTGATTGATTGTTTGTTTGTCATGAATTTAGTTTTTGATGCTCATATTGCAATGCAAAAATTCAGCTGCATTAGTTTGCATCATTTTGAGATGCTTTGCCAGTATAATGTAATTGCAGTTCCCTACAAAAAAAAATAAAAAAATTAATAGTTAATAATAGTAGCAGTGCAATATGGTACTGCAGATCTGCTTCTACAACAGTGTATTTGAAGGTGAAAGCGTGTCAGCTAGGATTTGCATGTTTAACTATGTCATATAAAAGCATTAGTGACCTATGCAGGCGAGGTCATTCCCTCTCATTGTATCATTAATAATCAACACACACAAGTAATACAGTGAACTCTGGCAAAAGCCTTACAATTACATCACTGCACATTTATTTCTTTAAATAATATAAGTACCCGCAATCCCCTGAACATACTGTGACCCCTCCAAACATCATGCTTTTCTCTACACCACTCTGGTCTCTGCTATAAATTGTTAGCATGACTAGGGAAAGTAGCCAAATCTCATCATATGGAGTAAGTTGCAAGTGCCACATCAAAACGACCACCACATACCATTCTTAATGAGAAAATGACTAAATGGAGCAGTCACATGACCTCTGATGGTTAGCTTGCGCCAATACCACTTCCGCTCACATGAGAATGTGCATCAAATGTTAATGTTAAACGAAAAGTTCACTTAAAAAAATGAAACTTCTGTCATCATTTAGGCTCTCTCTTTCCACACGTTTTTTTTTTTTTTCTTTTTTCTTTTTTTTTGTGAGACACAAAAGGAGAAATTTTGAACAGTTGAGCTGGTCACTTTCCATGCAATTGGTTTCCATGGGGACTGAGTCTTTTAAGCTTCAAAAAATATTCAAAAGCACCATAATATTATAATAAATAGACCCTAATGGTTTTGCCCTACATTTGTGTTCTCAATTGCTAGCTTTATGTGAGGAACATACTGACATTTCTTAAGTAATTCACAGTTTATCTTCAGTTTCACTGAGCTTTTAACAACTGGGTGATTGAGCTGATGAGGTAAACCCTGGAACTGGATTAGTTTGATTATCGCATAATAATTCATGCCAACTTACATGTGATTAAACACTATTTTTAGTTGGTTCCTGAAAGCAAAACCAATTGAGAACCACCACAATTTACTTATTCATTCATGTGTTTGTTTGTTTGTTTGTTTATTTATTGAACATGGCTTTGTTTCCATATGGCAATACAAATAAACACACTATTCTAAAGAGCTTTTATTTATTAATTTGTTTGTTTGTTTATTTGAGTGAATATTGCATTTGTTGAACTACAACAATAAAAAAAATATATATTTAATTTTTACTTTCTTTCTTACTATGTTTTCTTTGTTATTATTTATTTATCTATTTTTTTCATAAATATTTCAGACTAGTTTTGTGAACTGAATCTGCTTGATTCGTGGCAAAATGCTATTTCTCTTATAAACACATCAGTTATTTTTTTTGTATGTATTTATTTATTTATTTAAATGTAATTATTTTAATTAATTTTTTTTTTTTTTTATTAAAGCCTCAGTCTTCACTGACCAGCATAATTACTAATGACAGTAAATAATGACAATTTTCACTTTTGACTGAACTCATGTTTTAAAGTAACTGCAGCATTTATTGTGTAGTTTTTCAAACCTGAAAAAAAAAAAACACCCCGCCACGTTTCTGAAAGCAATTTTAGGTGCCATTACGCTAATTATCTCAGGTAATTAACCTGAATCATCTCCAAAAAATGAAAGTCAAGTGAAAATGCGCCGCATTGTGACCATATTGCAATGATTACACAGAATCCTGTGAAGTGAAAGCAAGTCAATGAAATTATTTTGGGAATGTTTATAGTAAATGTGGCATCCAGCTGGTGCTGAATAACTACACATTTGAGACTTGAGACAGCAGAACAGATGCTACAGTCAGAAAGACAAGACACTCACAGGTTGATTTAGTTGCAGTGCATTGTGTGCGTTGTCTGTGCCAGGCAGCATGGAGTGTTCAAGCTGTTGTGTCAGATAGTTTTAGTCGTATTTAAATTACAACCTGCTCTTGTTCAAAGTGTTGTTACTTGACATAACCACAATGGGTAATATATTCTCATAAACCAGCCATAGCAGTATTTATAATTGACTATTTCATGTACATACATACATATTTGTAAATCTCGCAAAACCTTTCAAGAACATATTTCAAGTCATATTTGAGCTTTAAAAAATAAAAACAGAGACATGAGAAACTTTATTGTATACTGTTATAGAAAATTAAGCTTACTTTAGGAGAGAAAAAAAAAAGGCTAACACTTTATAATAAGGTTCCATTTGTTGATATTGGGTAACTTCATTAGTTAACATGAACTAACGATGAAAAATACTTATTTTAATTAATTAAAGTAATTATTATAGCATTTATTAATCTTAAATTATTATTATTATTATGAAAATACTACATTTCTGTGGTTATACAGTACATATAAACATACAAATAAATGAAAACAGGAAGTAAGTAATTTTGGGTAACTGAGAAGCAGTGTTTCTGCTTGTAATGTGACTGGGTTAAAATACCACATCAACTCATTCCTTACTTTATGAGATGATGTCTAAATTGAGCACGATCACATAATTTGGAATTATTTGCAAACAATCCAAGAGCAACATTAGCATATTGTTAGTTTGCAGAGAATGCTGTGCTGCTGAGCTCCGATTTCTGAGATAATGTTTGAGATGCAAATAAAATACTGAATTTTAAAAAGCCAGCTGGCACACGCTCAGGCCTTAAATTGCCTGTGTAGGTATGCATGCACAAATTTTGTGTTTGGTTGCAATACATAAATTGCACATGTACAGCGTTATTTAATGGCGTTTGCTAAGGCAAGCATCACTTATTGCTCACATTCGCGGTTAGTCTTTTTCTAAAACACATTCTTGTGCTTTGGCAATGAGTTAGACCTCAAACTGTGTGGCCTTTTGTGTTGAAATGGACAATAAAACATGCAACAAAAGCTCATAGATTTCTGTAAGAGAGATCAAGGTTTTCTTTAGAAAAAATAATAGCATATTTTGTACCTTTTTATGCATTATGCACTGTCTCCATGGTGTGTTTTGATTATAATATGCTATTAATGTCATCTGTAACTAGAAAGGTTATACCAAATATGACATATGATGCAGACATTAAAGATGTATGAAGGAAACAAGTGCCATTTTGATTCATTCTGCTTCATATTCTTCAAAGTAGACAATATTAGAGCATCAAAGGCAACAGAACTGGACTGACAGGATGAGGATGATATTGTGTGACAAATGAATGCCATGTGTGACACAGTTTCTTTGGGGATATGAGACAAAATAGGACTCCAAGACGTCTTCAGTTGGTGGGAAATGCTGTGAAGAATTCATATAGCATTCGCAGTAACAAGAAACTGTGAGAAACACCACTTACGCCCTTTCAAGTCACCTCAAATACTATCATTACTCATAATTACATCCGTTTATGTATGTACACCCTCACGGATGACCAAACACCTCCGCCGAGATACAATTATCGCATTGTACAGCAGGAATGTGTTATTAGAAAACTGCCGCAACACAACAATGCTAACAAGCTGAGACATAGTCTGAAATAATGGGATTCTGCTGTGTTCAATGCTTTTATACTGGGCATGACCTCTTGCTTTCTCACTGATGGTAAATCTGGGTCTTCTCATCCTACCAAAAATCAGCTGTCTGTTCCCATGCTGCAGCCAGTCATGCTTGAGAACCTCAGGCTGTGAATTGCTCTGGAATAAAATGACTCTGCATGATCATATCTGCACTTGCAGTATGATACAGAAATACAAATATCTTAAGACGAATCCTGCATAATGATGTAAGACCACAATGTACAGTTTTAATACATGAGCAGCTGAAACATCATTGTAAACATGTCTGCAGTTTGATGTAATATACTTCATGTTTTGAAAAGCTTTTTTGTAGTATAATTATTGAGCCATGTATATGTATGCATATACACACAAATATATATATTTCTGTTTAGAAATTAAACAGTTATGCAGCAAGGCTATTACAGTAAGCAATAAAAGGCTAAAACTAATTTCAACAAATGGAAAATTTGTTGAAGAGACAGCAACTGAACTGTTTTATTTATTTTATGTATTTTTTTTCTATTCAATAGTTACATTACATAACTATTACAAAATGTTGTAAAAGGCTGAAACATTCATTCATTTCATAACTCATGTCATTTCTTTGTATTTATATTTTATATGTTGCTCTGTGTGTGTGTGTGTGTGTGTGTGTGTGTGTGTGTGTGCATTTTGCTCAGTGTATTTGTTTGTTTGTTTGTGTTTGGGGGCTTATTGAGATGACGTGAATAACATTTTTAAATGAATAATAATAAAACAAGAAAACATTGTTTTTTTTTTTTTTATGTTAACTTCCTAGTTACATATAAATGGAAATCCCATTGGAACCCTATTACCTCTTTCCGTTTCAGCACCCACGCGTCACACGTACGGTCTGATTAGCTCCCAGTTCTCTTGACACTTGAAGATTTCAGGGAGAATTTTTTCATCGAAACACAAATACCAGCATTCTCACAGCAGTTGCTTTTTTGCCCGTTTTCAAGATGTCTGTGGCTCTTGGGAACCCCACAAACCTCGCTTTTTGTTTTAAAGCACTACCACATACATCAGAATGTAATTATACAGCAGTGCATTATGGGAACTTTCCTCCCACATTATTAATGCATTCTCATTTGGTCAGTTTTAATCGTAATGTATGGTAACTGCTATAATTATCCATAGAGCAAGGGTGAACAGAGGTCACTGTCAGGCTTAACAAGGAGATTATAATGCATATGGGCATTGTTCCTTTAGCTTAGGATTCAGTGTCTTATTTTTAGGGAGTCTCTGAAGGTCTCTGGAAGAAGATCAGGCTTGGCATACTCTGAAACGAAAGCACTTGAGCTTGTAATGACCTCAATCCCTAAATAGGTGCTTTGTGAGTGGAATAAGTGAATTTGTACACAGATGGTGAAAGAAAAATAGTGCAACCCATTTATCCATCTAATACCCTTTCATGGGCCGGTGCTCCTCACTTGACGGGGTTTGTGTTTTTGAGGTTAGCTTCTTCAAAAAGCAATTACCAAGTACTACATGCAAAGTTTATTTGGTGAAAAGGTTAACCACACTGATGTGTACAAAAGCAACTATGTGAAAAGAAATACTGAATACCTGAGCCTTTATGCAAGTACAGAATTCTCTTTTAAAAGGCCAATTTTTTCTACAGTCATGCAAACAGGAATTATATTATTAACTAGCCGCTTGAGGGCGAGGAACAATTTCTGTAGCATTTAAAAGGAGGGAACCACCCAACCCAAGACATAATTAAATAGCTGGGTTGCTGTAATTGAGCAATTTATCCCTGTGCGTTAGATAATTTGTCTCACACTACTGGCATAACTTATATATCCAATCAGATGGTGTGCTTTTTAAAAATATTGCTCATGTGCTTTTTCACAACACATCGAAAGCTGAGTGTAATTTGGCAAAATGCTGACTTGAATATGCAGTTGTCATATCAAGGTGATGAACGTGCTGTAGTGCTTTTGTGTGTCATAAAACACGGTCCAACACAACAGGTGACTAAATAACAAGCAGGTTTATTGAAGGGAACTTGGGGAACAGGAACAGGAGTGACCAAAGGCGGGAGAGTGAGCAAGATATGGTGGATTTCAGTATGCTTAGCTGTGGTCTTGATGCCGTGTCTTTGTTTGCAGGTTTGGATTGGATGTCTCAGGCTTCGAGGGAGGATCGGTAGGGAATCCAAAGGGTAAGTGTCACAGGTAAGACTGGATAGTATAGAGAGTCCAGAGCAGTCCATCAAGGTGAACGGTAGACCAGACAATGAGGGGTAGGGATGTGTGTGTGTGTATATACTGGTGATGATTAGTGATAGCAGGTGTGTGCAATCAGTAGTCAGGTGACTGTGAGCGGGTGATTGTGCTGGGTGGTGACTGTGATGATTGTGACTGATTCCTGACATTACCCCCTCCCCAAGGGGCAGCTCCTGACGCCCTCGAGCGGCGACGGTGGCGACCACGGCTTCTGGGCACGGGACGGTTGGGATGGGTGCGGTGGAACTCTTTGAGTAGTAAGGGGTCTAGGATGTTGTCCCTGGCCACCCAGGACCGTTCCTCTGGTCCGTAGCCTTCCCAGTCAACCAGATATTCCAGCCTTCCACCCCGTCGCCGTGAGTCCAGGATCTCTCTGACTAAATAGACGGAGGGTTGTTCGAGGACTTCTGGGGGAGGAGGCTCGTCCACTTCGGTGGGTCCTGGTGCGGAGGGAGAACAGGGTTTAAGGAGTGACACGTGGAATGAGGGATGAATTTTGTACCTGGTTGGGAGTTGCAGTTTGTAGGTGACCTCATTGATCTGCCTCTGTATCGGGAAGGGACCAATGTAGTGGGGACTACATGGCATTCATTCTTGCACGGCAGGCGGAGGCGCAGATCCCGGGTGGACAGCCAGACCTTGTCTCCGGGATAGTAGATGGGAGTCGTGGTTCGCCGAGCATCTGCGAAGGTCTTATGCCTCCGCACTGCACGTTGGAGGTGGACGTGAGCTGAGACCAGTGGTCTACAGCTGGAACCTCCGACAGCTCTCCTGTCCACGGTAAGAGCGGTGGTTGGTACCCAAGTATGCACTGAAACGGCGTGAGTCCGGTGGTGTTTTGTTGCAGGGAGTTCTGTGCATACTCACTTTTCTGGTACTGGAGGGACCCACGGTGGATATCATCCTGGGACGCCCCTGCCTCGTGCTCCATTCTCCAGAGATCAGATGGGACCCTTGTGAAGTGACTCGCTGGAGCGAACACTGTCACCGTCACTGCCTCTAGTCACTACCCACTCCTTCCCAGAGTTCCAGCATCGTTCACGATGCCTCCACGCTCATTGAAAGTCCTGAGCCCCAGGAAGAAGTCACGGTCCCATCTGATTACGCGGCGTTCCAGGATGTCTTCAGTAAGTAGGCAGCAACCAAACTACCACTACACCGGCCATGGGACTGTGCCATCGACTTGCTGCCTGGAACAAAACTCCCTAAGGGTAGAGTTTACCCTTTGTCCATCCCGGAGCGCAAGGCAATGGAGGATTACATCAAAGAGGCTCTCAACCAGGGATTCATCCGACCTTCCACCTCACCAGCGGCATTGAGTTTCTTCTTTGTGGGTAAGAAGGACGGGGGCTTGCGGCCCTGCATTGATTACCAAGCTCTCAATTCCCAAATGGTGAAGTTGCCATACCCTCTTCCCCTGGTCCCGGCCGCCCTAGAGGAACTCCGTGGGGCCCGCATATTCTCCAAGCTGGACCTGCGAAGCGCGTATAACCTTGTTCGCATCCGAAAGGGCGATGAATGGAAGACGGCATTCATCACTCCATCAGGGCACTATGAATATCTTGTTATGCCGAATGGGCTGGCCAACGCCCCGTCAATCTTCCAAGGGTTCATGAACGAGGTGTTCCGGGAGTTCCTTCATCGCTTCGTGATTGTGTACATCGACGACATATTGATTTACTCCCGGAACCAGGCCGAACATCGCCAACACGTTATGCAGGTCCTTCAGAAGCTCCGCAAACACCAACCTCTTCCTGAAGCTGGAGAAATGCGAGTTCCATCGCCCCACGGTGCAATTCCTAGGTTATCTCGTCGGCCAAGAAGGGATTCAAATGGACCAGGGGAAGGTAGATGCGGTGAGGAATTGGGCCCCGTCCCCAGACTGTTAAAGTGCTCCAGCAGTTCCTGGGATTCACAAACTTTTACCGCCGGTTCATCAAGAATTTCAGTCTCCACACTGCCCCTTTGATATCCCTACCCTGAGGAAAACCCAAGTCCCTGTCCTGGAACTCCACCCACAACAAAGGGGGCTGTTGGATCAGGATGGTGTAAGATGGGGGCCGTGCTGAAGGCTATCTGCAGTTTCTCAAAGGCTTCGTGGGCGGTGGAGTTCCAGGACAGGGACTTGGGTTTTACTACTCGGTGAATAGTTGAACTGGGAGTAAAGACAAAGTTGAAACAACAGGATCCAACTGAAGGGTACTCACCGCAGGGCGTGGAGGCCGGACAGGGCAGGTCCTGATGTAGTGGTCAGTAGCAGCACAGTAGAGGCACAATCCAGCCTCCACGTGGCGTGCCCGTTCCGAGGGGGTGAGTCGAGTGTTATCCACTTGCATGGGTTCTGGTACTGGGGAACCCATAGCGGGAGTGACAGACTGGTGGGCGGTTTCGGTGATGTGCGAAGCAGTGAGGCGCTGGGAAATTATCTCTGCATAAAGTTTTCGAGTCCCACGGAGTTATCATATATAGCCATATATGCTTGGATGCGGGGATCCAGGCCTTGCCGGTAGGTGCTGAGCAGAGCGGTTTCATTCCACCCGCTAGTGGGCGCTAGCGTTCGAAATTCCAAGGTATAGTCACTCGTAGAAGAAGTACCTTGGTGAAAATGAAACGGTTTCCAGTAGCCATTGACTTCCATAGTGTGTTTCTTTTTTATTTTCTTTTTTTTTTTTTATACATAATATAGAACCCAGTGGCTACCAGCAACTTTCAAATTATGTTCTTTTTTGATCATCAGAATAAAGAAATTAATACAGGTTTGGAACAACAAGAGGGTGAGTAAATGATGGCAGACTTTTATTTAGGGGTGAACTGTCCCTTTAAATGAAAAACTCAAACATAAAAAAGCATGTTTCAAAATGTTGCATTGGTTGCAATGAAATCAATTTAATTTAAGGTACTAAAATTACAAATCACACACACACGGGTATTTCACTCAGCAACCACTTGGTTCAGTAAGAGATTCATTTAACTGATGTTTTTGAATGAATAATTTATTACTGAAGAGTCATTTGTTCATGAATCAAGCTACATTGTCAAAGGTCAAAATTATTGTTGTTATTATTATTATTATTATTGTTATTGTTGTTGTTATTATTATTATTATTATTATTTTCAACCTGGGGTTATTTGGTGAATCTTTTCAAGTTTCAAAATGTGATTTGTTTTCACCCCAACACAACTCAGTCATGTGTTTAAGTAAAAATATATTTATTTTTGCATCTCAAAGTATTTTGATATAGGATATAACCGTGCCTTCAAAAAGGTAGCAGGGCTGAGTGTTTTACAATTTAATTTGACTTTAAAAGCCTCGACTTCAAGGTCATGAAAGCGCATTGAGCTTCTTGGAGAATTTAATGTTGATATTTATACAGTACATCAATAATAATTACTTTAATGCTTTTGCAATCTAAGCTTCATATCATGTTGTTATTCCAGGCCAGGCTTAAACTGTAATTCAGTTTTATACAGAATGTCTCTCTCTCTTGTTTTGTTTGAAGGTATTTGTTGTTACAATGAGGCTTGTTTTATGAATTATGTTCCGTTTTTGAATGTGATTTGTTTTTTACACATTTGTGAGTTGGGTTTGTTTTCTTTATTTATGGATTTTGTAATTTAACTGTGTTGTGAACTATATTTGTAATAAAGGATTGTTAAAATTCCATTCAAATTCTCTCTCTCTCTCTTGCTCTATTTCTCTATTTCTCTATCTCAAGATATCATCCTTTGGCAACATTATGATGTTACACAGTCATGCTAATAAAACTCATTTCAATCAAATTGAATTGAATTGATATATGTTGATATACATCCCGAATTTCTGGAAATGTTGGGACGTTTTTTTTTTGTTTTTTTTTTTGAATAAAATTAAAACTAAAAGACTTTTTATTCACAATAGAACATAGAGAACATAACAAATGTTTAAACTGAGAAATTGTACACTTTTATCCACTAAATGGGCTCATTTCAAATTTGATGCCTGCTACAGGTCTCAAAAAAGTTGGTACGGGGGCAAGAAATTTTGAAAAGATTCAGCTGGGAGAAGATCTAGCAACTAATTAAGTTGATCGACATCAGGTCTATAACATGATTAGCTATAAAAGGGATGTCTTAGAGAGGCAGAGTCTCTCAAAAGTAAAGATGGGCAGAGGCTCTCCAATCTGTGAAAGAGTGCGTAAAAAGATTGTGGAATACTTTAAAAACAATGTTCCTCAATGTCAAATTCCAAAGGCTTTGCAAATATCATCTACAGTGCATAACTTTATCAAAAGATTCAGAGAAACTGGAGAAATATATGTGCGTAAGGGACAAGGCCGAAGGCCTTTGTTGGTTGCCCATGGTCTTCGGGACCTCAGACTACACTGCATCACTCATCGGCATGATTCTGTCATTTACATTACTAAATGGGCCCAGGAATACTTCCAGAAACCACTGATGGTAAACACAATCCACCGTGCAATCTGCAGATGCCAACTAAAGCTCTATCATGCAAAAAGGAAGCCATATGTGAACATGGTCCAGAAACGCCGTCGTGTCCTGTGGGCCAAGGCTCATTTAAAATGGACTGTTTCAAAGTGGAAAAGTGTTCTATGGTCAGATGAGTCCAAATTTGACATTCTTTTTAGAAGTCACAGACACCGTGTCCTCCGTGCTAAAGAGGAGGGAGCATGTTATCAGCGTTCAGTTCAGAAGCCAGCATCTATGATGGTATGGGGGTGCATAAGTGCATACGGTATGGGCAGCTTGCATGTTTTGGAAGACACTATGAATACTGAAAGGTATATAAAGGTTTTAAAGCAACATATGCTCCCCTCCAGACGACGTGTATTTCAGGTAAGGCCTTGTGTATATTCGCAGGACAATACAAAACCACATACTTCAGCTACTGCAACGGCATGGCTTCGTAGTAGAAGAGTCCGGGTGCTGAATTGGCTTGCCTGCAGTCCAGATCTTTCTCCTGTTTTGGCACATCATTAAACGAAAAATACGTCAAAGACGACAACGAACTCTTCAGCAGCTGGAAACCTATATTAGGCAAGAATGGGACCAAATTCCAACACCAAAGCTCCAGAAACTCATAACCTCGATGCCCAGACATCTTCAAACTGTTTTGAAAAGAGGAGATGCTACACCATGGTAAACATGCCCCCATCCCAAATATTTTGAGACCTGTAGCAGGCATCAAATTTGAAATGAGCTCATTTTGTGCATAAAATTGTAAAATGCGTCAGCTTAAACATTTGTTATGTTATCTATGTTCTATTGTGAATAAAATATTGGCTCATGTGATTTGAAAGTGTTTTAGTTTTCATTTGATTCAAATTTAAAAAACGTCCCAACATTTCCGGAATTCGGGTTGTATGTTAGGATATAACCATTGTATTTTAATTTAAAGGATATAACTAATTTACTTTATTATACCATGTTTTTATTGTAGGCCAGGTCCATCCATCCTATTCATTCATACAGACATGCATGCATACATACTTTTAGGTTTGTTTATTTTTGTATGTGTGTTCATTCATACAAACTTTTTAGGTTTGTGTGTTTATTTAGCCTATTTATTTGGTTTATTAAGTTTATCTCTTTTTACATCTCAATGTATTTTACTATATGTTAGGATATAAAAGTGCCTTCAAAAAGGTAGCAGGTTTGAGTGTTTTCGAGCTTCATTTAACTTCATCATACCACGCAGACGCTGTCGTCAACCAGGCTTAAAATGCACCTCCGTTTTCTCCAGCATGTACCACAGAGTTCCTGCTCCGTCTCTCAATTTTTGGCCTGAAAAAGCTTTACGCTGTAAGCAGTGTTTCTTCTGTTCAGGTGTGACTTCAAACCTTTCCGTCGTTTCGGGCCGTGTCAGATTTGCTCCTTGTGTTGCTCAGGTTGAGCGCTCGACTGGAAAGTGGAACGGCCTTCATGTGAGGGCGTCGCTCTTAATGTGGGCCGATTGTGCTAAAAGCACCATTGTGCTTCGTTTTCGCTGGGCTCATGCTTTGCGCGCATAATCTTAAAACAGCCAGGCAAGCAAGCGACACATCTCCTTTCATCTCAATCTTCCCACTTTCTTTTGCGTAAGCCACTTTGTCTCCGTGAGTTGTGGGCCTTTGCTGAGACAAGCTGTCAGCCTCGTCTCATGCATAAGCGCTACTATAATTGATTAAGGGAGCTGTCTATCTTTG
Organism: Onychostoma macrolepis; assembly: GCF_012432095.1. Lineage (NCBI taxonomy): Eukaryota > Metazoa > Chordata > Actinopteri > Cypriniformes > Cyprinidae > Onychostoma > Onychostoma macrolepis. The sequence goes on from NC_081155.1 coordinate 42,562,347, forward strand.
CACCGATGTGTGTGTGGCATAATCAAGACCAGCCGATGCTGTATCATATCCGTGATGCAATTTTGGTTGGAATTTTCAAACAGGCCAATTACAGCGGGGTTATTTATGAGCATGAGAAGTCATTCTCGGTAAACTTCCTCCACTATCAAGAGGAAAACAATGTACTATTAGAGTAGCGAGATTTCAGCTTTGAAACTGATTGAGTCTAAAGATGGAGGAAAAACAATTATGGAAATCCAAAAGTTTGGGACCGTGAGTGACAAGGCTTCTGTTCTGTATTTTTCTTTTATTTTAATACAAATTTCTTCATCGCCAATTATATTGTCAGCATGACAGTTTGAGTGAAAAGTTGTGAAAATTAAGTGAAACTCAGTGTTTTGTTGACAGCCGTTCTCGAGCTGCACAAGCAGAAACTTCCAGAGAGCATCTTGTGTTTCAGTGGAAGCAGAAAATCTGACCTTTTGCACAAAGGAGTTCATAAGATTAATGTCACAAGTTTTCTTATTTCAGCACTGATCTAGAAATAGTGCAGAATCTGATTTATTTGTTGTACGTCATAACTTTCAGTTCTAAAACATGGCTTATTTCCAGATTTAAATTAGATTTTGAGTACCAGATTTTCAGTGTAGCTTCAGACTCATAAACTCAGGAATCTAAATTAGTTTAAGTGACATATTTTCACGTATTACTATTATAATGCTGTCTCAAAATAAATATCTCTTTAATAATAATAATAATAATAATTTTACTAATTATTATTATTATTATTAGTAACACTTTACAATAAGGTTCCATTTGTTAACAGTAGTCACGCACATTAGAAAACCTTCAAAATTATTTATAAATTATTCATAAAGTATTTATTAATCTATTTATGTATAATTTATAAATGTTTCAATTCCAATACTAATCCACTATTAAAATCATAAGTTGTATAATGTTAGTAAATGCATTAACTAATAGGTCCTAATTGTAAATTGTTAAAACAACAACAACAACAATAATAATAATAATAAATGTATTATTATTAACAATTAAATATATATTATAATAATATATTTATAATAAGAAGAATAAGAACAAAAACAACAAATTTTGTATTGATTATATCTAAATTATATTTGTAAAATAATAATAATAAATTTCTCATTGATTACAATTAAATATGAATTATAATTATATATTTGTAATATAACAACAACAAACCAACAACTTTCTCATTCATAATTCAACCTAAATTATAATATTTGTGATATTATTATTATTATAATAATTATTATTATTAGTAGTAGTAGTAGTAGTATTACTACTACTACTACAAAACTAGTATTAATGAAACTGGTATTAATGAAAAAGTTGTAGAACAGGGAAAGTTCTAGCATCCGTATTATATTGTCTAACTGTATCATGTGAAATGAAGTAAAACGTTTTAACCATAAGGGCTATTCATGAGTACACCATTAATGCAGTCGAGTTATCAAACACCAGTTCTCTCTTACTTTAATATTCATCTGCTGTTATGACACTCACTGACCAGTTAATTACCATAAGCAAATTGTTCAGGTGAGAATGCGTCTATATACATATTTATAGAGTTAATGACATTTCTAGAAGGTTGATTGGTGCTTCAAGCTGATATTGAATGGTAATGTAATGTTCGGAGGGCTATGTTTAGATAATTGTGAGTCCGATGGATTCAGGTCATCTGTGTGTCTGATGTAATTATAGTATGTGCTGATAACTTGCCCAGTCTTGGTGTTGATATTAGACATAACTGACATGACCTTGTGTGCCTTGTGTGTCTCCTGAAGGCATTAATGTCTCTGCACGTATTCGGATGGGATAAATTTTGAGTTTGAAATACAAGAATTTTAATGTTTTAAACAATGAACACAATCGATTTTTCTACCCATTTCTAGCCATTGCTTTTGTCCTCTCACATCCTCTACTGGATTCACTGGCTTCATGGCTTTTAATTTTACAGATCTTAACCCAGAGAAATAAGCCCTGATTTAACACCCTTCAGGCATCCCAGCAGGTGTTCTGTTGAAGCACGCCAAGGCTTTCTTTGAAACGTGCTCAGTCACTTATCCATCACTCAGTGGACGCAGCAGGAGACGTACACTATGCCATAAGAAAATCTGCGCATCCTTTTGTCCTGCCGTTGCATCAGAAATTCTGTCATATTGCATGGCTCTGCTTGATTCTGATTGGTCAGTTGTGGAATTCTGTGGTAACAAGTGAGACAATGTACAATCAACTGGTCATTAAGATCACAAACATGAAGGGATGTATTTTGTGATGACAGTAATAGTAAGGCACTGATTAAAAATTGTCCAAAGTTTATTGTAATTCTCTCATATTTCATAAAAAAGATAAAACATTTTATGAAAAAAAAACAAAAAATATTTATGTATTTTAAATTTGTGTGACCTACAATAAACATGAGGAAATTTTATCAGTCTCTGATTTGTATGTATGTATGTATTGATTGATTAAAATTTTAGTCTCAAATAGTAGTAGGATACTTTTATATATATATTTTAGAAAATATACATATTTTTTTTATTGAAAAGAATTGTAAATAAATACATAAGTATTTAATTGAATGATTAATGAATAATACTTTATTTAATAAAATAAATAAATAAATATATATATATATATATATATATATATATATATCAATGGTTTTAATATTTTATTGTTGTTAATTACATGCCATTCTTTAACACATTTATTGTGGCTGTCACACATACATTGTCTGCTCTCTAGTTAACATTATTGACCAATGAAAAATGCATGTTGTTCTACCACTAGACTGTGCATTTTCCTCGTACTTAATTCTTGACTACATAGATCCTGAGCCAAAATAGTTAATTTCTTGTTTGTAACTGTGTCACCCTTTGTAACTTGTGTTTGCTTCCATATATAGTTGTTATTCCTCTTCATGTGCTGTCTCATGATGCTGCTGTTCCCCTGAGTCCAGCCTTTGGATATCTCTCCAACTCTTTGATCAGTTTAATGAAGGGCTTCTCTCTCTATTAAAGTGGACACGCCGTGTGACGATTGTCTGTAAATCAGACTGCATAGCACCCCAGCTGTGCTCTTGTCGTCTCACGCTGGCGCCGCCATATGCAGCCTCCTAATCTGAATTAATTATACCCACTTGTGAAGCAACTTCATGCTAAAAATGTGAAAAAAAAGTCTCTACAGGTCTCTCGTAATCATAGCCGACACAGCCACATTGCTGAGAGATACATTAGTGTCGCAGATATTCATTATGCAGGCAGAAGCTCGGTTCCAAAAAACTAGGCAGCTTCCTTCTAAGGGGCCTTTCACGTTCGATGCATTTAAAAAAAAAAAAAAAGACGAGAGCAATGGAATGGAACAAAGCACAGGTGTCTCGAGATGCATTTTTAAAACTAGAATTGACTGGCTCGACACACCGCCTCGAAAAAATGGGGGATGCATTGCATCAGTTGAAGATGTCCGTATAGCACATGTTTAGATGTTTCTAGCACAGACAGATGCTAAAACAGCATGCTAACTAAATAACTGACTGGTTTACCATGCTACTAAGCTAAAGACACGGAAGTCTACAGAGATTACTAGGACTTCATTAAAACAACTGCATTGTCATTTGTCAGTTGGAACGGTTGACAGTTTTTGAGGTAATATTAGCAAGACTCTTACATTTTTCAAAGATAAAGTGCTGCTTTTCCAGGGAGAATGACAGAAAAAATATATATAGATACAATAAACAGAATGAGAGATAAAACAGAATGAATGATAGAACGATACAATGATAGATAGATAGATAGATAGATAGATAGATAGATAGATAGATAGATAGACAGAAATATAGAAAGATATAAATAAAGAGAGAAAGAGAGCGACAGACAGACAGACAGACGGATAGATAGAGCGACAGACCGATAGATAGATATATAGATAGATAGATAGATAGATAGACAGAACAGACAGACAGATAGATAGATAGAGCGGCAGGCAGTCAGACAGACAGATAGATAGAGCGACAGACATATAGATAGACAGACAGAAAGATAGAGCGACAGGCATGTAGATAGATAGACAGACAGACATATAGATAGATAGAGCGACAGACAGACATATAGATAGACAGTCAGACAGACAGACATATAGATAGATAGACAGACAGACAGACAGACAGACAGACAAATAGATAGATAGATAGAGCGACAGACAGACATATAGATAGATAGATAGATAGATTGATAGATAGACAGACAGACAGACAGACAGACAGAGAGATAGATAGACAGACAGACAGACAGACAGAGAGATAGATAGATAGATAGATAGATAGATAGATTTAGATATGCTAATTTTATATCAAATATAGTAAATATCCTTTTTTTTTTATCCATTTTTTTTTCTTTCTACTAAGATGTTTATGCAATGCATTTTGGAAATGATTTACCCCCAAATGATATATACAGTGCTGCCTTACAATGGTTCAAAATTAGGAATGTTTTATTTTTTTATTTTTTGTATCAGTGACAGACTGATTTAAAAAAAAAAAAATGTTCAATATATATTTGTATTTATTATTATTGCCTTAATATTTGTTATTTATTTGTAGTTAATGTATTTATTGTAAATAAAAAAATTAATGTTTGCCATTTATATTAGTATTTCCTATTAATAGGATAATAATACTAATAATTCTAATAATAATATGTTTTCCGTTTTTTTGAAACGTTCCTCAGTGAAGCTGCCTAAATGCAGTGAGAATGTTTAAGGAGCTGATAGGAGTATCTTGGGATTACCATCTCAAATGTGAGTTGACCCGTGGTAACACGCTGACATGATGTCTGGCCTTAAGCTAATTGAAAGAATACGAGCAATTTTAGAGCCTTGACTTTGGTTGCACAACAGTCCCCCATCCTCCTGATGGAGTTTGCCCTGATTCATTGTTCACTGTGTCAAATTGAGGTTATTTCAAAGCTGGCAATAGGACGTCACGTTCGCCCGTGTCCTTCCATAACCTTATCCCTCCACGAGTGTGAAAATCTGAATAGGAAAAATAAACTGTTTGTGCACTGAGTTTATTTACGTGGAGCTGCTATAAACTTTGCTTCAGTAGAGCACAGCCTCGCGACTTTCCTTGTCACGACTTGACATTGATTTACATTGGATAGCGGCCATTAGTGGAGTGTTTACAAAAGAAGATCATGCTGTCCTTAGAGCTGTAATGAGTAGTGCTTAGTAAATCAAAAACCCCTCAAAAACTTGCCTGCCATCCAGATTACTGCTGCAATATCACTGGATCCGTATTACCAATATCACTGGGAATAAAAAGGCGGATTTGCCATTAAGTATTACTGAACGCTGGGTATCACTATCAGACCGAGGAGCTTCATCTGCTTCGACAGAAAGTACATCACAGTGCTGGGATTTTGGCACTGGTGAATGTGGTGTATTAAATATTAAGATTCCTCGGAGATAAAATTGGAATAAATTGGACACGTCCTGTATTTTAAATAATTCAAGGGAGGTATTCCATAGATGATAAAAGAGCCTATATTAACACCATGAGTTTTCTTCTAAAATGCATGTTTAGCCGCATTGCAGTGAAAACATTTTACTGTTACAGCAGAGGAGAGCTAAACTGTGTAAAATAGACCGATCAAATATATTTTTGTATTTGCATTTTTTAAAGCAGTACTTTAAAAAATAATTGCTATGCAAATGCCAAAATGTTATGACTAGTTTTTAGAGCATTGCTATACATTTGCTTTGAGAATGTGGAGGTTGCCAAGGTGTTGCTATGTGAATAATAGGGTGTTCTGACAAGATTTTACAGCAATTTCTACTTTATGATGTCATGGTGGGTTGCCAAGGTGTTGCTACGTGAATGCTAAAATGTTCGGATTAGTTTTTAGAGTGTTTCTTTGCGGTTGCTGTGATGTTGTCTCGGGTTGCCAAGGCATTGTGAATACTATATGAATACTAAGGTGTTCTGACTATTTTACAGCAATTGCTACTTTATGATGTTGTAGTGGGTTGTGAAGGCGTTGTTATATGAATACAAAATGTTCTGATTAGTTTTTAGAGCATTGCTATGCATTTGCTTTGATGTTGGGCTGTGTTGCCAGGGCGTTGCTATGTAAATGCTACATTCTGATTTGATTTTAGAGCATTGCTATGCATTTGCTTTGATGTTGTGGAGGTTATGTGAATGCTAAGGTGTTTAGCATTTTTACAGTATTGCTACTGTATGATTTTGTGGTGGGTTGCCAAGGTGTTGCTATATGAAATAAAAATATACTAAAAATACTAGTTTTTAGCAGATTGCTGTGCCAAGGCGTTGCTATTTGAATGCTAAAGTTAAAGTTGATGTTAAAATAAAATGTATTTTTCTTGTCAAAATTGTGAAAAAAAAAAAGAGTCAGAATTTTGGAAATATAAACTCAAAATTACCTTTTTTATTGTTCGATTCCATGGACTCCATAGACCATAGGTCACTAACAGGCGGACCGCGGTCCGGGTCCGGACCCAGAAGCCGTCCCATCTGGACCCGGACCTACATATCTAGCTTCTATTTCAACTGGCGCAGCTTTTGTAGTCTTTACGGTAGTGGACTCCGGTCCGAATCCGTGAAGGCTTTTGACATAATGAAATAAATACCAAACGCTAATTTCTAGTAAATCAAGCAGATCAAGGTCAGCTCTAGAGCCGTTTGGGTGCAGTCGTGCGAGCAGTGATGAGAGCAGCTCTCTGCTCTTGCCCGCTGCGCACAGACAGATGAAACTTTCAGTGGGTGAAAAACAATGGTATTTTCAAAAATTAGGACAGTTGACGGGTCCTTAAAAATCTTAAATGTTACAAGAAAGTCTTAATTATGATTTCAGGAGGTCTTAAATGTGGGGACTGAAAGACAAGAATTGCGCTATTCATTGAATAGAATTCACGTTTCAAAGTCACCTGCTTTGCTGCTTTGTGGAGTCTGTCTGTTGGGCTTTGTGTACTGCCATTCCCAAAGCGCCACCTGCTGGAAGAGAATGATTTTCCATTTTCAATCAGCCCGTAAGTCTGCTGTTGTCAAAGGCCAATGTGAAAATCAATCCATGTTTTTAAGCAGCAAACACGCAGAGTTGTAAATGTGAACTGGTGGATCAACAAGAAGATAATGTTTTATAAAATGTAAACAAATAAGGCAGTAAAATATATTTATGTTATTTAATTAATATAATACTTGCTTGTTTTTGTGAAAACCTGCATCTGAATTGTAAATCATGCTTTTTACAGTCATTTAATTTTTTATTTATTTTAATTTTTTTGTGCAGGTCTTAAAAAAAAGCTTGAATGTAAGCTTAAATATCCTGCAGATACCCTGGCCTGGCAAAAACCATGAATTGTTTTTTATATATAATTGTTCGGACCTCGGCTGGTGGGGAGGGTTCATTACTGGACCTTGAGCTGTTTTAGTTGAAGACCCCTGCCATAGACTGTTACTTATAACCGGTCATTTTCTGCCACCAGATGGGCAGAGCCTATAAAAATAAATAAATCATCATCGCTGTTTGCAAACACCAAAATGTGTCTATGTGTTTGCCATAATGTGGTGGGGGTTGCCATGACGTTGCCATATGAATTCTAAAGTTTTGAGACCAGTTTTAGAGCATTATAGTGTGGTTGCAGTGTGTATTGCTATGTGATGTTGTGGGAGTTGCCAGGTTGTTGCTCTGTGAATGCTAAGGTTCTCTTTAGTCGAGTCTTGCTATGAGGTTATGATGATGCTGTTGGTTGTTAACAGAGCATTGCTGTTCTGACTGATTTTTACTGAGTTATTATGATGTACCAGGGAGTTGTTAACAGGGTGTTGTTTTGCACAGTATTTGTGATTAAGACATTGCTTGTCTAGGGATTTTTTATTTTGTTTTTCATCCACGAGTCTAGTAGTTTAGAAAACTAACAACACACACATCCTCAACCCTAAATATGAGCAAAATTTCATAGCGATGCTTGACTTACCAAGCACCACGAATATATTCAAAAGAATATTTCTTGTTAAAATATGAAAATAATATTTAAAATGATTTCTTTAATTAAGAAATGAATTGCCATTCTACATTTGAGGCTATGAACAAAAAGACTCATTAAAATATTTATTCATTCATTTTTCGTTCATTCATTCCCGAAGAAGCACAGCCTTTACCTCCAGGCCTATAGCTGAATAAATGAATTTAATTGTAGGGAATATCTGCACCACTGAGCAACCATTCTAGTTAATGTGGCAACTGTTCTGTCACACAAGAAAAAAAAATCTCCTGGTGTTACAAGACATTGTTTGCCTTGTCAAACAAATTGTGCCACATTTCCTTGCAATTTACACAGCAACAGTCTGTGATGCTCACAAAAGAGTGTACATTTTCTGGAGGAAAGAATATGTCAAGCTTAGAAAATCAAATAATTTGGAAGTTTTCTACTTGTAAATGTTCTGCTTTTCTGTAGTTATTAGACCACATTAGTTATTACAGCATTAATTATTACTAGCTACATTAGTTATTAGGTGTCATTATTGTGTGATTGTATCATTATCATTTTTTGAGCCTGGTGTTAGTGGTCACAAACTGTTTTTGAAGAGGTCTGTGTGAAGTTTCTTATGTCCTGCCATTGTTGAATTTTGTTGAAAATCTAAGTGCTTTTAGAGTGTAATTTTGCTGTATAAAGCCTCTAAGTGCAATAACTTGGAGCACAAAGAGGAACTGAATGCAAGTGCATATACTGCGTCAAACATGTGGGAGGAAAATCCATATGTGAGTGTTCAGATGGAGCCACTGCTGTGCAAAACCTGGTCCCCATTTACAGTTGTGATTAAATAGGCCTATTCTTAATGGGAACAGTTTTTGGGTATGAAATACCCTAACCAGGGAGTGGATATACAGTGTGCCTTTATGGTTTGTGTCTAATGTTAAGATGGAATTTCAGTCTTCAGTATATGGTATTCTTTTTAAGGTTTATATACAGTGAGACTACAGTATATACAAAATTAATTACAATTAATTCAGTCACTTACATGTTCAATGAATGCTTACATTTTGAATAAATAAATAATGTAAAATAAATAAAAACAATAAATAAATACATACATAAACTTTTGGATTTTTATTCCTGCATATTCCTGAGTAGTTAAGCCAACCATGATTTCCATAATATAGTTTAAAAGACATTGTATGGAACTTTTTGAGACACATACATAAACTCTCGCTCTCTAAGGACTAACAATCCAATCAAGACTATTATTTTAAAATTAAATTAATCCTTCTCATTTAATGCTTCACTGAAAAGAGGAAAGTCATTATAACAGCAACATTGTTTTTTTAGCAAAAATGACTCGTTGGTTAACCGGTCATATTGCACAGTCACGGCCTATAAAAAAGGTTTCTTCCATGCTAGGATGATCTTTAGGCAGCAAATTTAGTGAAAGGTGTTTTATTTTAGTATTTTATTGAGAAATTACGCCATTCCTGACTCCACAGTGTCGATGTAACACAGTTAATATAATTACAGCAGCGAAAACAATAACTGTGTTTATAATTATGAATTACTTGAACACTAATACAGACTGTGACACATTTTTAGTATGTTTACCTAAAAGCCTTATGTTTACACACAAAATTGTTTACATACACAGATGATACAAGAAATTTGCAGGTGAACAGCGACAGATGGCAATTCCCAAGAGTCAATGCGCCGCTTTCATTAAAATATGGTTTGTGTGTGTGTGTGTTGTAGTGCATATTGGCATGAAAATGAGAATGTAGCCCCTCTTGGATGTGGCTCACCTTTGGTTCATCAGCAAAACCTTGTAAATGAGGAGTGTTTGATCTGTCTGATGGGCCGGTGGGGGTTGGAGATGAGAGGTTTGCCGTGTGGTAATCTGCTTTGATTCAAACTAATTAGCTTGAATAATGACTGCAGCTAATCTTTTAGCACTGTGGTGAAGCGTCGTCAAAAGTAACTTGATGGGTTAGGATATGAGGTCATTCTACTGATACACTCTTAAAGGGATCACCGGATGCCCATTTTCCACAAGTTGATATGATTCTTTAGGGTCTTAATGAAAAGTCTACAACATACTTTGGTTAAAATGTCTCAATGGTAGTGTAAAACAGCACCCTTTTTACCTTGTCAAAACAGCTCTTTTCACAGCAACTTGTTTTGCTGCATGTTTCTTTAAATGCTAATGAGCTCTGCTCACCCGGCCCGCTCTTCCTCGAGGTGATGAGCCATACTGTTTACGTTAGCAGCATTTAGCCGCGAAACTTGCTGACTAGCACATTATTAGGAAAGGCGATTTGCAAAGATTAATAAAAAACCTTATACTCGCTCCTTCTGTAGGTGAAGCTGGATCACGAATGATTTGTGTGAACATAGGCTCATTTAGGTAGATCAGGGGCCACATTTCTTTCAAAAGCAAACGTAATCCACTGTGTCTTTAGCGGCTCAGATGTCGGGAGTAAATGAGGACTGCTATATTCATTATTACATCCAACAACAAAATACCTCAATAGTTTAGGAGACATTCTTGTCTACACCTGCTCCGGCGTCGAGACAATGGCGGACTGATGACAGCTCACTCAGGGCGGGTCTAAGGTAAGACGCTATAGTGTCTATCAACAATCATGGGAGTGGCCTGGGTCTGTGTGACGTCACACAGCCAAGAAGCTGAGAACGGCTTGAGTTGAGAAAGGGGTCAAGATTTATGTGAAATATATATATATATATATATATATAACACACTGAGTGGATTTTTATCATTATAGGGTCAACACACACTGCCAACACATTTATGTTTAAACAACATGAAAAAGAGAAATTTGCATCCGATGACCCCTTTAAAAATTAAAGTTTGGCATTTATAGGGCCTTTCACACCGCAGGAACCTTTTCATAGAACTACCCACTTTTTGGCGCGTTCGCACCACAGGTTCTAGGAACTCCGTTTGGAGGAACTAAATTAGCTCTTACTTCAGAGTAGGGTCTAAAACAATTCTATAGGAGCTATCAGTAACGTAAGTGTAATGGAACCCATTTTTAAAAAGCCATGTAAACACATTTACTTCACAAACATGGAAAACAGCGATAACACCATTTACCTGTTGTCTGCAGTCAGCTACTGCAAGTTGTGATACAATTTTTTTGTCTCTTAACCCAACTTTTTGATCTTGCAATCGCATAAATTGTGCATTTACATTCCATCTCCATTATCACGAAACCCACGACACACAGCAAAAACAGCTCTGATCACGGCGTCCTCCATTCACCGGTTGTTGACATTAGTTAATGCCATGCAAAAAGACATCGCTGTTGACCGCTTCAGAGTTCCTGCTTCCTTAAATTGGTTCTCTAGGAACTACCTTGCTGGCTGATGTCAAGATACTGTGGGCATTTCAACCAAGGAGGTCACTTACAATTCTTCTTGGAGGGTTCTTAAAGGAATAGTTCACCCAAAAATGAAAATCTGATGAAAATGTACTCACCTTCAGGCCATCCAAGATGTAGATGAGTTTACTTAAACAGATTTTGAAATTTTGCATTATATAACTGCTCACCAATGTATCTCTGCAGTGAATAGGTGCCATCAGAATGAGAGTCCAAACAGCTGATTTAAAAAAAACAAATAAATAAAAAAATCACAATAATCCACACCACTCCAGTCGATCCAATTAAAAGCTGCATGTTTGTAAGAACAAATCAATAATTTTAACTTCAAATCTTAACTTCTGGCCAAAATCTATAATCCATAATAATGCTTCCTCCAGTGAAAATATCCATCCTCTGTTGTTCTCTCGCATCAAAATCCACCCTCATATTTGTTTAGAGATGTTGTGGACTGTTTTCACTTGTAAACTGTGCTTGATCTGTGCAGAATGATTCAAGGCAGCTTTTTCACTAGAGAACAAGAAAGATGGATTATTATTATTACTATTATTATTATTATTACAAACACACATATTTTTGCTTGTGGATTACTTGTGAATTATTGTGATGTTTTTAACAGCTGTTTGGACTCTCATTCTGACGGCACCCAAGTGATGTAGGCTAATGCTACTTTTCTCTAAATCTGTTCCCATGAATAAATAAACTCGTCTACATCTTGGATGGCCTGGGGAGGAGTACACAGTTAGCAAATCTTCAGTTTTTTTTTTTTTTTTGGTGAATTATTCCTTTAACTCTCTGGGGTTGGCTGTATTGCCGGCGATACCAACTCGTTTTTTTTTTTAAGATCAGTGCAAATATAAGATTTCTTTCTTTTTTTATGATAGTATACAAAGCATGTGTGAGTCTATGGCTACAAAACCTATATATATATATATATATATATATACATATATATATATACAGATGTTCCTGATATTAACATGCTCACAAATGTTTTTTTTTTTTTTTTTTTTGGTTGTTTAGATACCTGCACCACAGATGAATCCTGATGTCTCTTCAAACTATTTTCCTCTGAGAGCGCTGTACCAACATCAGATGTTCAACTACACTGACATTCTATGTTAAAACAAGCTCCTTGACTACTGATTGTTTTGTTTTCTTGAATCCATGGAAAGAAGTAGAAACACTTAAATAACACATACTGTACATATCAGGTGTGATTTACTTGTTTCACTTGTTGAACAGAATCTGTTGCAGGAATGACTCAAAGTCTGTTCACATCTGATACAACCTGTAGCCTTAAAGCCTAATTAAAATCTGAATTTACCATATTTGCTTGTCTATGCATGTTCCTGGTCTTATTGTGCATGATTCATCGGTGTAATTTTTCCAGATAAAAAATGATTGCCTTCATAATCTTTCAGAATATTTTCCTGCCTTTTTTCATTAAAGGGATAGTTCACCCAAAAATGAAAATTTGATGTTTATCTGCTTACAGGGCATCCAAGATGTAGGTGACTTTGTTTCTTCAGTAGAACACAAATGAAGATTTTTAACTCAAACCGTTGCAGTCTGTCAGCCATATAATGCAAGTAAATGGGCACACAATCTTTGAGAGTAAAAAAAAAAAAAACATGCACAGACAAATCTGTGCCAGTACACAGAGTACACCGTAAAGTAGTTCTTATCTTTGGAGTTGATGGAAGTAATATGAGTTTCACCAAAACCTTTTTGTTTAATGCAACTTTCTCAGAGGACATTTGTACTTTTCAATCCCTCCACTTTACCAAATCCAAATAATTCCCAATGGATAAAATCACATCCCAGCACACGTTTCTGATTCTCAGTGAATGTCCTGTTTCAATTGGTAATAAAATGTGAAAAGTGTTTTGGCCGCCATTGTTTGGCAGGTTGTGCGTCAGATGAGCCAGACTGTCAAATAGAGCACTTAATGGCTTTTTGGTACTCATGGTACATAATGGTACATTTGCTACTTATGGGTGAAAGAGTGTGCGTGATGCACAGCTGAGAGCGAAATTGTAATCTTCAGTCAATCCATTAGCATTTAACCATCACCCTCTTTTTTCTTCCTGTTTTATGCAACATAGCTGTTTTTACAAAAGTCTTCTTGAAGTCAACGGTGATACTTTTGGATGTACAATGTGTATAATATTCAAAAAGCACCCCAGGCGATTTGGGACCATAAGTCTGTGTCAGAAGCTCCAGTATCCCCTGTTCTTCCACTAATTACCAAGAGCCTCATAAATTTTCAACCTGTCATGTCTGGGTGAGTATAAGTCCCAGTACAATTTTAGATCTTTTTGAACATCCATCTGGCCAAGAAAGCCTGCCTACACAATTCTGAAATCTGCTGATAAGATAAGACGCTCCAAATTGTCTGTTTATTCATGCAAGTATGCATGTACGCAGATTAATGTGAGAAATTAACCTTTTTTAATATTTGCTGCTTTAAATTTCTGAAGACCATAGTTTTATATAATGCATACAATAAAATGTTATCTATTTAAATCTTTAATACCCCCCGTATATTAGAATGTGTCCTGTTTTGTTGTTGTTTGCTTTTTTGTTTGTTCCTGAGCAAAGAAAATTACTTGATTTACAGAAGACACACGCTAAAATGTCATTTAAGTTTACGATAGTTCATATACCAAAAAATATTGCCATATTTAGAACAAGAATCATTAGATGTCATTAAAATACTATTTAACCCTTTTAATCCCAAATTTTTCCCAGACATGAAAATATCCAAATGATGCGTCATAAGTAACCCTTTGAAATAATCAATAATTATTTTTGGAAAATCTTTTGGAAAAGTGTGTCTTTTTCGGTCACAATTGTGACTGCTGGGATAATGGGTGTACTGAAATCACACATTTCTGCAGTCATACAAATTGTTATATATCTTAAGCCAGCTATTTTAAACTGTTTGATCACATTCTAGGGTTACTATTATGCATAAAAAAACCTTATGCAACATTGATAGGAACACTGAGATAAAAAACAAAAACAAAAAAAACAATTCAACCATCACCGCATTTCAAAATTGTTAATTTTTGTAAAATATAACATCACATTTTTATATTAATGCTACGAGTATTACAACATCATTATTGTACATTTTTTTTGTAACATTTAAATTTTTAATTTAGTGCAATATTTTGTCATTGCAACATTTTATTGTCATTTTCACTAGCAACTGCAACTGGATTTATATTGTTTACCTAAGTTCACTGTTGTCCCACTGGTCACTATTGTGACCATCAGCATGTTTACTCATTCTATGATCACACTCAACAAAAATAAATATATGCAAATGCATATATTAATACTAGACACCCTGAAGATCATGTGTACCAAAAATCTTTGTTGTGTCTTTATGTTTACATACTTTACTAGCCTTTTGTTTTGGAGCTTTGATGCAGTCATCATCTCCTTTCTATTTCCTGTGCAAACAGGAAATAAACTGCTCTGGTCATGTGACAATTTGCACTAATCATGTGAAAAACTGCACATATTTAATTGAGACCCTTTATTTTTTCCATATTTCCAGGAAGTGCACTAAAACATCAGTCAGTAAGGTTTTAGAGCTTTATAAATGAAAACCTTTTTACGGTCACTATTGGATTACAGTGCAGCACCTAAAAAATGAATTGTCTTTGTAAATATTTACCAATCTTTGCCACTATCCTTCAAACCACTAAGTTTTACCCATCTGTCAGCAAGTTTTTAATCATTAATATTTTGTTTTATTTAGTTTGTTTTTTTAGATTACATTTTCCTTTGCATATTTAATAGGTACAGGTCAGAATAAGTATGTTGTTTAATTTTTACATAAACATATATATGCATTTAGCAGACAATTTTATTCAAAGCAACTTACAATGGAAACGAGAACAATATTCATAGTGTACCATGCCATGTTTATTAGAAAGCTACACTAGGAAACTTTTATTTTGATCAATTATATTTTGATAAATTAATTGAAATACATGTTTATTCATTAATCTGAACAGTTGCATCAGTTGTTTATAAAATCATATTGGTAATATATACAAAATAAGCTGGATATAATAATAATATAATATAATAACATATAACACAATTAACACTCTGCTTTTATGCATTTTGCATTGTTGTAAAGTGCACCTGTTAGATTAATCACATCATATTTTGATACAACCGGTTTTGGCAGTAGTTCTTGGGTGTGTTTTGTTTTTGTTTTGTTCCCAAAGCTGATTTTAGTCAACACAATAATTAATAGAAGTCACATATTCAACAACACTGACCTCTGACCTCTGCTGTAGGTCACTGTAGTTGGCAAAACTGCTTCATGCTGTATTTTAAAATGACTCCATGTTTCTTTGCTAGAGCAGGACATGTCCTAAACTTTATTTGTTACAAGGTGTTTTTAGACTCAACCCAAAGCAAGAGTCTGTGTTTACGGTTGGTAAGCAATGTTAAGCTGGGAGTCTATTTTATAGCGGCTTTAAATGTGCCTGTTTCTGTTACGTATTCTGTTATCCCACAAATAGGTGTCCCAAAAGGGAGACCTGAAAATTTCCTTTGGTCTAATTTTAAAGCCGTAACATTGTAGGTACCTGGGTGAATGCTCTAAAATAAACTAATAGATGTCTGTGTTTAGTAAGAGACTGCAATGCAGAAGTCTACAGACTTAAAGCAAGGCCTTTATAACCCAGTGATTCTTTTAAAACCATAAGCAATAAAGGTTCTATTACATCAAAATGATACTTGTAAAACTGCTGTTTGGAGCCTTAAAATCGCCACATGTGTTGCCATTTTTGAAAATGAAATAGAAATTAAATGATTGAATAAAACATTTTTATTCAATTAATACAGCACATTTCTTGGCAATCAGAAACAGTTTTTGGTTGGCCTAATGAACTGTAATTAAAACCTGGTGGAAGAATTTCACGTCAAAAGTCACGACTAAAAACATCCTTTGAACTGTATCAGCCTATTGCCTCATAGCTACCAAATCAGGCACTTCTGAATGATTATATGAGCTGGCGATGAGCCAATTCTGTCCAAAAGCTATAGGCAGATTTATTAAAGCAAAATGCTATAGGCACCTGCTGTGACATTTCCCATGATTCAGCAGTAAGCTGTCACTTCTCTGCTGTTGTACCATCCACAGCGATGCCATCTGCAACTACTCTGATGAATGCCACCTGAAAGAGCTGCAGTTTTTCTTGCAGCAGTACTTTTTCTCCTCTTCTTTCTTTTTTTTTTTTTTTCTTTTTTCTTCTCCTCTGTGTGTGCCATCCAGTATTTTTGAGAAACGTTTTTTTGATTGTGTTTGGAACGGAATACCAGCTTACCGCACATTATATACGACCATTCAAGAGTCGGGACTGTTTTTGAGAGTTTATTTAATCAAAATGAATTGATTCAAAAATACAGTAAAAAATGTGAAATATTATCATAATTTAAAAATATTTGCTTTTTATTGTAATCTATATTAAAATGTAATTTATTCCTATGATCAAGTCTGAATTAATTTATTTAATGCATACAGCTGCAGCTGATACTACATCCGGTGCATTTGCCTCATGGGAAACATAAGGTCAAATTGAACATGCTGCATTGTGGGATACAGATATTTAGCATATTATGCACAATAACATACAATATCAACCTGATTGCGAGTATTATGTATGCTGTTCCAAACATAGCCCTTCTGGATTATTTGTCAGATCCTGTGTGAGACAGCAGTGAATTAGTTTTCCTTGTCATAGTACGTCCTCTGGGAATTCTCTGAGCTCACTAACTGGAAGCTCCTGTTTGAAGAGGTTCATTAATTAATTAATTAATCATTGCATTCGCTTTGTAGACCGATTTCACTGGAACTAAAATGCCATTTTACATGTTTACCCTCAGGACATGCCGCAGGGGTAAATTGTAGCAGGCGTGTTGTTGTTCTTCTGTTGGTTTTGGATAATTATGAGGTATCACATATTTGGTTTCTTTCAGCAGTATATTCGTGCAAAGTTCACACATAGCGTGATGCATATGGGTAATGAAAAACGTGCTGTCAGTCAATCGGTGTAGTTATAACAGATGGAATAGGATTTTGGACAGAATGTTTTTAATATAATTGACATCAGAATATACAAAAGTTTGTAATTTTAAATAATAAAATAATCTTAATCAAGTCTCTTCTGCTCACTAAGGGTGCATTTATTTGATAAAAAAAAGTAATAATGTGAAATATTATTACAGTTTAATTTAACTGTTTTCTGTTTGAATCTATTGTAAAATGTAATTTGTGATGTAATGTGATCAAAGCTGAATTTTTAGCATCACTACTATAGTTTTCAGTGTCACATAAGCCGTCAGAAATCACTCTAATATGCTGATTTGGTGTTTAAGAAACATTTCTTATTATTACCAGTGTTAAAAACAGTTTTGCTGCTTCATATTTTTTTGTGGAAACTATGATATACTAAACATTTTTGAAAGAATGTTTTCTACATTTATTATAGTAACAACCTTTATTAATACTTCAGTATCAATAATAATGAATAATAATTGAGCATCAAATTGGCATATTAATTACTGCTTTTCTCTATAGTAATCAAATAAATGCAGTCAATTAATCGCATACAAAATAAAAGTTTTTGTTTGCATAATGTGTGTTCTGTGTATATTTATTATGTATATATAAATACACACACATACAGTATATATTTTGAAAATATTTACATGTATTTACGTCTCTATTTTTATTCATATAATTTATATTATAAATAAATATATTTAATATATATATATATATATATATAATCGTGGTTAATCAATTGACAGCACTACTTTTTTCTTTCTTTTTTAATTATTGTTTAAAGTAGATAACAGAAGACCGTAGGGAAAACAGAACAGTCAGAAGACTTTTTTTCAAAAACTAAAAAAAAAAATAATTTAATTTCTGGAGCTTGACAGCATCTGTTCCCATTTCTTTTTATTTTATGGAACAGTGCATCTTAAAAATTCCGCTAAACGTATCTTTTAAGAGAATCATACGGGTTTACATGAGGGTGAGTAACAGAATTGTAATTTCTGAGTTTTGCTTTGCCAGTGCCTACGCAAACACACCGCTTCTATGTCAGTTTCACCTAATACACATCATCATCATCATGAGTAAAATCATCATGTTTCACCAAGGGCCTAAATGTCTTTTACACATGCACTCCAGGGAGTTTGGTTATCTGATCCATTTTCTGTCAGCTTAGGTACCACTCGTCTGACCCACAACATGCCATCGTGTTAACTGAAACCCATCAATGTCAAGAATCCAATCACTTCCTCATGTTTAAAGTTGCTCAGTTAAAGACATAGTTTACTCAAAAATTATTCTTCCTCGTGTTTGTTTGTTTCCCTTAACCGCAGCTCTAAAATCACATGATGCCAAGAGACTGTTCTCTTTGTCACACGAAGCTATCGTATGACAAGCCATGCGAACTGCTTTGTGATGCTTATGGAGTTTTTCTCCTGTATAAGCTTTCATTGTTCCACAGAACAAAAAAAAAAATAATAATAATCATATGTGTTTAGAATGGCATGAGGGTTTTTTTTTTTTTTCGGTTTTTTTTGCGTGCACTGTTCCTTTAAGATGAACAGTACAAGGGTTACAGGTAGTGCATGTATATACATCAGCAAATTGAAATGGTTATTCTTAGCTGTTTTTGCACCATCGGTCAAATAAGCTGATGTCATTCTAGATGATTAAATGAGCGAGTCTGTTATTTTCTCAGACCAAATAAAGCTTTCAAAACATGCAGAAATAGCTCCTCATTTGTAACAGTTCTCAACAGAGGCCTGATAAATGTGTCTTTGTTGTTATTTTTACTTTTTGATTCTTTGCAATCAGAAAATGCAAACCAGATGACAAATGCTTTCTCTTTCTCTCTTTCTTTGGGGTGATTAAAACATATGTGCCTCATATCCGCTCATTGTTTGCTTGGCCGAAACAAATGTCGCTTTCATCTGCCTTCCAGGCCAATAGCCAAGAATACACTCAAATTTCTTACACTCTTTGAATTATTTCTGACCCAAATGTTAAAACTCAGGTCATTTTTTTTTTTTTGACTAATGAATGTGACCACAACTGTCAATTATTTTCAGTGAGTTACAAACTTAAATTCCTCTTTCTCACATAAAGGTGTATGTGTCCCTGGACCACAAAACCAGTCTTAAGTTGCTGGGGTATATTTGTAGCAATAGCATAAAAATACATTGTATGGGTCAAAAGTATTGATTTTTTTTTTTTATGCCAAAAATCATTAGAACATTAAGTAAAAAAATTTTTTTAATTTCCTGCTGTAAATATATCAAAACTTATTAGTAATATGCATTGCTAAGAACTTAATTTGTTCAACTTTAAAGGCGATTTTCTCAATATTTAGATTTTTTTTTGCCCCCTCAGATTTCAGATTTTCAAATAGCTGTATCTCGGCCAAATATTGTCCAATCATAACAAACCATACAACAATGGAAAGCTTATTTGGCTTTTATTTCAGTATTCAGATGATGTATGAATCTCAATTTCGAAAAATTGACCCTTCATTTCTTTTTTTTTCTTTTTTTTTGTGGTCCATGGTCACATATAGTATATGAGTTGTATAGACTAATTTAATGCTTCTTTCATGTTTTTCTTTCTTTCTTTCTGTCTTTCTTTCACAGAAAAATGAAAGTCAAAGTAATTTGTAATGGCATGAGTATGAATAAATAATGACTTAATAACTCGTTTGTTATTTATACTCTCTATTTATCCCACTTTGCAGTCTTATTAATTGATGAATCATAGTGGAAATGCTCCAAATATAATTATTTATACACCCATGAGGAAATGTGATTCAAGAAAAAAGATGAATAAAGCAACAAAGGC
Source organism: Onychostoma macrolepis (assembly GCF_012432095.1). NCBI lineage: Eukaryota > Metazoa > Chordata > Actinopteri > Cypriniformes > Cyprinidae > Onychostoma > Onychostoma macrolepis. The sequence goes on from NC_081155.1 coordinate 42,582,705, forward strand.
ACTTTCGGAAGTTCGAAAGAAAGAAATAAAGAAAGAAAAACAGACATTTGTGCAGTATATATATATATAGAATAATCAAAAGGGACAGGAAAGCATTTTAAGCAACAACAGTTTTAACATTGATGATGATGATGATGATGATGATGATGATAATAATAATAATAATTTTTCTTACACATCAAATCAACAATGATTTCTGAAGGATCATGTGACACTAAAGAAATCCTGTTTCCACCACCAATAATAATAATAATAAAAATAAGTAATTTTATAGTTCATATCTGCAATCCTGACTTTTTTTTCTCTCTTTTTGCAATATTGAGTTTATATCTCAGAATTCTGCATTTATATCTCACTATTATGACTTGTTTCCTTAAAATTAAGAACAAGGTCTAAATTATGAAATTAAAAGTTGTATCAAGAAAAAAAAGTCTGAGTTTAATTACTGCTTTTACTGTATTTGTCATCAAATGAATGCAGCCTAGCTGAGCACTTAAAAAATAATAAAAAAATAAACAATAAATAAAAAATACAGAATCTTACGGAACCCAAAACTTTGACAGTCGTATAGATGATTTTATGCTTTGTCCCCACTGCTCCCAATTTTTTTTTTTTCTTCAGATCCAGTCTTTAAGACTGACTTTCTGCATTGCCATTTTGCGAGTAATGAAATCAGATCTGATTGTTCAGACAGTGTAGTCAGTATTCAGTGTGTCTCTATCTTGGTTGCCATAGTAATGACTTAAGTATCAGTAAGATGTCAAGAGACATAAGTGTGTGCTTAAAGAGTTAGAAGCATGGAAGTAAAATCCAGAAATCTAGCCACACTTTTGATTTACAATATACTGGCAATCATGCTTGTCCTCATATGTTTTTATAATGTCAATGTCAAATACCTCTTGCTTCATATGATTAGTATCTATTATAGTGTTATTTTTTATTCCTGCAGCTAAGATTAATAGACTAATTATTCGACAAAGATTAATAGTGTTTTTTTCTTGCCGATGATATTACTGAAGGTTGACCTTATCTCATCAAGTTTCTGTCTGTAGCTCTTTTGAATGCAATCTCTACTAGTTTAGTGTTCTTCCTAGAGGTCATCAGCTGTATATCATGCTGGTTGATGCTCAAAAATGGTGTAAAGTAACATATGGCTTATGTAGTTGTCTCTGCATATAAAGCAACAATATGATGACATGCATCACCTCTGAGGCATGTGTGAGGTTGAATTCATGCACTGGCACGACCTTATGCGTCACAGGATCAAACAGCTGTGTAGCCATGTGCACACATAGGATATATTAAGTTGACATACCATCTATTAGCATTAGCTCATGTTAACCCATAAAATAAGGCCTAGGGCTGCCCAAGGTAATGTGTTGACTTTTGAGATTAATTAAGTTAACACTGCTAAGTGTGTTTACAGATTTACCTAATTTGACATAAAAAGGGCTGCATTATTCTTCAAAGTAGGCTTAAGCTCGTTTATTCTATAAAGCCCTCTAAACGGCTTTATCAATCTAATCCAAATTAAACATTTACCAAACATGAAGTCGTTTGAAATCATTGTACGGTGCAATTTAATTAGGAATAGCACCTGAGTCATGCACAATAAGACCAGGAATGCTTATTTAGAAAGTATAGGGTTAGTTTGGATTTCATGTTGATTTTGCAGTGCATTTATGTTTTAATAATAATAATAATAATATCATCATTATTATTGTTGTTTTGTTGTTTGTTTGTTTGTTAAATTTAACGTAAACTGTATCTATTTCCATTATTATTATTATTATTATTTAAAAAGTTTAAATTTTAATTTAAATTTTGACATTTAATTATTTTCACTGACAAAACCACTTGATGTTAATTGTGATTTATTTAATTAATTTAATTTTAATCTGATAGGTGTGATGAAGTGAAAATAATTTTCTTTGTCCAGTTAAACTGTAGCATAAACTGTTAGCTGCTCTCATTATGTTTGTAATAAACAGCGTGTTTCATAATATAGAGGTCTCTTCACAGTTCTAATGAGGCCTAGTCCAGATGTGACAGCCACAAATTGCTCCAGGATAGCACCAGGGTACAGCCACGTGCCCCTCGGTTGCCGGGCGACAGTGTCAGACAAAGAGAAGTGCGGAGCGAGGACTCCAGTGGGGCACACGCAGGGATGTCAGCTACAATCTCCTGTTGTGAAAAATACGGAGTTGGATGTTTTAGCATGCTGCTTGCACTTTCACAAGAACATCACACATTTTAAATGATCTATTACTTTTACTTATCAACATCCACTCCTTTATACCAGCCACTTCTTTTGACTACTTTTTGTGCGCTGAGTTTTATATTATATTTCTGTCTGTGGATTTTAAAATATTGTTTATAAGGAATATGAAAATTACATCTCTCTGTCTGTCTGTCTATCCATCTATCTATCTATTTATCTATCTGTCCATGTATATCTATCTATCTATCTATGCCACTCTCTATCTATCTATCTATCTATCTATCTATCTATCTATCTGTGCTGCTCTATATCTATCTATCTATCTATCTATCTATCTATCTATCTATCTATGAGAATGAGAAAATTAATTAGAATGAGAATGAGAGAGAATGAGAATGAGCTTTATTGCCAGGTATGTTTACACATATGAGGAATTTGTTATAGTAACAGAAGATCCACAGTGCAACAGAATGACAGCAACAGGACAGGACACAGATAATAAAAAGAATAATATACAAAATAGACAATGTACAAAATAGCAAAAACACAATATGTAATATAGACAATTACAGTGGGGCAAAAAAGTATTTAGTCAGCCACCAATTGTGCAAGTTCTCCCACTTAAAAAGATGAGAGAGGCCTGTAATTTTCATCATAGGTATACCTCAACTATGAGTTTTTTTTTAATTTCAGAAAATCACATTGTAGGATTTTTAAAGAATTAATTGGTAAATTCCTTGGTAAAGTAAGTATTTGGTCACCTACAAACAAGCAAGATTTCTGGCTCTCACAGACCTGTAACTTCTTCTTTAAGAGGCTCCTCTGTCCTCCACTCGTTACCTGTATTAATGGCATCTGTTTGAACTCGTTATCAGTATAAAAGACACCTGTCCACAACCTCAAACAGTCCAACTCCAAACTCCACCATGGCCAAGACCAAAGAGCTGTCAAAGGACACCAGACACAAAATTGTAGACCTGCACCAGGCTGGGAAGACTGAATCTGCAATAGGTAAGCAGCTTGGTGTGAAGAAATCAACTGTGGGAGCAATTATTAGAAAATGGAAGACATACAAGACCACTGATAATCTCCCTCGATCTGGGGCTCCATGCAAGAACTCATCCGGTGGGGTCAAAATGATCACAAGAACTGTGAGTAAAAATCCCAGAACCACACGGGGGACCTAGTGAATGACCTGCAGAGAGCTGGGACCAAAGTAACAAAGGCTACCATCAGTAACACACTGCGCCGCCAGGGACTCAAATCCTGCAGTGCCAGACGTGTCCCCCTGCTTAAGCCAGTACATGTCCGGCCCGTCTGAAGTTTGCTAGAGAGCATTTGGATGATCATATGGTCAGATGAAACCAAAATAGAACTTTTTGGTAAAAACTCAACATGTCGTGTTTGGAGGAGAAAGAATGCTGAGTTGCATCCAAAGAACACCATACCTACTGTGAAGCATGGGGGTGGAAACATCATGCTTTGGGGCTGTTTTTCTGCAAAGGGACCAGGACGACTGATCCGTGTAAACGAAAGAATGAATGGGGCCATGTATCGTGAGATTTTGAGTGAAAACCTCCTTCCATCAGCAAGGGCATTGAAGATGAAACGTGGCTGGGTCTTTCAGCATGACAATGATCCCAAACACACCGCCCGAACAGCGAAGGAGTGGCTTCGTAGAAGCATTTCAAGGTCCTGGAGTGGCCTAGCCAGTCTCCAGATCTCAACCCCATCGAAAATCTTTGGAGGGAGTTGAAAGTCCGTGTTGCCCAGCGACAGCCCCAAAACATTACTGCTCTAGAGGAGATCTGCATGGAGGAATGGGCCAAAATACCAGCAACAGTGTGTGAAAACCTTGTGAAGACTTACAGAAAACGTTTGACCTCTGTCATTGCCAACAAAGGGTATATAACAAAGTATTGAGATGAAATTTTGTTATTGACCATAGGGCTGCAACAACGAATTGATTAAATCGATAAAATCGATTACTAAAAGCGTTGGCAACGAATTTCATAATCGATTCATTGTGTCGCGCGACGCGGAGACGTTTGATTATATAAAAAAAAAAAAAAAACTTTAGTTGAGCGCGGAGCGGAGTGAACACACTCAGTCTCTCTCGCGCACGGATGCTAGCAGAGTTTGGCGCCAATAAATTAAAAAAAACGTAAAAAAAAAAAAAAAACGAGCGGAGGTAGAGGAAAGATACATGGCGGAGGCAGAGAAATCCGTGCGACCCAAGTCATCCAAGGTGTGGGAGCAGGGGCGGCGTTTGCGTATGGCAGAGTATGGCAGTTGCCATACCCAGAGCCATAGAGAGAGAGAGTTGCGACAACTCCGTTGAATCCAATGGACCGTTTTTTTACAGCAATGGCGGATCATGGAGCCGCTCAATAGTTCCCGGAAGTTAGTGCTCATACTATCAGCGCCATAGAGATACAGCAGAAGAGACCGCTGTGATGAACTTTTAAAAGGTAAGACATTTATAGAACAAAATTGTATATTATCAGCACAGCAAATCAAATTACCTTGTGCATTAAAACAGATTATTATTAGATTATTCCTCACTTAATTAGTAGATTTACGGGATGTTATTCATTCTCTTCAGGCAGTTTCATTCGTTGTTGTGTAATTAAGGCTTTTAAACGTGATTTCTGCTGCTGGGAAGTTATTTAATAGATTTAGATTTATTGCAAAGGATGCTGATGGACCTGAGTGAGAATAAAAATAGGCGAGCAGTTTTCATTTCAGAATCATGCTAGGCTAAATTTCCAAAAATGTATTATATAGGCCTACCACTACTATTTTATAGAAGTAATCACAATAAACCTGTACTGTATTTTATACTTAAATGTCTTAGCTACTGTAGAAGCACTGTGTTGAAGGAGCAGATGCCACAGGACTGAAATGTGATGGAGCATCATTAACCATTTCTCCTGTGTTTTTCTCCTTCTCTATCTGGCTCAGAACAAGAACCACCTGAAGACTCCCTGTATCACCCTCACAATGAGTCTTCACTGGGTTTGGCAAGTCTTTCCCTGTTCTTTGTGAAAAAGTGTCAGTTCCCATATGATTACATCACATTTTGTTGGTGTAATCTATAGATTGCACCTGCTGACTATATCCAGCCTCTTATGAAGACTTCAGATGACCAGCACCTGTGAAGAGATGACGCCAGCCCTTGAGAGGACTTCAGATGAACCTGACTCTGACTCTGAATAAACATACAAAACTGCTAAATTTTCCTTTCATTGTAATCAACATGATCAAATCATGTAACCATTGCTTTAATTTATTCATTGTTTCTGAACTCATGACATTACTTAACTGCATGATTTGTAAAGCCTAATTTTAGAACATTTCTGCCATATGAGCATTACTTTGACACAGTTACACCTGTTAACAGAACTCTTATTTGTAATGTAGAAACATTCATTTTCTGTAAAGCTGCTTTGAAACAATGTTTGTAATAAAAAGTGCTATACAAATAAATGTGAATTGAACAAAACTTGATGCATAATTTTTTCTCCTCTCCGTGTCAGTAGGGAAACCATACATTCATACTCCTTTCTGTGAGTGACTGGAGCGCTCCCATGCAGCACAGCAAACTATAGTGGAGACCGTTCAAGGACAACATGCTTTATAGCATGTAAATAAGTGCATAACAAAAGTTAACATACATCAAATATATGATTAAATGGGTAATGTTTTAAGTTATTTTAAATTTGAATATACTACAAATATATATTTATATATTAATAATGGAGGGGTGCACAAGAATCAAAAACATTAAAAGAGATTAATTCCCACTTAATCTTAAAATATCTTCACTTATTTGGAATGAATTTTCAAAGACAACAAATTTAACATTCACCATGAGATTAATAAAAGGACAATGAACATTAAGATGTGATTGCACTTGACTAACAAGTTGTTAGAAAACACACACACAATTATATTTATACAGAGAGGCTGAAGTTACTTGGTAAAAGACCACGATGTCGTTTATATAGCAAACATGGGCTTTTACTATGGTAACGTCAGCCTAAAATATGTTAACATGGCAGGTAAGGACAGCTGACCACATTAATCCTCAAATATTAGCGAATTTTATATTTTAAAAACAACATTGATACAGCTACATATACTACGTATACATTATTTTATAAATAATGTAAATAAAGTATTTTATTGTCTACTAATTACCAAAAATCGCAGTTCTGTCTCACTATAGTCACTAACTCAATGCATTCCAATTGCCCGCAATGAGCTTCCTGGAACTATTGAGGTCTACGTGAACCACGTGACGATCGAGCGTTTTGAACTTCCGTTGTCGCAACTCTGTCTCTCTATGGCTCTATACCCTAGCCCAGTCAGGTGCTGTGAAAAATTATCCAAACTTGAGTCGCTTATAATTCGTTTTTATTATTTTATAGAGTTTTAAAAATAGTAAACCAATGATAAGCATTAAAATAACTTGTCAGTAAAACTTCGTAACGCCATTGGATCATCGAGCTCTCAGCGAGACCTCGTAACTTCACCCCGCCTCCGTTCAGATTGACGCGCCGCGCACAGCCTGGAGAAGATGAGATCTCTGCTTTTTCGCAATGCAAGGGTGAATAAATAATTGGTGTTTGAATAGTACAGTGTTTTCTTTACTCAAACACTATGTCAGTAAAGGATAATGTTTTTGTGTGTTTGAAGAGTGGAGAAGAATTAGTTATTTGCAGTCTATATACGTTTTAAATATCCTGTGCATTATGTGCATAAGCGCTTAATTTGAGATTTTGGCCAAGTGTATTAAACAACAAGAAAAAACTAAGCGCCCATATAGCTACAATCAAAGTTATATAACCTGTAAAAGTTGATGAAAGCAGATAACAGTTACAGCCGTTCTAATGACAGACAAAACACTCCATCTCCGTCATTCTCTGGTCAAAAACATTATTAACTCAATTTGAGCTTGATTTTCATATAATGTTAAGTGCAAGTGTCTGATACAATACCAACGCTAACGACGCAGTGTTGTTAAATTATTAAATTTTTGCACCCCAAAAGTCTATATATTTGGCAGATGTAAAGCATACATGTGTATGTTTTTATTTTATTTTATTATTATTATAACAGCTCGGGGATGTTCAAGGAGCAACATGTTTGTGCACTTTCTAAAGATTTTAGTTCTGTTTTTGAATAAAGGGTTGGAAATGAATGCTTTTCTTTTTTCTTTTTCTTTTATCCGATTCATCGATTAATCGAAAAAATAATCGACAGATTAATCGATTATTAAAATAATCGTTAGTTGCACCCCTAATTGACCAAATACTTATTTTCCACCATAATTTGCAAATAAATTCTTTAAAAATCCTACAATGTGATTTTCTGGATTTTTTTTTCTCATTTTGTCTCTCGTAGTTGAGGTATACCTATGATGAAAATTACAGGCCTCTCATCTTTTTAAGTGGGAGAACTTGCACAATTGTTGGCTGACTAAATACTTTTTTTCCCCACTGTATGTATGTACAGGTATGACATGGGCAAATTTGAAATGTAAGTAAGTATTTGTGTTAAATAAATAATGTATAATAGTGTGTTCCATGTTTATTGTCAAGTGTTCATGAGATGGATTGCCTGAGGGGAGAAACTGTTTCTGTGTCTGGTCGTTCTGGTGCTCAGAGCTCTGTAGCGTCGACCAGATGGCAACAGTTCAAAGAGGGAGTGTGCTGGATGTGAGGGGTCCAGAGTGATTTTGCCAGCCCTTTTGCTCACTCTGGATAAGTACAGTCCTTGGAGAGTGGGGAGGGTTGTACCAATGATTCGCTCAGCAGTCCGGACTACCCTCTGTAGTCTTCTGAGTTCAGATTTGGTAGCTGAGCTGAACCAGACAGTTATTGAAGTGCAGAGGACAGATTCAGTGATGGCGGAGTAGAACTGTTTCAGCAGGCCAAAACCTTCCAAATGATTTCATGGCTACAGACATTAGAGCCACAGGTCTGTGGTCATTAAGAACAGTAATTTTGGGTTTCTTTGGGACGGGGATGATGGTGGAGCATTTGAAGCGTGAGGTTCTCACAGTCCCAGTGAACTGTTGAAGATATGTGAAAACATGGGGGCTAGCTGGTCAGTGCAGGTTTTCAGACAGGCTGGTGTCACACCGTCTGAGCCTGGTGCCTTCCTTCTCTTGTTCTTTCTGAAGACCTGACACACATTATCTTCACTGATCTGCAGTGCAGGAGGGGGGTAGAGGGGGTTTGCAGGAGGTGTGAACTTTTTTTTCTTTTTTTTTTTCAAACCTGCAATAAAACTCATTCAAATCATCTGCCAGTTGTTGATTCTCCACAGTGCTGGAGGATGGTGTCTTGTAATTGGTGATGTCTTTCAGACCATTCCACACTGAAGCAGGATCACTGGAAGAGAACTGGTTCCTTAGCTTTCCAGAATAATTCCTCTTTGCCACTCTGATCTCCTTTTCCAGTGTGTATTTGGCCTGTTTATACAAGAATCTGTCCCCATTCCTGCAAACAACTTCTTTGGCCTGACGGAGCTGTCTGAGTTTTGCAGTGAACCATGGTTTGTCATTGTTGTAGGTTAAATGAAACCTGGTAGCAATGCACATACTGTATCTTCACAGAAACTAATATATGATGTTACAGTCTCTGTGAGCTCGTCCTGAACACTCCAATCAGTGAGAAAGAAATAGGCTTGTAAATCCTGCTCTGCTTCATTAGGCTGTCTATCTATCTATCTATCTATCTATCTATCTATCTATCTATCATCTATCTATCTGTCTGTCTGTCTATCTAATGTCTGTCGCTCTATCTATCTATCTATCGATCTATCTGTCTGTCTATCTAATGTCTGTCGCTCTATCTATCTATCTATCTATCTATCTATCTATCTATCTGTCTGTCTGTCTATCTAATGTCTGTCTGTCTATCTATCTATCTATCTATCTATCTATCTATCTATCTATCTTTGTATTGTTCTATCGTTCTATCATTCATTCTGTTTTATCTGTCATTCTGTTTATTGTATCTATATATTTTTTCTGTCATTCTCCCTGGAAAAGCAGCACTTTATCTTTGAAAAATGTAAGGGTCTTGCTAATATTACCTCAAAAACTGTCAACCGTTCCAACTGACAAATGACAATGCAGTTGTTTTAATGAAGTCCTAGTAATTCATGTGTTCAGTAACACAGCGAGATGCCCGTGCACAGACAGGAAGTCCATCAAAGCGGTGCTTTATGTGGCCTCTGACACTCTTTCACAGGTGTTTCTCATTCTGTGAAATGGGAGAAGAAAAGAAGGAACAAAAATAAGGTCATGCAAGCTAAGCTACAAACCTGGCAATAGTTGATGTAATCACCTTCAACTTCAAAGTGTCTTAAAATGTCACGCTACAAACACCTATTTTCCCTTCCTCTGCCTCCAAACGCTCCAAATTTTAAAATGATGTATTTATTTTTTTTCTGTTTTCTTATCTACTCATCTGGTGGGTAAATACAAACATGCGCTGACTGATGGATATGTCCAGAATGCTCATTCACTGAAGGACACGATCAAACAAGTCAAGCCTTTCAGATATGAGAGCACTTTGATGAGCCTTCTCGGCCTTTAGCATGGAGGTATGGAAGGCGTACCTATTTTTCTCTTCAATTTTCATGAGAAAATGAAGTCGGTTTGACCTTCTGGGGTATATTGTTCAGCTCATATGTTCTCCATCTTCAGCCTGACCCTGATCTAAGATAGATGAAGATATTTATATACACACACATACATAGATTTGATCCCCCCCTCTATCTTTGCTAAATAACATCACTGATCCTGGACTCTTAAGCAATGCAGAGATGATGAATATGTCAGATAGGATGAGACATTTTTAGACTGATCCTCCCAGCAGGAAAAGTGGTTAAATTAGATATAAACAGCAGAAAATTTGTGGTCAAAAATTGTATCCATTCAAAAGTAACAATTATTGATAAGTCCACAGATGTAACTCCAAAACCAAATAGGAACATACTCCTAGTGAATATTTAGTTCATTATTTAAATGTCTTTGCAAAAAAACAAAACAGTTAAAACTGTGATTTAACAGAAGTTTCTAAAAAAGCCATCCAAATGAACTTCTTTGCAATTTTTGTGTGTGATATGTGCTGAGCGGTCAGTGACCAGACTGTGGGCGGTCTGTGGGTGTGACGTCTGAGACTGAGACTAATATGTGGTTGAACAGCTAAGCTGTATGGAGATTTTACTCTCGCTGAACCTGTAAGAAGCACAACTGTGGGAGGAAAAGCTCAAAGCGGGAATAAAGTGCATTAAAGCGACGGGAGAGCATTGTGTGATGTGCATGCAAGATTTCACAAAGTGGATTGGATGTATTTCAGTGTGTTTGAAGCCAACTGTATAACAATAACTGACTGAGAACAAACTTTATTAACTTTTTTTTTTTTTTCATAATGCGTAACACTGAGGATTTATTCAATGTGATGTAATTAAACATAAGCTTCTTATTAAAAACGAACTGCAGCATAAATTAAATAAATAAATAAAATAAAATAAATAAATTTGGCTCATTTTATAATCTCTTACTGGTTCTAAAGTCTTACATTTCCAAATGTAGCTGACCCAAGCATATGTGAAGAACAGTGTATTGCAGACGAGATCTAGTGTGTTGTTTATGGGTTGGCATTCACCCTTTGGGCTCCAATTAGAATATTTCGACAATTGCTTATTTGGAGCCACAGAAAGGGCAGTGCTATCGGACAAAATGCAAAGAACATTGCATCCTAACTGCTAATAGACATGGTCCCAATTACTTTTCGAACTATGGATGTTTGAGCGAGAGGTGCATTTTAAGTGTTATGTTAATTCTTTGAAAAGCAAGTGTAAAGTAGGTCTTTGAGACAAGAAACTTATTTATTCTTTCTTCGCTTGCTTACTTGTACAGGTCTTTCTTTCTACCCCGTCATCTGGCTTTGAAAACACACAGGTGAGCTTTTAGGATAAGCTATGTTGTACCTTTAAAAGTGAAACTGTACACTGTAACTTAGTTTCTCCTCACCTTAAAGACCCCTGTGAAATTCACATTGACGTGTTGTGGCTTTTAGCCCGTGTCTATTTACACTGAGGTTATCTATATGCTAGTGAGCTACTATATATAGACAAAATTGATCTGGGAAAACAGAACAAATATATTGATGCTGTATCTTATTCGAGCGGGTGTGTAAACACATTTTTGTCCAATAAAATGCTGTCTAGCATGAGAATGTGCATCTGCTAACACCGCTGACTAATAATAGCAAACTGATTTACTGCACGTATGCAGTGATGGCTAAATTACTCTAAAAAGAGTAATTAATAATTACTAGCTACTAATTACACCTTCAACAGTGTAATTGGATTACTAATTACTCTCTCTAAAAAATATTGCATTACTTCACAAATCCCATTTCAACCTCGACCGGTTGAACAATAGAAGGATAGGCATAAATTCTTTCAAATAAATTATATAAAATTGCATAAATTATTCTTGAACTAACACACTATTTAAAAGAAGATTATTAAAAACATATTTTAACATTAGATGCTAATTTTGATGTTGAGGTGCCCACTATCGTTTTATATAGAATTGTTATATAGTGAAGTGAGTGAAAGTGAAAGTGAAGTGAAGTGACGTGCTCTGCATTCAACCCATCCAAGTGCACACACACACACTGTGAACACACACCCGGAGCAGTGGGCAGCCATGAGCGCTGTACATTCACTCCCCCCACTACAATTCCTGCCGAACCTGAGACTCAAACTCACAACCTTTGGGTTACGAGTCTGACTCTCTAACCATTAGGCCACGACTTCCCCAGTATAGTCAGTATTAAATGCAATTAAATTAGAAGTAACACATTATATACACTGAACAAAATTATAAACACAACACTTTTGTTTTTGCCCCCATTTTTCATGAGCTGAACTCAAAGATCTAAGACTTTTTCTATGTACACAAACGGCCTATTTCTTTCAAATATTGTTCACAAATCTGTGTTAGTGAGCACTTCTCCTTTGCCGAGGTACTCCATCAACCTCACAGGTGTGGCATATCAAGATGCTGATTAGACAGCATGATTATTGCAAAGGTGTGCCTTAGGCTGGCTACAATGAAAGGCCACTCTAAAATGTGCAGTTTTACTGTATTGGGGGGTCCTGGGGGGGTCCCGAAAACCAGTCAGTATCTGGTGTGACCACCATTTTCCTCACGCAGTGCAACACATCTCCTTCACATAGAGTTGATCAGGTTGTTGATTGTGGCCTGTGGAATGTTGGTCCACTCCTCTTCAATGGCTGTGCGAAGTTGCTGGATATTGGCAGGAACTGGAACACGCTGTTGTATATGCCGATCCAGAGCATCCCAAACATGCTCAACGGGTGACATGTCCGGTGAGTATGCTGGCCATGCAAGAACTGGGATGTTTTCAGCTTCCAGGAATTGTGTACAGATCCTTGCAACATGGGGCCATGCATTATCATGCTGCAACATGAGGTGATGGTCGTGGACGAATGGCACAACAATGGGCCTCAAGATCTCGTCACGGTATATCTGTGTATTCAAAATGCCATCAATAAAATGCACCTGTGTTTGTTGTCCATAACATACGTGGTGTATGGACCACTCGATCTACAACGTTGACATCAGCAAACTGCTCACCCACGCGACGCCATACACACTGTTTTCCATCTGCCCTGTACAGTGAAAACCGGGATTCATCCGTGAAGAGAACACCTCTCCAAAATGCCAGATGCCATCGAATGTGAGTATTTGCCCACTCAAGTCGGTTACGACGAAAAACTGAAGTCAGGTCGAGACCCCGATGAGGACGACGAGCATGCAGATGAGCTTCCCTGAGATGGTTTCTGACAGTTTGTGCAGAAATTCTTTGGTTATGCAAACCGATTGTTGCAGCAGCTGTCCGGGTGGCTGGTCTCAGACGATCTTGGAGGTGAAGATGCTTGATGTGGAGGTCCTGGGCTGGTGTGGTTACACGTGGTCTGCGGTTGTGAGGCCGGTTGGATGTACGGCCAAATTCTCTGAATCGACTTTGGAGACGGCTTTTAGTAGAGAAATGAACACTCAATTCACGGGCAACAGCTCTGGTTGACATTCCTGCAGTCAGCATGCCAATTGCACGCTCCCTCAAAACTTGCGACATCTGTGGCATTGTGCTGTGTGGTAAAACTGTGCATTTTAGAGTGGCCTTTTATTGTAGCCAGCCTAAGGCACACCTGTGCAATAACCATGCTGTCTAATCAGCATCTTGATATGCCACACCTGTGAGGTGGATGGATTATCTCGGCAAAGGAGAAGTGCTCACTAACACAAATTTAGACAGATTTGTGAACAATATTTGAGAGTAATAGGCCTAGATGGAGCATATAAAAAGTCTTAGATCTTTGAGTTCAGCTCATGAAAAATGGGGGCAAAAACAAAAGTGTTGTGTTTATAATTTTGTTCAGTTTAAAAAAAGTAAGAGTAATCCTTTACTTTACTTTTTCAAGGGAAATGTGATTAAATTACAGTAATTAATTATCTAGTGATACATTACACCCCCACTGCTTGTACAAATGTATGTTATGTATATTTGTCATATTATGCAAGTTGACAAATATAATATTGTATCCCACAAGGCAATGTGCATGGTTTGACATTCCATTGACTATGATTGACTGATTGATTGACTCATTTATTCATTTCATTTCATTTATATTATGTTCTATTCTATTCTATTCTATTCTATTGTCTTTATTTCTTTCTTTATGAATGGATTCCACTCACAAGCAATGTAACAACAACAGTGTATGTCATGAATCCAGTCTGTGAACTTCCATTCACTCACCACCAGAGGTCACTCACTCACCACAGTTACTCTTGCACTACACTAACTGTTGCACGTCACCTCCGGACTACAGTTCCGATCATCCATTGCACTGACGACACGCACACAGCTCATTGCACTGATCACACACAGCTGATTCCCATTTGCACACCTTACTTAGGTCATGGACTTTTTCTCCCTCACTGCCGAGTATTGTATGTGCGTATCGCTCCCCTAGCTTTAGCTACTCTACAGAGCCCTGATAGTTTTCCTAGTCTTGCTTTGCCTGTTTCGGATTGTGTTTTCCCCTGCTTGGACTATTGCTCACGTTTTGATTTACCTCTCTTGTCTAGCCCCTTTGGATAGTGTTCGCTGTCGACTGACCCTTGCCTGTTTTGGATGACTCTTTGCCTTGCCTGTGATATACCCGTTTGCCACTGCTTGACTCTTGCTTGTTTTCCGACCACGCCTTTGTAATAAAGCTCGCACATGGATCCGCATGTCTCGTTGGCTTCGAGACTTCCATTCTCAGTGCAGACATGGTTCTGACCGTGACGTAAGATTTTTTGGCTAAATGTCGGAGCTCTTTGACATGTTGCGCTATAAATTCCTGTTTCGATAGTCAACACAGGAAACAAGCAAATTGACCTTGTGTGAGCAGAAAACGTACTCGGTTATTTACGTTCCCTGAGATACAGGAACGAGTACTGCGTCGACTCCAGGGCATCCGCATACTCAATTACATCGACGATTGGTTGATTTTAGCTCAATCAGAGCAGATGGCAGTTCAACATCAAGATGTCGTTCTCACTCACATGGAAGTACTGGGGCTAAGACTGAACGGCAAGAAAATTGTGCTTTTTTTCGGTGAGTTGCTCCAGCTGATTTCTTAAGTTTGTGACTGTCCTCCTATCCTCACGTGCAGCTGCTTGAATGGAATCGACCTGGTCACGTGTCTGTTTCACCGCGATGGCTAGCTTTTCAACTTCTGCTTGTAGCTCATTTACAGAATCGTTGGTCGTTTGTATATCCAAATGTAGATCACAGAGTGCTGGGGTCAGTACAGAGTCTATCGCTTATCTTACAGTCTAAGCCACTACTGAATTGAGAATACTTTGTTGCTCTTTAAGCGCTAGCTTGATACCGTTACCTATAGCAGCGTCGAGATCCTCTCTGGAGATGGTGGAATCTTTGAATTTTTTATTTATTGGAGATTGTTCACGCTCTCTTTTCCGGCTATCCTTGACTGCTGGGGTACTCATAGTGAGCTAAATAAAGAGTGGTTCAAGATTTACTGACCAGATATATACAGTTTCTGACAAAGTGAGCAGAGCGAAGGACTATGCATGCATTGCTGCCGAAGGGTCACGTCATCGTCTTTAGATAATTGTCTGTTTTGCTTACATTATTCACTGTTTAAAACTAAAACAAATGATTGAAAGATGGATTCATTGTTATCCTTACTTGAAAAGCACAACAACAATAAAACAGTAGGCTACAAACTAACTTATATAATGTAATTACCATAAACGAATAAGATGGCATAGGCTACACCAGAACGTTTAGAAAACACTGAGGAATCAACTAAATAAAGAGCATTTAAAGAAAGCCTCCATAGCGTAACGTGAGATAAACAGCAAAGACAAAACCAACATGTTAACCTTCTCTGGTTTAAGAAGCAGTCTTTTATTTTACTTTCGCTTGAAAACCAAATCCTCTGTCCAGTCCGCCATCGTTTCCTCAGTATTCGCATCATTTTTGCTGCTCGTGCTGACGCGGCGAGTATAAACCAGGTTCTGCTCCCAAAGAGCTCGCATTGAAAGCGCTTCTCTCACTCTCTTCACGTGATCAGAAATCTTACTCCTGCTGCACTGTGCGGCGGCTCTGCAGCACGCTTTATGCATGGAGCAGAGCAGACGTTTTGGAGTAACGCAGACCATGCACTGGCACAAATGCGACCACGTCAAATTTTAACTCGCACATAACTATCGGTATCGGGATCGTATCGGCCGATATCATTCCGAATAATTGACTATCGTTATCGGCAGAGAAATTCAGTATCGGTGCATCTCTATTTTATACATATCTTTACTGCCACTTTTGTCCAGTTTAATGCATCCTTACTGAATAAAAGTACTAATTTCTTTAAATTAAATTAAATTATATTATTAATAAATAAATAAATAAAATGTAAAAAAAACATATATATATATAATAATCGTACAGACCCCAAACCTTTGAGCAGTATTGTATGCATCGTACATATAAAAATAAAAATAAAAAATAACTGCAAAAATAGGAAGTCTTAACATACAGTGAGGAAAATAAGTATTTGAACACCCTGCTATTTTGCAAGTTCTCCCACTTAGAAATCATGGAGGGGTCTGAAATTGTCATCGTAGGTGCATGTCCACTGTGAGAGACATAATCTAAAAAAAAAAATCCAGAAATCACAATGTATGATTTTTTTTAACTATTTATTTGTATGATACAGCTGCAAATAAGTATTTGAACACCTGTCTATCAGCTAGAATTCTGACCCTCAAAGACCTGTTAGTCTGCCTTTAAAATGTCCACCTCCACTCCATTTATTATCCTAAATTAGATGCACCTGTTTGAGGTCGTTAGCTGCATAAAGACACCTGTCCACCCCATACAATCAGTAAGAATCCAACTACTAACATGGCCAAGACCAAAGAGCTGTCCAAAGACACTAGAGACAAAATTGTACACCTCCACAAGGCTGGAAAGGGCTACGGGGAAATTGCCAAGCAGCTTGGTGAAAAAAGGTCCACTGTTGGAGCAATCATTAGAAAATGGAAGAAGCTAAACATGACTGTCAATCTCCCTCGGACTGGGGATCCATGCAAGATCTGTCATCAAGGATCTCACCTCGTGGGGTCTCAATGATCCTAAGAAAGGTGAGAAATCAGCCCAGAACTACACGGGAGGAGCTGGTCAATGACCTGAAAAGAGCTGGGACCACCGTTTCCAAGGTTACTGTTGGTAATACACTAAGACGTCATGGTTTGAAATCATGCATGGCACGGAAGATTCCCCTGCTTAAACCAGCACATGTCCAGGCCCGACTTAAGTTTGCCAATGACCATTTGGATGATCCAGAGGAGTCATGGGAGAAAGTCATGTGGTCAGATGAGACCAAAATAGAACTTTTTGGTCATAATTCCACTAAACGTGTTTGGAGGAAGAAGAATGATGAGTACCATCCCAAGAACACCATCCCTACTGTGAAGCATGGGGGTGGTAGCATCATGCTTTGGGGGTGTTTTTCTGCACATGGGACAGGGCGACTGCACTGTATTAAGGAGAGGATGACCGGGGCCATGTATTGCGAGATTTTGGGGAACAACCTCCTTCCCTCAGTTAGAGCATTGAAGATGGGTCGAGGCTGGGTCTTCCAACATGACAATGACCCGAAGCACACAGCCAGGATAACCAAGGAGTGGCTCTGTAAGAAGCATATCAAGGTTCTGGCGTGGCCTAGCCAGTCTCAGACCTAAACCCAATAGAGAATCTTTGGAGGGAGCTCAAACTCCGTGTTTCTCAGCGACAGGCCAGAAACCTGACTGATCTAGAGAAGATCTGTGTGGAGGAGTGGGCCAAAATCCCTCCTGCAGTGTGTGCAAACCTGGTGAAAAACTACAGGAAACGTTCTGTAATTGCAAACAAAGGCTACTGTACCAAATATTAACATTGATTTTCTCAGGTGTTCAAATACTTATTTGCAGCTGTATCA
The DNA here is from genome assembly GCF_012432095.1 of Onychostoma macrolepis. Taxonomy (NCBI): domain Eukaryota; kingdom Metazoa; phylum Chordata; class Actinopteri; order Cypriniformes; family Cyprinidae; genus Onychostoma; species Onychostoma macrolepis. Next base: position 42,600,541 of record NC_081155.1, read on the forward strand.
TACAAATAAATAGTTAAAAAATCATACATTGTGATTTCTGGATTTTTTTTTTTAGATTATGTCTCTCACAGTGGACATGCACCTACGATGACAATTTCAGACCCCTCCATGATTTCTAAGTGGGAGAACTTGCAAAATAGCAGGGTGTTCAAATACTTATTTTCCTCACTGTATATAACACTAAGATGGTGCCGCAGATGGCAGCTACAGTGCTCTGTTCTTCAGTGTTTGTACTTCCTGTTTTTTGTTTCTCAAATACAATCAGTTTTGTCAGGGATGACCTGCTGAACATTTGCAGAACACACCACAAAATCTTTAACCGGATTTTGATTATTCAGACATTTTGCTGGACATTGTAGTTGGCGGAGCCGTAGCTCTGATCAAACGCTTCAGGAAGCGCAGACAGGTGAAGCGAGCCGGCGCGCTCGTGAAGATCAGACAGCGCAGATTTAGAACGGCGTCGCCTAGCATCCATTTAGCCAATCTCCGCTCTCTACCCAACAAAACGGACAAACTCCTTCTGCTTTCCCGGACAAACAAGGATTTTTCAAACTCTGCTGCTCTGTGTTTCACGGAAACCTGGCTGAATGACGCCATACCAGACAGCGTGCTACATCTGCCTAACTTCCAGCTGATCAGAGCCGATCGCGATGCAGAATCAATGGGGAAATCGCACGGCGATGGGACGTGCTTTTACATCAATGAGAGGTGGTGTACAGATGTAACTGTGTTAAAGAAGATGTGCTGTTCTGATCTAGAAACGCTCTTCATTAACTGCAAGCCATTCTATTCGCCACGGGAGATTTGTTCGTTCATTCTCGTGAGTGTCTACATTCCTCCGCAAGTGCACGTGAGCTCAGCTTTACAGAAACTTGCTGATCAGATCACAGACACTGAGCAACAACACTCGGACTCTGTTTTAATCATTCTCGGGGACTTTAATAAAGCAAATCTCTCCTGTGAATTGCCGAAATACAGACATCACATCACATGTCCCATTAGAGACAATAATATATTGGATCACTGTTACACAGCGATAAAGGATATCACTCTGTCCCACGGGCAGCTTTAGGACTCTCTGATCACTGTTTAGTTCATCTCATACCAACCTACAGGCAGAAACTTAAATCAGCTAAACCTGTATTAAGAACAACATGATCTCACCGAATTCCGTGTAATGTTCACGGACGTAATTAACCTCCGAATCTGTGGTGGCATCACGGAATCGCTGAAAATTCCGTGATGGGCTCACAGAAAAAATTCCGTGATGGGCTCACAGAAGTGATACCAATGTAAGTCAGTGACAGGCATCAGCCGTGCTCCACGCACGGAAACCCTTAGCATCAATATGCCGACGCGATACTGGGAAATTTATCGCCATCATTATTGTTCAGAACTGGGTAGGTTTAGGGTAGGGGTGGGGTCAGGTACTCCAGTGAAAGTATAACTGCATCGGAGTCACTCTTTTTACGTGGTCCGATGCAACGCTGGTGTTGAACCAGTGAATTCGTGCATGGACCACGGCTGATGCCTTCTGTGAGCCCATCACGGAATTTTCGGCGATTCCGTGATGCCACCACTGATTCGGGGTTAATTAAGTCCGTGAACATTACACGGAATTCTGTGAGATCAGGTTGATTAAGAACTGTTAAAAGATGGACTAACGAAACCGAGCGGGTTTTACAAGCCTGTTTCTCTCTCACTGATTGGACTGTTTTTGAAGCTGCTGCAAACGATCTGAACGAGCTCACAGAGACTGTAACATCTTATATCAGTTTCTGTGAGGATATGTGCATTCCTACCAGGTCTCATCTAACTTACAATAATGACAAAAAATGGTTCACTGCAAAACTCAGACTGCTCCGTCAGGCCAAAGAAGATGCTAACAGAAAGGGGGATAAAGTCTTCTATAAACAGGCCAAATACACACTGGAAAAGGAGATCAGAGCGACAGAGAGGAATTATTCTGGCAAGTTAAGGAACAAATTATCTTCCAGTGATTCTGTTTCAGTGTGGAAAGGTATGAAAAATATCACCAGTTACAAGACATCCAGGTAGGGGCAAACCAGGTAGTCAAAAAGTGGGTAAAACAACGACAACTTTTTATTTTATTTTTTTTACTTTTTTACGTTGAAAAGGCAACAATTCCTCATAACGGTTTAAAGCCACGTTGTACAGAACATCACACAAAGATATAGAATATTTTTTTAGAAACCTGAAAAATAACATAAATAACTGCAGAAAGGCCACACTGCAAACAGATTTGCATTTCACATCAAATAAAATTAGGCTAAACTGCCTGTGCGAGCACGCTCTAAGTAATGTACAGCGGAACCGAAAAACATTAAAAATAAATAAATAAATAAACAATTAAATTAGAACAGAATATACCTTTCTAATAAATAAAAATAATAATAATAAAAAAAAAAAAAAAAATGAAATAAGTCAGAATCAAGTCACAAGGTGCAGAACAAATGTCCAAAATGCCTAAAGTGCAGGGAAACATATATTCAAAACACAAGCCACAAATAGTTAAATTATATAATCCTGAGTGATCAATAAATATTAAAATGAAGAAAGTATAGCCAGAATTGTCCACTTTTAACTGCAGATACAACAATAAACGTTTAACTGGCGTGGCAGTCTTTTTAGCCAAACATGTCCACAGCATCCAAAAATCAAATTAGAACTGCCTAAAATGTTTTTAAAACACTTGTACCTTAGCCCACCTGATCGAAAAAATAAACAAATCCAGTCTTTCACTCTGTCTGTGTCCGTTTGAGTCTTTTCAAGTTGTGTGCGAGGAAAATCAACTTGTGAACGTTCGCCGGCATACAGTGGGGCAAAAAAGTATTTAGTCAGCCACCAATTGTGCAAGTTCTCCCCCTTAAAAAGATGAGAGAGGCCTGTAATTTTCATCATAGGTATACCTCAACTATGAGAGACAAAATGAGAAAAAAAAAAATCCAGAAAATCACATTGTAGGATTTTTAAAGAATTTATTTGCAAATTATGGTGGAAAATAAGTATTTGGTCGATAACAAAATTTCATCTCAATACTTTGTTATATACCCTTTGTTGGCAATGACAGAGGTCAAACGTTTTCTGTAAGTCTTCACAAGGTTTTCACACACTGTTGCTGGTATTTTGGCCCATTCCTCCATGCAGATCTCCTCTAGAGCAGTAATGTTTTGGGGCTGTCGCTGGGCAACACAGACTTTCAACTCCCTCCAAAGATTTTCGATGGGGTTGAGATCTGGAGACTGGCTAGGCCACTCCAGGACCTTGAAATGCTTCTTCTGAAGCCACTCCTTCGTTGCCAGGCGGTGTGTTTGGGATCATTGTCATGCTGAAAGACCCAGCCACGTTTCATCTTCAATGCCCTTGCTGATGGAAGGAGGTTTTCACTCAAAATCTCACGATACATGGCCCCATTCATTCTTTCGTTTACACGGATCAGTCGTCCTGGTCCCTTTGCAGAAAAACAGCCCCAAAGCATGATGTTTCCACCCCCATGCTTCACAGTAGGTATGGTGTTCTTTGGATGCAACTCAGCATTCTTTCTCCTCCAAACACGACAAGTTGAGTTTTTACCAAAAAGTTCTATTTTGGTTTCATCTGACCATATGACATTCTCCCAATCCTCTTCTGGATCATCCAAATGCTCTCTAGCAAACTTCAGACGGACACTGGGGGTCTCAAATCCAGCTTTCTTCGAGTTAGTTTTGGCGCTGCTCCAGTACTACTAGATGAACTGTCGTCATCAGTCTGATATCGTGGGTGGATCTAGAGAGAGGAAAATTTATTTCAAGTCATAATACCGCATGCTATTCGTAAATTAATAGAGCCGTTATATAATTAAAAGAGTGGACAGTCTTGTGTTTGCTCAGAAGCTTATTGGTAAAAAACTTACCCGTTTTAAGTGTAAGGCCATGTTTCTTGTTGTTGACTGGTAGGACATGACCTGTTGGCACAATTTGCATCTTACTTTTTTTGGATCATCTTTTACCATTTCAAAGTGCCTCCACGCTTTAGATTTTCTTATCCCAGACATTGTTACAGATTTAAATCCCTGCCGCCAATGCTCCTCTGTCGGTCACAGATCATGGAAAGTGAAACTTAAATCTTTCACAGGGGTGGTTGGATTTATTCACGCACCGATGCACGTTAAAAATATTTATTAAAAGCTTCTTTCTTTTCACATTTTTATTTACAGCATTATCATAATTGGCTGTATATTAACTTACTGGGAGAAAAACGGTAGTTCTATGTGAAATTAGACATTGAGCACCCCCATATAGCCAAAATGGCATGATCCTCGTTTAATAATACCTCTGCGAATATTCGACTGTGAGATTGGTAGTCGAATCAGGCTCCTAGAATCGAAGCATCGAATACTTGACTATTCGGGGTAACCCCTAGTGGATGATGCAGTCAACATGGGACTGCACTTCATCCTGCAGCATCTGGACAGACCAGGGACTTATGTGAGGGTCCTGTTTGTAGACTTCAGCTCCGCTTTTAAGACCATCATCCCAGACACCCTCCAGAATAAACTGACACAGCTCTCTGTGCCCACCTCCGTCTGTCAGTGGATAACCAGCTTCCTGAGTTAGTGAGGCTGGGAAAATACACATCCAGCACCTGTACGATCAGCACTGGAACTCCTCAGGGCTGCGTTCTCTCCTCACTGCTCTTCTCCCTGTACACCAACGACTGCACATCTAAAGACCCCTCTGTCAAGCTCCTGAAGTTTGCAGATGACACCACACTGATCGGCCTCATCCAGGACGGTGACGAGTCTGCTTACAGACAGGAGGGTAAGGAGCTGGCTGTCTGGTGCAGTCTTAACAAACTGGAGCGCAACACGCTCAAAACAGTGGAGATGATCGTGGACTTCAGGAGAAACTCCCCGGCTCTCCCCCCACTCACCATCATGAACAGCACTGTGGCTGCAGTGGAGTCATTCAGATTCCTGGGCACCACAATTTCTCAGGACCTAAAGTGGGACAATCACATTGAGTCCATTGTGAAAAAGGCCCAGCAGGGGTTGTACTTCCTTCGCCAGCTGAGGAAGTTCAATCTGCCACAGGAGCTGCTGAAACAGTTCTACTCTGCCATCATTGAATACATCCTCTGCTCTTCAATAACTGTCTGGTTCAGCTCAGCTACCAAATCTGACCTCAGAAGACTATGGAGGGTAGTCCGGACTGCTGAGCGAATCATTGGTACAACCCTCTCCACTCTCCAAGAACTGTACTTATCCAGAGTGAACAAAAGGGCTGGCAAAATCACTCTGGACCCCTCACATCCAGCACACTCCCTCTTTGAACTGTTACCGTCTGGTCGACGCTACAGAGCTCTGAGCACCAGAACGACCAGACACAGAAACAGTTTCTCCCCCCAATAATCCATCTCATGAACACTTGACATTAAACGTGGAACACACAACACTATTGTACATTATTTATTCACCACACATACTTATTTTATTTTTTCTTTCATTTCAAATTTGCACATATCAGACCTTTACACACATAACTTTCTATATTCTATATTGTGTTTTTTTGCTATTTTGTACATTGCCTATTTGTATATTATTATTTTTCATCTGTGTCCTGTCCTGTTGCTGTCTTTCTGTTGCACTGTAGAGCTTCTGTCAATATAACAACTTCCTTGTATGTGTAAACATACCTGGCCAATAAAGCTCATTCTCTCATATATGTAGTAGCATCATGATTTATTTATACAGTCCTTTAGTTCTTTTAAATAAAACATTCTGTGACGTTCATGTGAACTTCCATTTTCTGACTCTGCATGCTCTTCTGATGCTAATCCTGGACTTCAGATGTCTGCTCAGCCTCGTGTAATGTTCACATACAGCGGCTACTTGGTAATGCTGCGCTGCAGGCCAGTTTGAACACCACTTCTGGCTGTAGGATAGAAAAATCACAAAGGAGATCTCTTTCACATCTCAGTTCTTTCTCCTAGGCATCAGTGGGAGTGAATGTGAAATCTGTGTTCCGCTTCCGTAATGTTCTGTGTTTGTTTGGACCGTCCAGTAATGAATCAAGAGCAGGACCCAGGAACATGCACTGCGAAATTGAATGGGGCAATTTTGATTTTCATGTTTACTTCAGCTCTCATGATTCTCAGACTGCTGGCATCTCTTCTGAAAACTCCTTGGAGGAAAAATCTCTCAAACTGTGCTTATATTTGCCAAGTCAGCAACTTGGAGATTTCGATATAAACTCATCAAATTCCTCCAAGAGGAAATCATCCAAGCTGCAATCCACAGTAATGCTTTGTGCTCTTATAGCATGTGCACATATCGACTCATTTGGGTCTATTTTTAGGCTTGTAGGAGAAACACCTGAAACAAAGCCTCCAGAAAAACCTCTGTCTGTGCAAAAAAAATAAAAAATAAAATAAATACTGAATGAAAAATCATACTTAATACATTCTCAACAAATATCCATTGATTAGCATGCGAGAATCCCAGATTTTATTCACCATTTCATTGCATTTAATCCATTTACTTTTTTATTTTATATTATTATTATTTTTTTTTATATGTATATATTTCTATATAGCTCCATTTTGATTTCAGTTTTAGTTTTAGTAATGTTAGTACTTTCACATGAAATTAGAAATGTTGTCTTGGCAACTAACTGAAATAAGTTTAAAATATTCAAAAGGTTTATTTAGGTTTATTTCAATAAACAAAAGAAAATACTGAATGAAATTTCATTTTCCATCATACTTTTCACATCAGCAACAAACAACCCTTGATATTTCTAACTTTGTTTATTTGAAAAATGTCCATCTAATATTTATTTAATTTATTCCAGCTTTATTTCAATGAACACTTTTCAATAAAAAAATAAATAAAAATAAAAAAAATATATATATTACAAGTTTTAGTCAGTGTGTTTACACTTATTTCAGTTATTTGCCAAATAACGCATCTGATATTTAGATTTTATTTCATATTTCAGCTTTATTTCAGTTACCAAAAGAAAATACTGAATGAAATTTTGCATGTCCATCATACTTAATCCATTCTCAGCAAGTATCCCTTGATTAACATGTGAGCATCCCAGATTTTATTCACCATTTCGCCACATTTAATCCGCTTCCTCCCCAGCACTCTCAAAGCCAGCGCTGTGCCAAGATCGCACATTATAGATGTCAATCTGCTCTGGTACGACTGCACAGAACACATCTACAGGGACAGGATGAAATGTGGGAGTGAAAAGAAATGGAAGGATGTGTGGAGAGGCGGCTAAGGAGAAACCTGGTTGATAGCAGAATGCCAAGTGAGTGTTTCTTGTTGGAATCGACTGTGAAGGGCAAGTTGGAGGTGTGAGGGATCTATATTTTGCCTCTCGAGCTCTTCTTCCTGTCCCAGAAGCCCTTCCACAGCCACTGCATCCTGCAGCTCCAGGATCTGCTGAACATCTGCACACAAATCCTCAGGCCAAGACACATTCATATGTTCACAGGGTCTGTTTGCATCGTCTCCGCCTCTCCGACACTTTCTTCCCACATGCAAATGGTTTAAGATGACTGGGAAGGTCAACAAGACAGTATTAGAGGGCTTCGAGGTGAATTGTGGCACCCTATAAAGCTGACGAAAGGTCATTTATATACAGGAAGATGAAAGGAAACATATGCTGAGGAGAACTGGAGCAACGCATCACCAGATTGGAAAGCCTGTATGTCATTTTATCTATACATACCATCTGGTTTTCTTCCCTTACCTATATAACAACTTTTCTCTTCAGAAGTCTAGGACTATCAGTGAAGAGAAAATATTTGGACTAGATACTCTAGACCAGTGATTTGAAAAAGTGGGTCACACAGGTATATTGTGATTATAGGCTTGCAGACTGCAGTGACAAAAGATGCTAAATTCTAATGCATAATTGTGCATAGCTAGGACAGAAAAAATAAAATAAAATTGGCAGTGTTATTTTATTTTAGTATTATTTATCTATTATATTGTAGTACAAATGGAGTAAGATTTACAATGTGGACTCAGATATTGCTAGTCATTTGCACAAATACAAGAAACTTTGAATCAAACAACATTTTGACTAAGAAATTTTGAATTAAAAAAATTATATATATATATATATATATATATATATATATATATATATGTATGTATGTGTGTGTGTGTATGTTTATATGTATGTATGTAATATGTGTGTATACAGTGGGTACGGAAAGTATTCAGACCCCCTTAAATTCTTCACTCTTTGTTATATTGCAGCCATTTGGTAAAATCATTTAAGTTCTTTTTTTTTTTTTCCTCATTAATGTACACACAGCACCCCATATTGACAGAAAAACACAGAATTGTTGACATTTTTGCAGATTTATTAAAAAAGAAAAACTGAAATATCACATGGTCCTAAGTATTCAGACCTTTTGCTGTGACACTCATATATTTAACTCAGGTGCTGTCCATTTCTTCTGATCATCCTTGAGATGGTTCTACACCTTCATTTGAGTCCAGCTGTGTTTGATTATACTGATTGGACTTGATTAGGAAAGCCACACACCTGTCTATATAAGACCTTACAGCTCACAGTGCATGTCAGAGCAAATGAGAATCATGAGGTCAAAGGAACTGCCTGAAGAACTCAGAGACAGAATTGTGGCAAGGCACAGATCTGGCCAAGGTTACCAAAATAATTTTTGCTGCACTTAAGGTTCCTAAGAGCACAGTGGCCTCCATAATCCTTAAATGGAAGACGTTTGGGACGACCGGAACCCTTCCTAGAGCTGGCCGTCCGGCCAAACTGGGCTATCGGGGGAGAAGAGCCTTGGTGAGAGAGGTAAAGAAGAATCACTGTGGCTGAGCTCCAGAGATGCAGTCGGGAGATGGGAGAAAGTTGTAGAAAGTCAACCATCACTGCAGCCCTCCACCAGTCGGGGCTTTATGGCAGAGTGGCCCGACGGAAGCCTCTCCTCAGTGCAAGACACATGAAAGCCCGCATGGAGTTTGCTAAAAACACCTGAATAAGATTCTCTGGTCTGATGAGACCAAGATAGAACTTTGGCCTTAATTCTAAGCGGTATGTGTGGAAAACCAGGCACTGCTCATCACCTGTCCAATACAGTCCCAACAGTGAAGCATGGTGGTGGCAGCATCATGCTGTGGGGGTGTTTTTCAGCTGCAGGGACAGGACGACTGGTTGCAATCGAGGGAAAGATGAATGCGGCCAAGTACAGGGATATCCTGGATGAAACCTTCTCCAGAGAGCTCAGGACCTCAGACTGGGCCGAAGGTTTACCTTCCAACAAGACAATGACCCTAAGCACACAGCTAAAATAACGAAGGAGTGGCTTCACAAAAACTCCGTGACTGTTCTTGAATGGCCCAGCCAGAGCCCTGACTTAAACCCAATTGAGCATCTCTGCAGAGACCTAAAAATGGCTGTCCACCAACGTTTACCATCCAACCTGACAGAACTGGAGAGGATCTGCAAGGAGGAATGGCAGAGGATCCCCAAATCCAGGTGTGAAAAACTTGTTGCATCTTTCCCAAAAAGACTCATGGCTGTATTAGATCAAAAGGGTGCTTCTACTAAATACTGAGCAAAGGGTCTGAATACTTGGGGCCATGTGATATTTCAGTTTTTCTTTTTTAATAAATCTGCAAACATGTCAACAATTCTGTGTTTTTCTGTCAATATGGGTGCTGTGTGTACATTAATGAGGAAAAAAATGAACTTTAAATGATTTTAGCAAATGGCTGCAATATAACAGAGTGAAAAATGTAAGGTACCCACTGTGTATATATATATATATATATATTAGCAGGCGCTTTTATCCAAAGTGACTTACAAATAAGGAAAATGGAAGCAATCAAAATCAACAAAAGAACAATTATATGCAAGTGCTATAAGAAGTCTCAGTTCGCTTAATGTAGTACACGTAGCAAGGTTTTTTTTTTTTAAATAAATAAAAATAAAACGGATAGAAATGATATAACGGATATAACAGATATAAACATAAAAAGAATAGAGCAAGCTAGTGTTAGGATCCTTTTTTGCTTTTTGTTAATTGTATAACAAATAAATAGAAAACAAACAGTTAGAATACAAAAAGAAAAAAAGAAGCTAGTGTCTTTTTTTTTTTTTTAACTAAGCAGTTAGTATAGAGTGCAAGTCTAAAAGGGGCAAGATTTATAAAAAAAACCCACAGAATTAGAATAGAGTGGTAGAGTTAGAGGGTCAATAAAGATGGAAGAGATGTGTTTTTAGCCGATTCTTGAAGATGGCTAAGGACTCAGCTGTTCTGACTGAGTTGGACAGCTCTAATTTCTAATCATAAAAATGCTCTAATCATTAAAAAATTAAAAAAAATTAAAACTTTTGAAATGTTTTACTTTACATGCAGTGAATCTAGAATATATGAAAGTTTCACATTTTGAAATAAGCTACAAAAAAAAAAAAATTGTTCACGATTATTATTTTTTTTAGATGCACCTGCGTGTGTGTGTATATATATATATAGTTGTTATTATTATTATTATTGTTACTATTATTTTAAGGTCAAATTTTCACCATTAACAAACCATAAACTACAACTTGCCTCAATAAACTCCTCATTTTCTGTTTATTAATAGTTAGTAAGGTACAGTAGTTGTTAAGTTAGGTATTGGGTAGAATTAGGGATGTAGAATAATGTCATGCAAAATATGTCCTTTATAAGCACTAATAAATAGCCAATATGTTAATAATAGGCATGATAATAAGCGACTAGTAAATAGTGAAAATTGGTCCCTATACTAAAGTGTTACCATAATTTTAGTACTCAAGCTTAAACTTATTTATTTTAGTTAGTTGTGAAGGTAACATTTCCCCTCCCCCCCATATATGTTTCATGTATATTTTCATCTATATATAGTGTTATTTCAATTTACAAAAACTTTTTTTTTTAGTCAGTTTTGGGTAAGTTACTCTAAAAAAAAAAGTTATGAATTACTCTCTTATTACATACATTTACAACAGTGTAATTAGATTACTGTAGGCTACTACTCTAAAAAGTATTGCATTACTAATTACTTTCTAAATCCCATATCAACCTCGATCAGTTGAACAATACAAGGCTAGACATGAAACTACTCTTTTAAGCCTTTCAAATAAATTATATAAAATTGCATAAATTATTCAATTCTTGAGTTGAAATATTTAAAGGGAAAAGTTTACATTAAAAATGTATTAATTTCGGATGCGTTGATAGAGTTTAATCTTTTTGATTCATGGTGTTGTTCTGTTGTCACATTTACCGGTTGCGCAGCAATTTGGGAGGCACTGCCACCTACAGGAGCACTTCACAACAGCAGCGTATGAAATACCCAATTGAGAAAAATTATGATATCGTACCGTTTGAAATATAATATATACCGTTTTTATTTATTTTTATTTATTTATTTTTTTCCAGTACCGGTATACCGCGCATCCCTATGTGTGTGTATGTATTTAGTTAGTTAGTAACTGAATGATCTCTTAAAGACTGATTACAACCACTAACTGTCAATATTACATACTGCACCTTTAAAGAACATAATTAGTTTACTAACTTCTAAGACAAGTCTAAGTACTTTATCTTACCAGCCACTGGATGGTTACTTACTAGTTTACCAAGTGTGGTACCATTTATCTACATAGTGCAAACTGTGTGGGACACGCTGCGTACCAAAGTTCAATATTTAGGCTTAAGGATTTGTTGAAATCAACTTTACACCAGCCCTCTTGATCTGTTTGTTTGGTATGAATTGCCTTCCAATAAGAATACAGTGTTGAAAGCATGTCAGCAACAACCCAACATACATTTTAACACTAAATGTTAAATTCTGATGCTGAATCTATTAGTAAGTAATTAAATGACATATCATTTATCCAGATTTTTTTGCCACTTCAATGTGATTTACATCAAAATTTTATAACTAGATGCATTTATTTTCACCCACAACATTCTTCAGCAGTTAACAATGTCTGTCTTTTTGTGTGTACCTCCAGCACTGGATAGTCATGTGATTGCTTCCGGTTGAAAAGCGGCGCCTCGTTGATCATTCGATCCCTTTTGTTGTTGTGGGAGTGAATGGAGGGTCTGACAACAATATGGAGAGAGTGCAGGATACCTTACACTGGAATGGGGGCCAGGCCTTTAAAATTGGAGAAGGGGGACTCTTACTGACAAGAATAGAGAGGGAATGAAAGAATGGTTGGATAATTGAGAGGGAGGTCATGGAGGGTGGATATATTGTACGCATCAGACAACAACCCAAACTCCAAGAAAAGTGTGTGAAAATAGGTCACAATTTGCACTGTAAAAAATAAAATAAAAAAATAAGTAAATAAATATATATATATATATATATATATATATATATATATATATATATATATATATATATATATATATATATATATATGCCACTTGGACATTTCAAATTTAATTCAGTGTGTTACTTGCTGTTTCTTTGTAAATGTTGAAAATTATTTCTACACCATTTTAAGCAACATTCCACATTGATTTTTCACAGATGTTTTACCAGTATTTTGAATTATGCACTGCATTGTGTTTTGTTTTAGGGTAGAAGAAAATGTCTGTAAACTTAACATAATTTTCAATAACAGTAGTTTTAAATTTTTCTACAGATTTTAGAGTGCGTAGTGGGAAAAAAAGGGTATGTTTCCATTAGGGCTGTCTATTTAACACATTACTTTATTATGATGTTAATATATTAAAAAATATTAAAAGTAAAACATTTAATCGATTGTGACTCCTTATGTTCAAGAAAAACAGATTTTTTTTTTTTTTTGCAGTCTGTTTTTTTTTTAGGCCTCTCAGTTTACCACATGACTGTAGTGTGATTTAATTAGAATTATATACTAGCGTTATATATGTCACGTATATATGCCCGGAGTTCTTTCCGTGTTTCCTTATTTGGTCACCTTCCTGTCCTTGTTTAGTTTCATTGACTGATCCACTATCAGCTCTAGCCCCTGACCAGAGTCCAGTGCAGGCTCCAGCCCCTGACCAGAGTCAAGCAAGAGCTGCAGATCCCCTGTTAAGCCCAAGGAGGGCTCCTGTTTCCCAGTTTAGCCCACGGAGGGCTCCTGATCCCCAGTTAAGCCCACGGAAGGCTCCTGTTCCCTAGTTTAGCCCACGGAGGGCTACTGTTCCCGAGTTAAGCCCAGAGAGGGTCGCGGTTCCCATGACTAGCCCGCGGATGGCCTCGGAGCCCGTAATTCTCTCCAAGGATTTTTTTTTGTTATAGGGTTCCAGCCGTAGAGGCCAGGGCGGGGGCTGGGGCTGCGGCCTCGGAGGTTGATCCGCCATGGCCTCCTGAGTTCCCTGATCCGCCATGGCTCCCCAGATGGTCTATCCTGCCATGACTCCCTGAGTTCCCTGCTCCACCATGGCTCCCTGAGCTCTCAGCTCCGCCATGGTTCCCCAGATGGTCTATTCCACCATGGCTCCCTAAAGCTCCCTGTTCGGCCATGGCCCCCTGGACTGCCTGTGCCGGCATGGGCTCCCCGAGCTCCTTACTCCATCATGGCCTCCAGAGCTCTCTTTTCTGTCATGGCTCCCCGAGCTCCCTGCTCCGCCATGGCCTCCTGAGTCACCTGATCCGGCGCGTATTCAGGGAGGGGGGAGTAATGTCACGTTTTTGGTCTTTTTTTGCCCTGAGTTCTTTCTGTTTTCCTTATTTGGTCACCTTCCTGTCCTTGTTTAGTATCATTGATTGCCCCTCTGCACCTGTGTTTAGTAATTATCATGTGTATTTAGTTCATGCCTGTTCAGTTCTAATGTGTCTGGTCTACGTTACATTCCCTGTGTTTCTTTGGTTTATGTTCAAGCTTTCATTTTGGATTATCCCCTGTGTTTTCATTTATTAAAGAATATTTAGTTTACTCCTCGTCTCCTTCGGTCTCCCTGTAACACCACCATGACAATATATTGAATGTGTATACACACACATACACACGTTTGTTTTTGTGAAAAGTGGGGACATCCCATAGGTGTAATGGTTTTTATACTGTACAAACTGTATGTGCTATTGCCCTACACCAACCCTACACCTAACCCTGTCGCTTACAGGAAACTTTGTGCATTTTTACTTTCTCAAAAAAATGACTCTTTATGATTTATAAGCGTCCTCATAAGTCACCTTCTCCTTGTAATACCTATAGCATACCCATGTCGTTATACAAATGAATGTCCTCATTTGTCACAAAAACATGCACACGCACACACACACATTCACACAAACACACACACACACACACACACACACACACACACACATATATATATATATATATATATATATATACACACACAGTGCCCTCCAAAAGTATTGGAACAGTAAAGACAAAATTGCTCTGTTGGCTGTGGAGTCAAGACATTTGCAAATATGATTAAAGGATGAATATGAGACAAAACTACAGAATGTCACATTTTATTATTGGGTGATTCAACACATAGATGTTTTACCAGCTAAGAAGTTCAGCACTTATAGTTTCATCCCCCTATCTGATGTGAGCATAAGTATTGGAACAGTTGCCTCACAGGTATTTCTAAGTGATCAGCTGTGTCCTGTTGCATTAATTCTTCAGATATTAAAAGCAGGGAATGTGTCGTATCAGTTATATCCATTACTTCTGCATTCTGAATTCTGCAATCGATGATGACACACACAAACCAGGATGAAGATGAGGGAGCTGACTTTGAGAGAAAAGCAAGCAATTTGGATGCTAAAAGAAAAGAGGAAGTCAATTATAACTATAGCAAAAAACAAAGGGCATGGAGAAATCAAGAGTTTGGAAACCACCAGCGACACCAGCAACCAACAATAACCTGATCGGCTGAGAAAACAACAGTAGTTGATGACAGACAAATCGTAAAAGCTGTGAAAATGAACTCTAAAAGACGTGTCTGTAAAATTACCAACAACATCCAGAAAGCTGGGGTGATGCTCTGACAATCTACTGTCCTCAGGAGACTTTGACACAGAATTACAGATGCTACACAGCAAGATGCAAACCTATGACCAGCACCAAAAAAGGCAAGAAAAGAAAGGCAAGATTAGAGTTTGCAAAAAAGCACAAAGGTGAGCCAGAAGAGTTTTGGAACTGTGTTTATGGACCGATGAGACAGAGATGAACCTTTATCTAAGTGATGGGAAAGCAAAAATGTGGAGAAAAAAAGGGAACGGCAAATGATCCCAAGCATACAGCCTCATCTGTAAAGCATGGTGGAGGTGGTGTCATGGCATGGGCATGCATGGCTGCTTCTGGAACAGGCCCTCTCAACTTTACTGATGACTTAATGTATGATGACAGTAGCAACATGAATTTGGAAGGGTACAAAACCATCTTGCCTACCAATATTCAAGAAAATGCCACCAGATTCATTGGGAAGTGCTTTATATTGCATCAGGACAATGACCCAAAACACCCTGCCAGTTCAGTCAAAGAATTTATAAGGGCAAATAAATGGAAAGTCTTAGATTGCCCAAGCCAATCTACAGATTTAAATCCGATTGAGCATGAATTTCACCAGCTGAAGAGGAGAGTAAAGGCAGAAACTCCCCAAAACAAGCAACAATTGGAATTGGCTGCATTAAAGGCTGGGGAAAGTATTTCAAAGGATGAGGCCAATAGCCTGGTGATGGCTATGGGTCACAGACTCACTTCTGTGATTGTGCGCAAGGGATCTGCAGCTAAATAATAGCTTTTAATCTTTTATATCTGCCTTATGTTCAACTGTCTCAATACTTATACTCACATCAATGAGTGGGATGAACTCTAAAATTGCTGTTCTTTTTATTTGGTAAAACATCTATGTGTTGAAACGGCTAATAATAAAATGTGACATTCTGTAGTTTTGTCTCATATTCATCTTTTAATCATATTTGCAAATGTCTTGACTCCACAGCCAACAGAACAATTTTGTCTTCACTGTTCCAATACTTTTGAAGTGCACTGTATATGCATGTACAGTATGTGTGTTCAATGATATTAAAATAAAAAAATAAAAATACATTTAGTCATTTAGCAGACACTTTTATCCAAAGCCTAACACAGTGCACATAGCAATTTTTTTTTTTAATTTATATTTATTTTTTGTTATTTATAAATAAAAAATTATTCAATAAAAAAGAAAACAATAGATAGAATAGAAAAATAATATTGAAACTGCGAAAACTAGTGTTAGAGGCCTTTTTTTAAGAAAACAAGCAGTTAGAAAACAAATAAGAGTGCAAGTGTTAGAAGATCAAGTGTTTTTTTAAATATTATTTTTTTAATATAAAAATAAACAACGTATACATAAAATAGAACAGAAAGTGCTAGAGTTAGAGGGTCAAATGAAGATGGAAGAGATGTGTTTTTAGCCATTTCTTGAAGATGGCTAAGGACTCAGCTGCTCAGATTGAGTTGGGCAGGTCATTCCATCATGAGGGAACAGTTAATGTAAAAGTCTGTGAAAGAGATTTTGCGCCTCTCTGGGATGGCACAATAATGCGCCATTCACTTGCAGAATGCAAGCTTCTAGAGGGCACATACGACTGAAGTGATGAATTTAGGTAAAGGGGTGCAGAGCAAGTGGTGGTTTTTAGGCAAACATTAAGGCCTTGAATTTTATGCGGGCAGCTATTGGTAGTCAGTGCAAATTTGACAGAAAAATGAACAGAGGAGTGGTGTGTGTTATTTTCTGCTCATTAAAGATTAATCTTGCAGCCCCATTCTGGATTAATTGTGGAGGTTTGATAGAACTGGCTAGAAACACTTGCCAAGAGTGCATTGCAATAGTTTTGAGCTTCAACAAGGAGTTGTGAAGCATGTTCCAAAATAAAGGACCTTATCTTCCTAAGGTTGTATAATGCAAATCTGCAGGACCGGGCAGTTTTAACAATGTGGTCTGAGAAATTCAGCAGATGATCAATCACAACTCCAGGGTTTCTGGCTTTTTTTTTGAAGGAGTTATGGTTGATGTGGCTAACTGGATGGTGAAATTATGATGAAGTGATTGGTTTGTCGAAATCACAAGCAGTTCTGTCTTGGCAAGGTTGAGTTGAAGGTGATGGTCTTTATGTATGTTACACATGCTGAGATGCGAGCAGCTATCGTTGGATCATCAGGATGGAATGAGAGGTAGAGTTGAGTGTCATCAGCCAAGCAGTGACATGAAAAGTCACGATTCTGAATGACAGAACCTAGTAATGCCATGTAGACAGAGAAGAGAAGTGGTCCAAGAACTGAGCTCTGAGGCACCCCAGTAGCTAGATGTTGCGACTTGGACACCTCACCCCTCCAAGTCTCAAACCACTGGAGTGCGATTCCTGAGATGCCCTTTGCCAGTAGGGTTGACAGGAGGATCTGGTGGTTAACCGTATCAAAAACAGCAGAGAGCTCCAGCAAGATAAGTATTGAAGATTTGGAAGCTGCTCTTGCCAGTCTTAGGGCTTCAATAACTGAGAGCAAGGCAGTCTTGGTTGAATGTCCACTTCTGAAGCCAGACTGATTGCTGTCCAAGAGGTTTTTAAAACAAAAATAGACTTCTTTGTGATGTCTATTCAATACTTTACTCATCTGACATAATATATATATATATATTTTTAATTGTCATATTTTTGGTGGAATTTTTAATCTGCAAATATTAATATATGCGATTAGATTCAATTTATTAATTTGCATAATGTTTTAAGCTAACGACAGCCCTAATTTTTATTTCTCCTGAGGAGAAACCTCTTAAGTCGACTCTTTATATGAAACAAACCGAGGAGGAAATTTCCTCTGGGAACTGTCAGTGAAAAATTGCAAAAATGTTTACACATTCTCAAGATCCCTCTCTCAATCACTTCCTTTTCCCCTTGTCTTGCTTGCGTGTTTTTTTTTTTTTCTCCGCTCCTCTTTTGTTGGTGGCATAATACATTCTGCAGCTCGTAAACTTGAATGTGAATGTCACGTCTCTGTGCACTTTGATCAGATGCGGGCATTGTTTGGTGGCGAGACGCAGACTGCTGATAGCTCTTACGCTGGAAAAATGAGCCGCGAGCCCCCCTCAAACACATAACACTGAGCTCTTTTGTGTCTGCCGCAGCATTTTAGGAAGAAATGGCTTCTCCCAGAACGCCTGCTCTCTTGACACTCACAGGCGAATACGTCCATCTAGACTGGGGGGCCAGGAGTCAACTATCCCTCTCGCCATCTCCCTCACGTCTCCCACGCAGAAGCAGCCGAAAATTCTATACATTCATGTAGGGACGGGAAAAGATTGCAGAGAACGATTAGGCTTTCCTCAGCTGTGAATGGCCTTCGTATCTCTTTCCCGTTCGCCACAAGAATGCCCAATAATAAGAGTCATACAACACAGGGCCTATCTCATCACCGGCCAATTAAATTAATGAATGGAGGTTTTTGATGCGTCCCGATAGAGTTCCAGTGTTTTACTGTGACAACAGCCCCCTAATTATTTTCTCCTCACTGTGTTCAGTGGCCATCAAAAGAAATGGCTTTTTGCTGTTGAGAAAACGGACGTTTCCCTGCTCATTATGAGTTTTCCCTCTCTGAACAGTTTCCTTTTTTTTTTTTACTAACTGTTTTTTCTAACTTTAGAAAAGCATATCGTATCTGATTAGCTGGACTGAAACACAAAGTGGGTTAAGTATTATTGTTGAAAATGTGCTTGGCATTTGAAAGTTCATATTCATATTTTTACCGGACACAGCTTCATTTTACGGTCCAGGCTTGAGCCAATCGATATCCCAAAATTAATTAAATTCACACGTGCCGCAATTTTCCGATTTATTCATACGCCAGTGACCTTGAGGGTGCACAAATGAGGATAAATGAATAACACACAAAAAAAGAGAGTTTCTTGGAATATAGATATTGTTGTTGCTTGCTTTTTTCGAATGTTAATTTGTGGTTGCTTAGTAATATTTTACAAAAAAGTTATATAAATGAACATTATTTAATAGAATAACTGTGAGAAAATGACGACTTGCTGAAAATGACTTGCTATGGATGAAAAAAAGAATATATATGTATATATATATATATATATATATATATATATATATATATATATATATATATATATATATATACATATTATTATTATTATTATTATTATTATTATTTTTTTTTTTTACAACATTTATTTACCTAAGCTATACACTTCCATTCAAAAGTTTGAGGTCGGTAAGAATTTTTGGGGTCAGTAAAAACTTGTTTCGTATTTGAATATATTGTAAATTGTCATTTAGTTCTGTGATCAAAGCTGCATTTTCAACATCATTACTTCATTCTTCAGCGTCAAACCATGATGC
Organism: Onychostoma macrolepis; assembly: GCF_012432095.1. NCBI lineage: Eukaryota > Metazoa > Chordata > Actinopteri > Cypriniformes > Cyprinidae > Onychostoma > Onychostoma macrolepis. The sequence goes on from NC_081155.1 coordinate 42,619,904, forward strand.
ATTTTATTTTAGGATTTATTGATGATAAAATATAATTTGAATATAAAGTTCAAAAGAAAAACATTTATTTACAATATAAATGTTTTTGTAACACTGTGAAAGTTTTACTGTCTCCTATGAATAATAATAATAATACCTAATAATAATAATAATAATAATAATAATGAAATGTTGTTCATTGATCATCCAAGAGATCATCAAGAGCCTGCTCTCAAATCTTGTTTTCCTGTGTTTTTCTATTGTGTGTGTGTGTGTATATATATATATAATTCCAAACAATTAGAAGCTACGCAATTTAAGGTATCAAGTCTATGGCAGAAACCGTGAGTTATACTATAAAGTTTAGTTTGTTAGAGACAGGAGTCTGTCTATACCTCTAACCTGAAGTATGAGCAACCGTATTAGTGATTCATGCCCTAAAGAAAGAGTGGTTTGTAAACCTATATCTAGCTAGCTTAGTTTCACCCTGTTCTTTTCAAACAAAGAGGATATTTTTCAGAAAGCTCCTCCAGTCTAAAGGTGAAATCGAATGTTATCTGGACGGGCCAGATCTGTGGTCAGTGCATCGCTGATGATTCAAGCACTGACCCAGAACACTAGATTTGTAGCAACTGGTAAAAACCTGGTTTCTTTTCAACCTTGAGGACAAAGATCATTTTGGACTGAGTTACCGCACGTCAACAGGGACCCGCATTGTCCGTTTCCTTCACACACCCTCAGCGACCCTTTTAAAAACCAATTGTTTGCTGCGGGATGAAATTGCCTAGGGAAAATATTTTGGTGCATTCCGCAGTGCGGCAAAACTGCTTAATTGCTGTAATTATCATTCGTGTTTACCTCCACAGCTAGTGCTGACTTGAACTTTTTAATGGAGAGCTTTAACAATGTCAACTGCATCACTGTGTACAAGATTGTAACCAGGCTTGTTTTGTTACTAGTGGCACACCTGCTCGCTTTATTATGGTAATTCGTGTGTTGGGAGGGAGGATTTCACGAAGGTCTGGATACTTTATCTCAGTTCTATTGTGTAGCGTTTTTCGCAGAAAAAGAATATGCAATTAAGAAACATGACAAACAGGGTGGGTTCAATTTAAAGTGTTTATTGTTACGATTTGAAAGCAGTTTGATCTTTTGCCAGGTATTTAATGTTTTCGAATGTTTTCGAACTTTCATGCTTTCACATATTTTTGAAAAAAAAAAAAAAAAAATTACAGGCTATTGTCTGCTATCAAGGCATGTTGTCACTCTACATGAGGTAAGTTGCCACAGTGGGAACCTATATATTTTAGACAGCTTTTCAGCCAACTTTAGGCAGCAATTAGCACAAGTCAAAATGGGCTCAACTCTGGAAAATTATGCCTGATATTGCTTGTGAATGTCATGTGAACTTTCATCTGCAATATTAGAGCTCAATATTGGTATTTGACAGTTCATATAATACTTACCCTACTGCTGCCAGAAATATTGCCAGATTTAGCATGTATATGTATTAGATCACAATAGTTTTACCACTGAAAATGACAAATGCCATCTTTATTGCTTTCTGAAAATTGCACAAATGAAGCTTGCAAGTATAGGTTTTGTACTTTTTTTTTTTCGCTTATTGCAAACAAAGTTTGTTACAGCACTTGAAGTTGAGTCTCTTGAGTTACACTTATTTTTAATTTATAGATCCACTATAACTCAACACAAGTCTCTAAAGTGACATGTTGAATGAGTGGTGCATAAGAATACAATTTATAAAGGTTTTAACTAAAATACTGTAACTATTTTAATGATAGAACTCATGAGTCCTTGAGGCTAATTTTGTTCCTCATTAGAAAATGTATTTTTGTGAAATCTTTACTCTCTATTTCAAATGAGGTAGCAAGGCTGACTGATTTTTAGTATCTTAAATTTAAATGCTAGTTTCTAGGCAACCATACATCCCATCCAACCCATAATTACATAAAACACAATTAGTTACAGATCATTCATGCATGCAAAGTTTGGTGAGTTTTCACCATAGGAATAAAAAGTTTTAGCTGTTTAACGTGCAAAAGAGTGCATTTTGCACTTCCTCTTTCATAAATAATAACAATTTAAAGAAAAATACTATAGTAAATATATGTATGTATGTTATTTAAATGCAATTTTATTTTATCTTTTAGCAATTCAAATGTAATTTGCAATGTATGCATTTATTTATTTAAATGTAATTTCACTTCATTTATTTGTTTGTTTATTTATTGTACAAAAACTTTGCTAGAGAAAACAACTGTTGTGTGATATGAGTTTTTGTCTCGCCCTTGTGACAACTTCTTGGTGTGACAACTAGCCCAGTCTCTCCTGTACACAATTTACCATGTCTCATTCTTCTATCCTCTCCACTTCATTGATTAAAACCTTTCAACTCTTTCAGACGTTGTTCATTACAGATAAATCTAGCTTTATTTAGAACTGACAAAGCACTCAGGACCGCTCACACTCATTAATGTGAATTTCAAAACAGTCATTTGTGTCTGTATGTGGGAGTTTGTGTCTCTGAATGTATATGTATATGTAAGTTTATGTGTGGAGCCGGCTGAGGTAGATCTTGGGTGGGTATATCTTGTTATCAGCTCCAGATGTCATGCTTTGTAATCCCAACCTTGGTTTCTCTCCTCTCCCACCCCCTCCAACACATCTGCCATGGTTTCCCAGAGCAGCTGAAGCACAGCCCTCCCATTGTGAATCTGAGACAGGATTGAAGAGAAATGAAAGAAACTTGGAGTCCCGCATGCGGGAATAGGGGGGAGATTAACCTAATTCGCAGAGCATGTGAAATATTAATACAGTCTCCTTTCAAACCCTCCCAATAATCTGAGCTGTGAAGAGCCATTGAAGATGCAATTTGTGCAGTTTGTTCGGTTTCAAAAACAAGCGCCGTTTAAAAGCTTAGTTAGCGGCCTTGCTGTCTATGGCCTACATATAGATCTGTCTTGAAAGGAAGCATCCAAACTGATACGGGACCTCATGAGCAAATCATTTACAACAGTAAATTTGTGCACCACACAAATATCTCTATATATCTATCTGTCTGTCTATCTATACCCTTGACCCTAAACTTTTGATTGGTGGCTTATATAGCCTATATATATATATTTTTTTTTTAATTTATTTATTTATTTTTTTTTCTGTTCAAGTGCAACTCTTTTCATACAGTGGCCATGTCTGGCCAAAAAAATGGAAGAAAGAAAAACACCAAAAAAAGCGCCAAAAATGATCATAAAAGCTTGCAATGCATTTGTGAGGAAGAAGTCTTTTACAGTCTTTTATGCTGCTTGCATGGTGTTTTCTTTTGTTTATTTGTTTTTGGTGTGGTGGTGGTGGTGGTGGTGGGGGGGTCCTTTTTTGAGCTTGACTGACATGGGCACTCCACTGTAAAAAAAAAAAAGAAAAAAAGTTGAGCCAACTTAAAACTTTAAGGCAACCGGCTTCAGCAGGCTTTTGAGTTTGCTCAATTTATTTTTGTGGGAGATTCTCAAATTGTTGTTGTATAAACTTAAAACGACAAGTTGAGAAAACTCAAAAATCTGCTGAAGTTGTTTGCCTTAAACTTTTAAGTTTAACTTTTTTTATTTTATTTTTTTACAGTGGAGTGACCATTATTTTATGTAACGAAAGACCCAAAAGACCCTACTTGTATCTTGTATATATATAAAAAAAAAAAAAAACCTGGCAGAAACGTTTGGAGCATCATGCGGTGGTTGGGTGGTTGTGGGCGGGTGATTTTGAGGGCTGAAATATTATTATAAAATAAATCGTTCAATTTAAGAATGAGGGGAGAAATCAATTCTTATTTTAATTGAGCCCTAGCCCTCTTAATTAAAAGACATCTTCAATAGCAGCATAAATTAATTGACTCCAAGGATCTACAAAAAGATATGGAAATGGCCAAACGAGTCAGTCACGCCTTGTTCATTATCAGCAGGCAATAAGTTCTGTGAACAAATGTGTGTAGCTCTGCTTCTGAGAGTTGTGACATACTCTTATAACAGTAAATTGGTACAAGCAAAAAGCCTGTTTTGAGGCTCTTTAATCATGTGTGAATCAATTGTCTGCTGATCCATAGCTTCTAAAACAAAGGGATTGTTGGCATGTGTTTTAAAGCACCACCAGAGTAAACAATTCATACACTTACAGAAGTTATTTTTAGTGTTCTTTACTAAGGCAAGAAACTCTGTTACTATTGCTCGTGCTTGAAAACCTTTCAAACTTTAACTCATATATCAGTGACAGTGAAATGTGTCCTACAATTTTCAGGCAGTATTCTAGAGATGAGAATATGCTGGGTAATAACTGATTACATGTAATCTGGATTACTTAAATACTAATAGTAAGTACTTGGAATTAGATTATATTACATTTTAAAATACTCGTAATTAGACTACAGTTAGTTTTTGACTGATTACACAATTACATATTATTCACACAGTAGCAATAAATTATTCATAATTTATTGATTATCCTTTTTCTTTTAAAATCTCCTCACTAAAATAGCCCACCACTTATATACAGTCGGAGTCTTCCAGTTTTGTAAACGTTCACACAAGAGCAGTCACTAATTAGGTAGCTATAATTACCCAGAAAATTGAGAAGCCACACAGCATTTGACCACTGGATTTACCAAAATCATTTTAGTTTTAAGAAGTATTTTCTTAACATTTCAACATTGCATCAATTACTGATGAACACGTGCATTTTTATTTGAATTATCACCCAGTGGGTTGTTGAACCCCAGTTTGACCTTAACTTAATGTAATGTGTAATGCATGTCATATTGTTAATAACAACGAATTGAATATATTATATTTGTCTTTGCATTTTTTATATATTATTCTATTCTAATCGATGTGATAAACAATTTAGGTAAACTGTAATCTAAATAATAATCTACAGGTAGTTTGATTATTATACCTAAAAGGTGTAATGTAATGGATAACATTACTAACTATAATTATTTTCATTTATTTTTGAATATTTTATATAATTTGTAAGTCATTTTCCAGCACTAAATATAATAGACAACATCGGAGATGGACACTTTTGTCTTGGGCTATAGTAATCGACCACATATCAACAGCCCATAATATCCTTCCAACCGCATAGCAATGCCTTAGCAACAACTCTGAACACCTAAGCATTGCGCCTATGACTTATGACTCACGAGTCTAGTTTTTCAATTTCGATTTCATAAGACTTTTTAGCTCTGAGATGAAACATTGTGGCCAATATTTTGGTATTAGTTAGGGTATAAGGCCTGTTTGTTCATAATGTAGATCTTATCTAAGCTCAATTGAGGAAAAGCAGAATGATTGGAAAAAAAATTGTCATTCATCACCATGGGAGATGTGCATAGAAATGATGAATTTCCATTCCTTTCAGGCAAAATTACAGCTCACAATTCAGAGAGCGATAATAGCATTGAGCTAATGTGTGCCAGGTTGTTATATGCAGGTGGGAATGGTACTTTTACAGATTGGATGAGAGAGGCATAAAACAGTAAAACGGAATTATTACAAGAAGTTTAGAGTAATGAGAATCTGTTTTGGACCTCTCGGCATCTTGCGAGCTTCAATCTGAGGGCGAACATTTACCTCATTTTAACCTCAAATATCTGCCGAATGCTTTTTCAGAGAACACGAGAAATAACGAAGCAGATTATGCTTGTGGTTCGCATGGTGTGTCAGGTTCAACAGCGAGTGAGAGGTTGTGTTCGGTGCTTGTCTTGACACCAGGATTGCTTTACAAGTGTGACAGCTGTCATGGAAATTAGGATGGAAAGCTGCCCATATTTAACACGGAAAGTAAACATCCAACCAGATGTCATAAAGAGGTCAGGGATTAAAATATGATATGATGCATTTTGAATGGGTAATCAGCTTTACTGTTAAAAAACCCATGGCATATTTGTCCATAGTCATGATGTTAAGGGCATTAAAGGTATAGTTCAGCCAAAAATGAAAATTTGCTGAAAATTTACCCACCCTCAGGCCAACCAAGATGTAGATGAGTTTGTTTATTCATCAGACTAGATTTGGAGAAATTTAGCATTCCATCATTTGCCCACCAAAGGATCATTTGCAGTGCATGGGTGCCGTTAGAATGAGAGTCCAAACAGCTGATAAAAACATCACAATAATCCACAAGTAATCCACACCACTCCAGTCCATCAATGGACATCTTGTGAAGTGAAAATCTGTGTGTTCAGCAGTAGTAGTACTCTTTATTTGTCCCGTCACACGGTAACTTTTTGTTTGTAAAAAACAAATCCATCATTAAATACCAGTCTAAAACACCAGTCCATAATCCATAATAATGCTTTATCAAGTGAAAAAAAAAAAAAAAAAAAATCTTGTCTGAATCAGAAGAGAAGCACAGATAAAACACCGCTTACATGTAGCAGTCCAAAACAGTCTAAACAAATATATGGGTGGATGTGAGGACTTTTTTTTTTCTCTGGAGAATGTATTATGGATTATGGACTCACATTTTGGCCAGAAGTAACAATTTAAAGTCAAAACACCTTAAAGATGGATTTCTTTCCTACAAACAAGCAGATTTTTACTTCACAAGACATTAACTGATGGACTGGAGTGGTGTGGATTACTTGTGGATTATTGTAGTGTTTTTATCAGCGGTTTGCCGTTTCTGACGGCACCCATTCACTGCAGAGGATCCATTGATGAGCAAGTGATGTAATGCTACACTTCTCCAAAACTGTTCTGATGAAGAAATAAACTCATCTACTGTACATCTTGGATGGCCTGTGGATAAGTAAATTTCCAGTGAATTTATTTATTTATTTTTCTTCTTTTTTGGGGGGTGAACTATTTCTTTAATAACCTTTCTAACTTTCTGATTGATTCTTTGCCTAAACCCAAAACCCAAATGTTCACATTTTAAATTGAGAGTTGTTGCATCTGTCGCAATCATTAAAGGACACAAATGGCTTGGAACAAGGACATTATGTAAACAACTTCATTTACAACCCAACCGTATGCCTGCATACTGCATGTATGCACTAATCTAACAAGAAACATGATTGAACCATGGACCAAATGGAACATTTTCAAGTGCATAATTAGTTGGGCTTGACTATAACTAACAGTTGGTTAGGTGCATTTGTACACAATTCTGAAAGCCTCGAGGTATCCTTTTTCTGCAATCCATGTGCGCTCAAACAACAGCTCTAAGTGGGTCGACATCTCTTTTAGCAAAATGTCTTACTGCAATCTGAGCCACACATTTAGTACGTCTGAAGCTCTGCCAATGACCAAGAAACCTGGCAGGCTGTTACAACTTCTTTTTGTCATGTGCGAATGAATGCATGTTTGTGCAGCTATATTTTGGTCTTTGAGCAAAAGTCAGTGATTGGAGTCGGGTCGACAGTCTTATTCAGAACTGTTACATTAATGTAGCTATACTGTATATGCAATAGTGGAATATGCAATTACAGTATGCACTTCAATTCCATATATTATATATATATAGATACATTTATTGTATATAGTATTGATATTTATATACAGATATGCATTTACAGTATATTTACTGATGTACTGATTAAATCTGAAGAAGTTTCATATGCTTTAACCATTTATTTATTTGTTCAAAAATAAGTACAAACAGATATATAGTGAAATGTTATTACATTTGAAAAGAACTGTTTTCTATTTTAATCATTTCAAAATGTGCCTTATTTCTGAGATTGCAAAGCTGCATTTTTAGCAGGTGGTTCAACAAATCATTTCAAAAATCTTATGTGTGTTTACTTTCAAAAATAGCATGTGATGAATTCATGTTTGTTATTAATTCATAAGATTTAAACATAAAAGTGTTTCTGCCATTTTTTTTCAAATGCATTTATTCAGTTTCACACACATGCTCAATTTCACATGATAGTTTAATTCTGTTTTGTGTCATTTTTTAAAAAAACTGATCAGCTCATTCAGAGGTAATTTGAAAGGATCGGAGCCGCAGTTCAAGTATCAGTCTCATGCATTTCCACCATTTATCAGTCAGTGATGGAGGACGATCCTCTTTACGGGTAATTAATTTACAAATTAAACTCATTTCCATTCCTTTTATGGTGAAATTTAATAAGAATCAAAACTGTCACACGTGTGTGTGCGTAGACAGTAGATATGTCCTAACATATTGCGTGTGTATTAACAGTTGGTTGGTTGTATAACAATTCTCTGGAAGCTCTGAATGACTGTGTGGGGTTATGTGGAAGACTTTGTCATCCTGTGCAGCCTGTTTAGACACACTTGATATGGTGCAAAGGCGATGTAAACATGGTGGTCATGCCTGGTGGTCTGCGTGTCACTAATTAAGTGTTGAAGTCTCTTACCGATCACAGCCCATATTTCACTTACGGCATATCCACAAAGCACCTTTTAAAGCGGTGGGACTGTTTTACGTGACATTGCAATTGTTTACTTTCAGGAAAACAATGTTGACGTGCAGGCTCTTGTTAGCTTCATCTCAAAGACGTTTTATTTCTGCAGATAAAGAGCAGGCTATGTTTATTGTGGATTAAATACATGAATAATTAACAACGTTTTCCATAGCATCTAATCAGCGATCAAAGACCTGTTTCTGGATCACTATATCTATGCAGGTCACGGATTTTATCATTATCATCACACAAAGCTAAGCCAGATGCTAGGCGAGCATTCATATTGTTAGAAGCTTTGATACAGACCCATGAATAAAAACTGTTATTCTACAGCATAATAAATGTTTAGAAAGAACTGCAGGCTGTGTTTTTGTTCCTAATGCACCGTCAGTTAAACTGCATTGGTAGCATCTTCTCAGCAAGCACGAAACATTTGAACAACAATGAGGCATGTTGGTTGCACTGCAGTCTAAAATGTACCCAAACAAATTATAATATTGCGGTTTACATTTTAGGATTACCGAAAATGATTATTATGCTATGTAATGTTTCATGTAGCTATCAATTTTTTATTTTTTTTATTTATTAGAATGTTAACACCCATAGATCATCATATTCTATCAGATATGTAATATGATATATGGTATAAGATTTATGATATAAGATATATGATATACCAATATAAAAAAAATATATGATGTAAAAATGTAAGATGATACATATATGATACATTAATATAAAAGTAATTCACTCAAAATAAATAAATAAATAATCACAACTATTAATAAAAAATAACCAATGCACTGACATGCTGACCAGAGTGTGCAAATTACATTTAAAAATGTATATATATATATATATATATATATATATATATATATATATTATTAGTATTATTATTCTTACAAAATTACATGGAAAAGTTATTCTTTGAGTGCATTTTATATTTATGTTTGTTCGTTGATTATAGTCATATTATAAATGCATAGTATTCAGGACATGGAGGCATTGATTATGATATGCTATGATATGATGTATGATGATATAAAAGTAATGCATTCAAAAATAAAACACTGAACAGTGCAGAATATATATATTAATAAATAAATTAACATACTGACATGCTGAACTATTTATTTTTATTTAAAATTTTATTTTACCCAAAGATCATCATAACCAGAAGAATATCACATTATAAATGCAATTGATATGATATGATATATGATATGATATAAAGTGTACTCGAAAATAAAAATAAAATAGATAAAAATAAATAAACATACCATTTATGTATAATAATAATAATAATAATAATAATAATGTTATTATTATTGCTACTTTATATCAATATATATAAATATATCATAAACATTCATGTCCCAATGAATCAAATGCATTTATAATGTACAGTAATATTCTTCATGCTGTAATAATTTTTGGATGCTAAAGTTAACTGATTTCCACTGTACAGCAAAACTGAAGGAAACCGTCAGGAGGATATTTTTCCACAACTTCATGTCAGTCAAAGATTCCCTCACAATGTGGGCTGACACCCTGAGGCTTCTCTTCAAGTCTTCAGATTCAGAACCACATTCACACATAAAATAACATTCTGGAAGAAAATGTGAGATGGTTTCCTTGATCCAGAGAGGAAAGGTTTGAATTTTGGCGAAAGCATTCAAGCTAATCTCCTCTCAGTGAATTGTGCTTGAGCCGTCCAATGAGTCTGCCTCGCTCAGGGTTGTGCTGTGGGTGGTAAGGTTTTGTCCATATGGAGCGGACCGGCATCAAAGCATTTGCACCCAGATTATCACTAAGCTTTTAAAAGAGAGGAAAACAAGTCATTTAGACATCCAAAGAGTGCTCATGGTCAGCACTGTTCCCAATAACAGCATAAATAGGACTAAATACAAAACCTCTTAATATGATTGTGCATTAAATCAGCTCATAAAAATCTTTTGAGAGTGAAACAATAAAGATGTAATGAAAATAAAATACGACAGCCAGCATAGGCAGAGTATGTGTAAGTCCAGGCAAGGCTTTGCCTTCCCCTGACTACCAAAATTGAACAAAAATACACCTGCACAATTTAACGAAAACCTACAGACCATTTGGATGTTTGCAAACAGTAATGACATTTTTGTTGGTGGAGCCAACCTGATGGCGGAAAATGACAGTCATGCAGTATAGAAGTCAATGGAAGCCACAGAATTTAGAGTAAAACAATGAATTTCCAGTTTATAACTCACAATTCTGACTTCTTTTTTTTTAATTGCAATTCCAATTTTATATCTCAATTCTGAGAAGAAAAACTATGAGAAATAAATTTGGAATTGTGAGTTATAATGGCTGAATCTGGCGATATAAACTTGAAAAAAAAAATTATAATAATTTGAATTGGGAGATTACAATTATTTACATTTAAATGATTATGTAAAATATTATAGATTTAATGCTTTAACTGTAGGTCTAATATGCTATTTCCCATATGAACTTTGCATATTATGTATACCCATTGATTTCATCAAATGCAGGTTTCTTATTTAAATTGTATTTATTTATTTATTGATAAGACCTCTTCAGAGCATTATTATTGGAGGATGAGACTTTTTGAAGTGAAGACAATAATAAATGCAGATCAGAAGCAAATACTTAAAGTTTAAGACATCATCCTTATTGTCAGAAACATCAGAATGGAAAATAACTTTACTTATGGAAATATTACACAGATGGTGGAACACTGAACGTAGGGAAGCATATATATGTGAAGGCAGAATTGTTTAGAACAAGATCAAAAGTAGAAAAAATGTGAAATAGATTCATCTTCATCTTGGCAGAAAGAGCAGAGAGGAGAAATATTATGGTTAAACTGACTTCAGTTCAGTCTGTGGCTTGCAACCATGAACATCTGTGTTTAGCTTCATAGGGCATCTTTGATGATGGTATTCTATAAATGGCACAACAAGACTTTTTTTTTTTTTTTTAATTCTGTGGATTTTGCCCTTTTCCCAACACTTGCTACAACTGTTTTTCTGCCACCACATGGCATGCGCAGCTACAAGTGACGTAACTGTGACGTCTGCTCACAAACGGTCTATTATGGCTGTCGCAAATAAAGTAAAAATGAAATGAAAACTGTTGATATAACTTCTGCCTATGCCAGTAACCTTCACGTTTAATAAATGAGGTCAGTTCTGCTGGTCTTTGTCCAGGATTTTAATAGGTCCTAAGTAAAAATGTAAGGTGTGTATATTCCTATACATTTTTGAGTGCCCTCCAAAAATATGTAACTGAAAAAACGCAGAGATCCAAAATGAAGCAATAACTCTGGAGTCATTTTTCTATACTAGATGAATAAATCAAGCCTGACAGCGTATTGTATCCATGCCTAGTGGCCTTCCTGAAGGGCCGCGGGTTGAGCTGTTTTACTAGTGTGTTTGCCATGGCAAGTGTTTGTAACCCCTAACCCAAAATATTAAGTTGTAGCACGTAGCTCGTATCTCACAGTTTGTGCTACGAACGTGAATTATGCCTCATGTGGGTTGTTGAGAAGAGGTGTGCTGTTACATATACTGTAAATGTGATCAGACTTGCAATGTTTTACCTGTTGCATTATAGAATGGATTTTTTTTTTTTTTTTTAAAGAACAAAAGTTTGAGTTGTAAGTTTTTGTTTTTGAAAGTCTCTTATGCTCACCAAGGCATTTGTTTGATTAAAAAACAGTAATATTATGAAATATTATTACAGTTTAAAGAACTGTTTCCTTTGTAAATGCATATTATTCCTGTGATGCAAAGCTGAATTTTCAGCATCATTACTCCAGTCTTCAGTGTCATATGATCCTTCAGAAATCATTCTAATATGTGACCCTGGACCACAAAAGCAGTCATAAGTCTTATGGGCATATTTGTAACAATAGCCAACATTATATGTTATTTTTCTTTTATGCCAAGAATCATTAGGATATTATGTAAAGATCATGTTCCATGAAGATATTTTGTAAATTTCCTACCGTAAATATATATATATATATATATATATATATAATTATTAGTAATATCCATTGCTAAGAACTTAATTTGGACAACTTTAAAGGCGATTTTGTCAATATATATATATATATATATATATATATATTCAAATATTTGGATCTCGGCCAAATATCATCATATCGTAACAGATTTATCCTAAATCTGATTTGATACTCAACAAATATTTCTTATTATTATCAATGTTTTAAAAACAGTTGTGTTGCTTCATGTTTTGGTGGAAACCAAATTTGATTGATGAATGGAAATGAAAATAACAGTATTTATTTATTAAAAATTATATATATATATATATATATATATATATATATATATATATATATATATATATATATATATATATATTATTATTATTTTATTTTTATTTTTTTATTTTTTGTAACATTATAAATGTCTTTACTGTCACTTTTGGTAAATTGTATTCATCCTAGCTGAATAAAAGTATTACAAAAATCTTTGCCAGTAAGAAATCACTCAAGACATCTTAGCAACCGCATAACAACACTGTAGAATCATGACGATGGATTTTTCATTGCAGTCATCTTTTACACTATGTAAAAGTCTAGTATTATAATATATTCTGAGGCACAATTCCCAACAGTACCCTCAGCTGTGCTGTTTGTGCTGTTAATGGTGCACCCAGCGGTTCTCTTAACAGACTAGATGTTTTTGGTTATGCATTTAATTGATTTCTTAAATTTTTACACAGAATCATATGCATATCAAACCTGCATTGTTTTTCTGGCATGCTCAGCTGCAGAATATGAAATCTTTCACAGCAACTATTCAAATGTTCTTTTTTTTGGGCTATCAGGCAAGGGGTTAAGTCTTTGATTTCTATCTTCAAAATAGCAGACTCTGTGCACCTTAAGCCCTTCGAGTCGTTCTTTCATGTTAATTGTATTCAAAGTTTCACAGTGCTGAAAAAGGGGAACCAAGAGATTACTGAATACTGTTAAATTATTAAGTATTCAGTTTGCTTACTGCATCTAAGTATGTGGAGGAAGGCAAATAAACATAACAAATAGATCACTTTTGAAAGTTTTTCTACCTTTGAGGTCTTCAAATCAGTTGGATGTACAAAAGCCCTTATTCTTGTGCAGATTTTGACAGTTCTAGCTGTGCTTTTGGGCGCGTTTGCTCATGGGAGATCAATTGCTTGAATTATTAAATAAGGAAGAAGCCAGGCTACTTTATTATTTTATTTAAAGACAAAACACATTTTTTTTTTTCCTTTCATGAAAGGAATTTAAATATTAATGTTAACTTATTAAATATAAATGATTGAATGAAACATCTTTAGAAATGCAGCTTGTTTAGTTTGGCCATATCGGATAATTACAAATGATCAAGAACTGAAAATCAAATAAAGTGAACATACAAAGCACTTAAGTGTTTTACTTTATCTTTGGGGTATTAAAAGAACAATTTTACAGTCTCGTCTTTGATTTCGAATGATAGAATTGAGCTATATTATATTACTAGCGAGGCCTCAAGGCTTGAACCAGAATAGCCCTGCTTCAGTTTCTATCCCAGCAATACATTGCATCACCTTCTTTCTCTAGCGAGATCTATGCTTTTTATGTGGGAGGCTGTTTGTGCCCAATGGTGTGGACAAATGAAACATGCAGTAATGAAGAGAGACCCACTGCTGTACTGCTGTACATATTGTAACACACAAAAATTGTTATACGCACCTAATAAAATGCCCACAAGGCTGTAGACTTTGATCTTTGGTGCAGTGTGTGCAGAAATATTGAACTAATTTGCTAACTGTAAACATACTGTATATGTACGTGTTTGGGTCATTCTGCAGTGACATTTTCATCTGATTTTTTTTTTTTTTTACAAGTGCACAGTGATGTTATTTCATTGATCATCTGTCTCTTTTTATTCAAGATCTCACTAAATGTAAATGATATATTGTATATTATATTATTTATTTTGAAAGAAGTCTCTTATGCTCTCACAGGCTGCATTTGTTTGATCATAAACACTGTAAAAAAAAAAAAAAAAAAACTAATATTGTGAAATATTTTTAGAATCTAAAACAACATGTTAAAATGTAATTTATTCCTGTGGTCAAACCTGAATTTTCAGCATCATTACATGATCTTTCAGAAATCATTTTAATATGCTGATTTGCTGCTTAAGAAACATTTTGTATTATTGTATTATGTTGAAAACAGTTGCTTAATATTTCTGTGGAAACAATGTAGCATTTTTCGGGATTCTTTGATAAATAGAAAGTTTAAAAGATCAACATTTATTTAAAATAGATTTTTCTTTTGGAAACATAAATCTTTCTACCAGTCTCTCTCTCTCTCTCATCCTGAGTTGTTTTTTTGGGGGTTTTTTTACATTACATTTTATGTACCTTTTTTAATGTTTCATGTTTCATGCATTTTTTCCATGCTTCATGTATTTTCACAATTGAAACAAGAGTATAATGTAATTATGAAGGTGTCTACTATTCTATGTTGCAATTCAAAATTATTATAAAGCATATGTGGTTTTCTAGGAAATGTGTACATTGGAGTTTGACCTAGTTATGTCCACTTCCACTTCACTTGCACGGCTGGGACTTTAAGCCCTACACCTGTGATCTAAATTAAATCATATATGTGCTAAAGTGTTCACTAGTGCACAGTATGTACTGCAGAGCATATACAGTATAAAATGCACTTTTGCTTCTTTCTTGGTGTGGGTGTATAATTCAGGGAAATTCCTTCAAAAAAAAAAAAAAAAAAAAATAGAAAACATATTGATGGACATTTTGACTGTAGTAACATCATATAGACACAGAACAGCTGGTTGTTGTGGAACGTCCCCCACCTACTGTACATAAACTGTGTGCTGCAGTTTCTTATTATAAGTGACATTTAGCTGAGCAGAATATTTTCCAGAGACACGTGATAGACTTTATCATTGAATCAAAGAACCATTATTCACCGAAGTAACTATTTTTTAACTATTCTCTTTCCATCTACATGTGACTTAAAATATATTAGTGTGTATATGCATGTATGTAGATGTGCATATGTTACAGATGCTCTGCAGTGAGCAAATAAACAGAAACACTTAGTTATACACTGAGGAACTGAGTGAATTATTTATTGCATTCTGAAGCTGGTGAATGTCACAAAAACATACGAAGGTCACAATTCAGCCTTAAATTAAAATTAAAATATGAATAAATAAATAAATAAATAAATGTCCCAGAAATGTGCTTTGTATAAGCAATATATAGTTTATAATTTCTCTTTTTTTTTCTTTTTTTTCGAAATTCATCTATTTAAGTGTGTGCATGTGAATACAAAATAAAACAACATAAAGTTGTATCAGATGTGCTTTCTAGTCAAACTGTGTAGAGAGCAGAGGTAAAAGTGACTGGAGAGGCTGAAAAACAGCAGTGACATGATACATTACTGCTTTGAAGAAGATCAGGCCACTCAGTGATCCCTGGGGTTATTAGGCAAAGTTTCAACTTGAGTTTACATTGGGAATATGAGCAGAGGCCTTGGGTAATGTCACACACTGTTGAGAATGGGGGCAGTCAAACCTGAGGACTTTTGTGCAAGGCTTGCAAAAAAAAAACCTCTGACCAACTTATTGTCCTTAGCACAGAAAAAAAAGTCAGTGCAACTAATTCTCTGGAAAACTGCCCAAAGATGTTTTACCTGTTCAAGTAGATATGACTGACCCAAAAATGAGTTTATGGCTCATGTCATTCCAAACCAGTGTGATTTTGTTTTTTAAGTATGAATTTCAATGCAGCAAAAAAAAAAAAAAAAAAAGTATCATAAAAGTAGTCCATGTGACATATGATGTTTGGGTAAAATTAATCTTTATTTAATATTACATACATGCAAACCACATTATTGAATATTGTACACTCTTTGATCAAACGTGATAGTAAAGAAATTTATAGTCATTTAAGAATTATATTTTAAACACATGCTGTTCTTTTGGGTAAGATGATTTCCACAAAATGATTAAGCATGTCAACTGTTTCCAATGTTAATATTATTCAGAAAGGGGGGGGGGATGTATGATCATTCATATATATAAAAAATAAAATGATTTCTGAAGGATCATGTGACACTAAAAACTGGAGTAATGAAATTCTGAAAAAAAAAAATCAGCCTTGACTCATAGAAATAAATTACATTTTAAAAATATAAATAAATTACATTTTAAAATCAAATCAAATAGAAAACAGTTATTTTAAATTGTAAAAATATTTCATACAATTACAGTTTTTAGTTTATTTTTGATCAAATAAACGTAGCCTCGGTGATCATAAGAAACTCCTTTCAAAAACATTGGTAATAAACTTTGTTTTCATTGTAGAACCATTGGAGCTTTTCCTGGTGTGTCTTTATGCAGATTTTTTGTACTTTTTCTCATGTTTTTTAGAGGGACAATGTTTTATTGAAATGTGCTGCATTTTTTATTTTTTATTTTTTTGCTTTGTGTTTCACAAGAGAAGGTCACACTGGTTGGAAACAACAAGAGGGTGAATAAATAATGACACAATTTTCATTTTTGTGTGAAGTATCCCTTTAAAAAGCATTTCATAATGCTATTATCACAAATTTCCATCTCTAATGATGGTGCCCTGTTGTTTAAGGGACAATACAATCAAGTCACATGCAATTTGAGCAATTTGTTTCCCTACTCTCAATTTGGAGCATTTTTTTTTTTCTTTTGGTTTGGCACATTGTTTTCCCTTTCTCTGACTGTGAGTCAGACTGCTTTATTGACCCAATTTGTATTTCCCATTTTCAGTTTTCATAATGCCAAACATCACCATAAATGAGCCCTTGGATTCAGGACAAATGAAATGTTAAGAAATACGTTTTTCACAGTAGATGAGTCAGTCCTTTGCAGCAGTTTCACAAATCCATGCAGAAGAACCCAAGGTGTTTAGGTCTACGTGTAGCTCTATGATTCAAGGACACGGCACTTGATCAGGTCATAACAAAGCTCAGCTGAAATGATTGCATTGTCAGCAAAATATAATCACTGGCGAGACATTTATCATGTGCAGCCAGGTTTGAACTGTTGTGGACAATGTATTTTCTAGAGTTTAATACACAAAGCATCAAGCGGCAGACAGTGTTGTTTTAAGCACTTAATCTATAGGTGTCTTGAAGTAGAACACTGGACCATGTTAATGCTGACTTAACACATTTAAGAACAATAACTTTTGAAATGAAGACAAAGTCAGTTTTGTGAAAGGATAGAAGCTCAAGACTCAAGAGGAAATTTTATTGCCCAAAGGTTGATCTTTCATAGCTCGGTAGATATAATGGAGTTCTCAGCTGGATTTAATAGAGTATACACTTTCTTTGAGATGTTTCACTAAAAGAATATTGATTTAACAGTAACAGTAATCTTATATATTAAATACAATTCTTTTCCATTTCCATTTATTTATACTTTATATTATATTTATTTACATTAATTACTATTTAAAAAAAGTAATCTAGAAAGTCTATATATAATATAGATTACAATTACTTGTATTAATTCAATTAATAAAATATGAATTTATTAGTTAATAAATGTTTTATGCAAATTATATAATACATTACTTATTAAAATCATCATTCTTGTAGACACCCTATTATGTGTCTTATATAAATCTGAATTATAAAGCCAAACACAGTTTGAGACGTTGTTGACCTCAGTTCTGAAATTCAAGAGACAATTGTGAGATTATTTTTGGGACACTTGAAAAAAATAATAAAAAAATAATTAATTATTCAAAATGTCGATTTGTTCTCCATTTCATCTCGTTGCTGTCTAGGAAAAACATTTGAGGTGTTTCCTAATACGAACCTTTTGTACATAGTTTGCACAACAATATTATGAAATTAACATCAAAGCAATGTTCCAAGGTTACCTGATGTTAAATATTAATAACATCAAGAAAAAGTTGTGGACTCCTGTGTTGAGCAGAAGGTGCTATAAATTATCCATAAGTTCTTAGTTCTTCTGTTATTTTGACATTATTGTGAAAACCCATCACATTCCTGAAGTTCACATCATCTTGCGCAACATTTGAAGGCTTCATGTCACAAATGACAGCTGGATAAGGTTTATTATACTCTAATTGTGGATATCTCAGCGTGGGAGGTCATAAGCTTCGGGGATATTCTCTGAATCTTATAACGGTGGTATGAATTTCAAGTAAATCTCAGCCCTGAAAGCATTTTTGTCCTTCAAAGCACTCCTTGATCCCGCTGTCTTTTGTTTTCTGCCACCTGCCGTCCTTCGGAACTTGTATAGTTTGTGAGAAGTCCAGCTGTAATGGCATGATTTATGTTCGCAGAGTGCTTGATGTCGTTTTCACGCCTCATCGCATATGGTTGTCATTAAATAACCTTCAAGGTTGTAAAGGGAAGTTGCATTGTACGCACTTGTTAAGAAACCAATGCACAATAGAGAAAATGTTTATGCTTAATGTACATTACATGCATATCACTGCAATCTATAGAATATCATACTAAATAGTAAATTAGAATATAATACTAAATACTAAATAGAATATCATACTAAGTAGTCGTGGCCTAATGATTAGGGAGTCGGGCTTGTAACCTGAAGGTTGCTGGTTCAGTTCGGCAGGAATTGAAGGTGGGGCTTGTGAATGAACAGCTCTCTCTCCACCTTCGATACCATGACTAAAGTGCCCTTGAGCAAGGCACCGGACCCCTAATTGCTCCCCGGGCGCTGGAGCAAGGCTGCCCACTGCTCCAGGTGTGTGTGCATTTGTTCACTACTCACTGCTGTGTGTGTGCACTTGGATGGGTTAAATGCAGAACACCATTTCGAGTATGGGTCACCATACTTGACAATACGTCACGACTTAACTTATCTTAAAACATGGCAGATCATGATATTTAACCAGTATTGGTTTTTGAGTTGCTGTGGGCCGTATATATGTGCATTGAATACAAAATATCATGAGTTCAAATTGAATGGTGAGCTTTATCTAGTTGTTTTACTGGTGTTTACATGTTTCAGCTAGAATCGTATTTTTGAAAAGAGATTCTGGAGATTTGCATATGAGTTTTAGTAGGGTTGTACTGCATATAAAGTGTGTCAACAATAAAGGAAATCTTGTAAAAGGAAGGAAAATGTATGTTCTAATCACGGTATTTTTATTTATTTGATTATTTATTTAATGTCAAAACAGCAATAATAATAATACATTTTATGTTTTATCAAGCTGTTAAAAGTTACATCTCAGAGTGTTTTACAAGAAAGAATAAAAATGCATTAAAATACAAAAAGAAAACAAGCTATCGAAACATGTTAAGAAAATAACAAAATAATCACATAAAAGCTATCCTAAAAATTGAGATTGATTGATTGTTTGATGGATGGATGGAATTACAATTTAATTTAATTTAATTTAATTTAATTTAACAAAATGTCAGAATGGCTAACAGTTGTAGATTCAATGTGTGTGTGTGTGTGTGTGTGTGTGTGCAAAAAAACAAACAAAAAAAACTAGCATGTAAAAAGCACATGAACAAGATATTTTTGTTGAGCACTTCACATTTACCTGCTTCTACATGTCACATGAAAACTTGCAATATAGAAATATGTCATTTACACCGACTGCAACTCAAACACATTTAGTGCCTATTTCTATCTAAGTCTGTGTGGTTATTGACCTGAATACGCAAATGTGGGCCACAACTCATGCCAATAGTGAAACGAGTGGCTGAGCACGAGCAGGTTACGTGACACCAGACTGCTTTGTTCAGCACACAGAAGCACTACAGATGTCAGATCAGACCTATGGACCCGTTTTGTCCTACTATTATAATTTTATACATCCAAGAAGATATTGCTACTCAGCCAAATGATCTTGCCAGGCACCCATTCAAACAGATGAATCACACACTGAGCCAAAATTCATTAAACAGGCTCGCAGTTTGTTTTTGGCAAGTGCAGTAGGGTTGTGCATGTTTTTTTTTGTTTGTTTTTTTTTTTTTAATGTTTTTTTTGTTTGTTTTTTTCTTTCGCTATTCTCACATTTTCTTAGAATAAAGGGTGTTATCTTTAAAGGCCAACTCAATGTACTTTCAAACAATAGTTTAAGATACGTAGAGTAAAATGTGCTGTAGCTGCCAAGTGTAGACATCAGAGTTACAGTGAATATAGACTCTGAGCACCGTATCCTGCTTAATATGCACACTGTTCACAAATAGAGTACAAAAGAAGAAATTATTATTATTATTATTATTAAGCGTTTGGTCAGTAAAAGGAGACCCTCAGAAAATGCTGACTGTGAAACATAAGAGGTCACGTCAAATGGAATGTTGAATTGGCTGTATTATTTCCTTTATAGTTTTGCAGCCTAGTTAGCAAAATGTGTAACGTCTATTTGAAGTGTATTTATTTACTGATTTAGATCACACTTTAGATTAGGTGGCCTTAACTACTATGTACTTACATTAAAAAAAAATAACTACAGTGTACTTAATGTGTTCATACTGTATTGCAAAACACTTTTACTGCTATTGAGGTGGGATAGGGGTAAGGTTAGGGACAGGTTTGGTGGTATGGGTAGGTTTAAGGGTGGGTTAAGCTGTGAGGGATGGGTCAACAGTGTAATTATGAATGTAATTACAGAAATTATTTACAGATGTAATTACAAATAGGTATTTTTAAAAATATAAGTACAATGTAAAATCATGTATGTACACAATAAATGCATTGTACCAAATGATTAATTTAAATGTAAGTACACAGTAGTTAAGGCCACCTAATATAAAGTGGGACCCTGATTTATATTTATAAATGTAAATACAGACTTTAAAATGAAAAAGGGATTTAGCCTAAATTGAACTGAGTACACTGGTTAAATTTATGAAAATTAAGAAAAGTTATTTTTTTTAAATTATTATATTATATTATATTATATTATATTATATTATATTATATTATATTATATTATATTATATTATATTATATTATATTATATTATGTCATGTCGTTATGTTATGTTATGTTATGTTATGTTATGTTATGTTATGTTATGTTATGTTATGTTATATCATATCATATCATGTCTGTCATGTGTTCCCGCCTCTTGTTTCCATATTTGGTCATGTTCCTGTCCTTGTTAAGTGTGATTATTAGTTAAGTGTTGTCCAGCCGTGTTTTAGTAATTATCAGTTATTGTCATGTGTATTTAGTTCCTGCCTGTTTAGTTAGTTTACAACTTTAGTAGAAACAACTTTTTCTACTCGTTATTCCCCGGTGTTCCTGTCTGTGTGAACCTTGCCTTGTCTTGCCCTGTCCTGATGTCTACATTAAAGACTATTATTTTGAAGTTTATCCTCGTCTGCGTGTTCCTCGTTCCTCCCTTCTGTGTGCACCGTGACTATTAGATTAGATTAGATTAGATTAGATGCTCACCAAGGCTGCATTTATTGATTAAAAAGTAAAAACAGTAATACTGTGAAATACTGATTTTTCTATTTAAAATATATATTTAAAATGCAATTTATTCCTGGGATGCAAAGCTGAATTTTCAGCATAATTACTCCAGTCTCCACATGATCCTTCTGAAATAATTTTAATATGCTGATTTGCTGCTCAATAAACATTATTATTATTATTGTTGTTATTATTATTATCATCTGATTATATGTTGAAAACAGTTGTGCAGTTGTATTTTTTTATGGAAACCATGATACTTTTTTACTCTGATAAACATTTATTTGAAATAGAAATAGTAACACTATATATGTCTTTACTGACACTTTTAATCACATTAATGCGTCCTTGCTGATTAAAAGTATTACTTTCTTTCTTAAAAATAAATAAATACAAATTCTGAGATGGGACAAGCCAAAATCACCATTGTAACTGAGGACCCAGATATTTAATATGAGTCAGTGAGTGAGCGAATGAATGAATAATGAATGGATGAATGGATGAATTTGGATTTGTGCCAGCAATGCTTTAAAAAAATGTCATAGGACACCAAAGCGTGCTGTATCTGTGGAAAACAGCAATTATGTTAAATTTCTAAACTGTTCTAATGTTGTAAAGGTTCCAGTACTACTTAACTAAACATTTTTGTATTAGCTCATTAAAAAAAAAAAAAGAAAAAATAATATAAAATGCATTTTACATTTATTAATTCAGCTGTGATTGTTCAGAGACTAAAGACGCACTGATAGAGCAGTCCTGGTCTATTAGCGCTGCAGATTTTACCAAGACACTTAAATCTAGATGAACTGTCCTCGCAATTAGTGCACTGTGCGAAGCTTTGGATGAAAAGTGTCTGATAAATGGCATGTAAGTAACAAGATGTTCAAGCTCAAGTGGACTGTTAACTAACTCAGCGGTGGAGTTATGAGTCATAATGATGCCTGGAGAAAGAATTTTAGTGGATTGTCTTTCCCTGTCAGATACAGTATCTGTCCACAGCGTTGCAATTGGCTGCGGTTTGCCAGCCTAAGAATGTTTTCAATTAATTTTTCCATTATACTTCCCTCCTCCTTCGAAACGACTGCTATATTCACGCTCCTGTCCGTTTCAAAGACTGTAATTAAGAAATAGTTCTGCATGTGCAGAGGATTTTTTATATATTTTTTTTTCCTATTGATCGCAGTCATCCGTCAGCAACTGAGGAGAGATGAAGTGCTGGTTTGCCACCGGTGGTCAGTGTGCCACCGTTGGGCTGTGGTCAGTATCCTCAGGACAGATTGCTGCATTTGACCGATGATGTCCAGGATGATGTGCTGTCAGAGTTAGACGGCAGCTTGTCAGTGATGTCTAAAATATGACAGGAAGATTTTAATGCATGCCAATGGCTAGATGAATTCAAAAGAGAAGAATTATGGTGGGAAAACTACATTATCTTAATGGCAGTTTGTTTGTCATGAATTAGGTCAGAAAGAAACAGAAAAAAAAAAAGACACAGCTCTTGGGTTCAGGATTGATTTCAAGATTTTATTGTTTGTTTTTAAGATTTTAAATGGGTTTGCGCTTGCTTATTTATCAGAGCTTGTACATGTCCACACTCCTGTTAAAGCACTGAGGTTGTCCAATCAGGTGCTCCTCGATGTTCCGAGAGTCAGGTTTAAAAATAAAGGTGACCGAGCTTTTTCTAATTTATGGAATTGTTTACCTGTAAGAACTGCTCAGACTGTTAGAATTTTTAAGTCGTTACTTAAGACGCGTATTGTCTGGTTTTTACTTCGAGCTGAGCTGAGACATTGTGACGTTTTTTACTGTATTTTTCATGTTTGTGTGTGTGTGTGTTTTTTTTTTTTCAGACATTGTTATGCACTTTGGTCAACCATGGTTGTTTTTAAATGTGCTATATAAATAAAATTGAACTGAACTGAACTGACCTTGGGTTGAAGAGCGAAGCCTATCGGTCTAACCGTAGGAAGAAAACATCACAAAGATTTATTTAGTATCTCAGTTGCTTTTAGGTATGAGAAGTTGGCCTGATAACTGTACCAGTATTTGTTGCTGGGTGGTTGCTTGGACATTTCTAGAGGTTTACTAGGGTAGTTGTGGTTACTAGTGTGCTTTGTGGTTGCAAGAGCATTGCTAAGTGATTACTAAGGTGATTCGGATGGTCGCTAGGACTTTGCTAGGTGGTTGCTACCATGTTCTGTGTAGTTGCTAGGACATTGCTACAGTAGGTGGTTGCTAAGATGTTCTGGGTGGTTGCTAGGACATTGCTACGTAGATGTTTACTAGGTTAGTTGTGGTTATTAGTGTTTTTTGTGGTTGCAAGAGCATTGCTAAGTGATTACTAAGGTGATCTGGATGGTTACTAGGACATTGCTAGGTGGTTGCTATTGTGTTCTTTGTATGTGCTAGGACATTGCTACAGTAGGTGGTTGCTAAGGGGTTCTGGGTGGTTGCTAGGTTCTTCTTGATTGTTGCTATTGCATTGCTATGGTATGTGGTTGCTAAGGTGTTCTGGGTGGTTGCTAGGACATTTCTAGATGTTTACTAGGGTAGTTGTGGTTACTAGGGTGTTCTTTATGGTTTCTATGGTGTTTTGAGTGGTTGCTAGGATATTGCTACAATAGGTTGTTCCTAAGGTGTTCTGGATAGTTGCTGTGGCATTGTTTGGTGGTTACAAGGGTGTTCTAGGTGGTTGCTAAGCAGCTGTATTGGTGTTCTTTGTGGTTGCTAAGGTACTGATATAGTAGATCTTTGATAGGGTGTTCTGAATAGTTGCTAGGACATTGCTAGATGTTTACTAAGGTAGGTCTTGTGGTTGCAAGAGTGTTGCTAAGTGATTACTAAGGTGTTATGGGTGATTGCTAGGGTATTTCTAGGTGGACATTGCTACAGTATGTGCTTACTTGGGTGTTCTGGGTGGTTGTTAGGTTCTTATGGGTCGTTGTTATGATGTTCTGTGTGGATGCTAGAACATTATTACAGTGGGTCATTGCTAAGGTGATCTGGGTGGTTGCTAGGACATTGCTACAGTCGGTGGTTGCTAAGGTGCTCTGGGTGGTTGCTAGGACATTGCTAGATGTTTACTAGGGTAGTCGTGGTTATGATTGCAAGTGTGTTGCTAAGTGTTTACTAACGTGTTCTGGGTGGTTGCTAGAGTGTTGCTATGTGGTTTCTAAGGTGTTATGTGTGTTTTCTAGGGTATTGAAATTGTAGTCCATTGCTAGGGTGTTCTGAACAGTTGCTAGGACATTGCTTGGTGGTTGCTAGGGTGTTCATTTAGATCACTTATGAAAGTGATAGCAAATTTATCAAGAAGCGGCGCATTTTGAGCACAAAAATATTCAGATCTCTAACACTATATTTAAGCAACAGACATAGAAAGAACCACTAATTATATCCTATCACATGAATTCCAAACATCAAATTACAAATGAATAAATGTATCAAATTAAAGGATAATATCTAAAAATAAGTGCAGAATGTAGAGGAATCACTGATGAAGATGAAACACTTCACACTGGTGTTGCTAAATGTCAGTGGCAAACATTGATGCTATCAGAAGAGAAACAGATACGTTTAAAAATTTATGCACATCTCGTTCCCACTTCAGATGGTCGATTTAAAAAATATAAAAAATAAAAAAAGCAAACATGTCCTAGAGATACTGGGTTCTAAGATGAAGTCCATTAAATGATAGTTTTTTGCCATCTGGCAGAAACTAGGCTGCAGAAGCTACTAAAAACATATTAAACTTCCAGCAGAGAAGAGTGGAGGAATCAAAAGTAAAAGTTTCACAAACGCGAAAACACACTGAAAAATTCAAAAAGCACCTTGAACCCTCAGAAAAAATTACTACTACTTACAGTTTTTGTGCATTTGACTCATTCCACAATTTGTCTGCGGAGTGGTGACTATACAGTAGATTGAGTATTTCCTTTAATAATGCCATAAATTATACAATGGTTATTGGGAGTGGGCCACTGACAGTTATCACAGGCTTTATCATCATGAAATCTAATTTACATGAGAAAGGGTCTGACATTTACATTCAAATGCTAATTAATCGACACAGAATCTAAGCCAAACTTTAGACTGTAGCTAGAAACTCCTGAGGTCATCTGCAACAACTGTTTGACTGTTTGATTGATGTTTGACTGATGTCACTACGTCATCCAAATCAAGTCCAGCAGAAGTATTCAAACAAACTTCATAAATTCTAAATTGCAAAAGTATGTGCTGTTAAATAGTTGTATAGCATGTTTTATAATGTGCTTTCTGCAGCTTCATGCTGCTCACGTGGGCAGCGTGAATTTTGTGACTCGTGAGACAAGTGAAATCAGTATGTGCGAAACAAGCCTTATCCTTCATTTATATTTGAATGAATTCCCAGTTTATTAACTGTAGCATTCACATTCTTCTCCATATTTTGACAGTATCCTCATAAAATGTGATAAGCCGCCTATTATTGAAAAGTTTAGGCCTATATATGATTTGAAACACAGTGACAGTGGGATGCAGTCATGCAAGAACGCATCCCGAGCATCACAGTTGTTTATTTTCCCAGCATTGCCTTCAAGTTGTTATAGCATTCGGCAAAATACCCTAACATGTTGTTGCATGCCGTGCACGCAACATCATTGCTATATAGCCACCGATGCATGGCATTTCTGCTTTGTACGGAGTCGGTTAAAGAACACGCCTTGAGGGATTTGATCCCTGCATTGTTAAGCGAGTGCAATGTGAGTTCTGCGCCGTTCGCCTGTCAGTGTGATTGGAATGACTTCACAGAGGGGGAAAGAATAGAATGACACTGATATTCAGGAAAATCATTTGCATATTATGAGTCTTTGATAACAGAACCTGCATTTCCCCCTCAGCTGTAAGACGAACGAGCCAAACTTTAAATGAAGTGGCTGATGATACGGAAGACTTAGGCAGAAGCAGAAGGAAAAGTATTCCACATTTTTACATATTCCAGGTTTAGCGGATGTCAACATTAGTTCCGCATTTGGCAGAGGCAGATTTTTTTTTTTTTTCTCTCCCTTTTTTTATGCAGAAGGAGGGCGGTCAGTGCACAGGGGCCAGGAGCATTCCTGGAGCGGACATGAATTAAGTGACTTGCTTAAGGGAGAAGCAGCCGTCGTGAGAGGAATTGCCTCTAGCAGGATTTGCATTCCCTGGGCATTCCCAATTAAACTGCAGTTCTTAAGCCATACACGCCAGGCAGATGGCTGTTACTGTTGTAACGTCAGACATAACGCGTGATATTTCAGATAAAATGCAGATGAAAATGACAATTATTAGCTTGAAATAGATACCTTGAGTCAATCGAAACAGGCTCCAGAAAATGACATACAGCATCCCCTGAAAGGATATTAACATTTCACATCACCTTTATTATGAATGACCGTTATCTTTAGTCTTCAGGGACAGTTATGATATACTGTATTTTAGTTTTTTTTTTGTTTAATAACCACAGTGAATCATCTTTCCTCAAACCTCAACAACACAAGCAGCACAGATACTGTGGGTGGTATACCATAAGAAAAAAGACAAAGGTTCACATTTGTTAAGAAAACAAGAAGATATGGCCAAGTACATTTGCATTTCCTAAAGGAAATGGCAGTGCTTGCAGGGCAGCAAACAAATAGTGCTGAAGATTTAGGTAGGTTTAGGTTTCAGGCTTTGAGTCTTTGTAAATAAAATGCTGCGTGAAATTGTTTTGTTTGCTGCTGGCTGCAAGGCTGCTATGCAGGTGGCTATAAATGGTGTTGTATGCCTATGGATATAAATATCTGCAAGGAAGACTAATTCCTCAGTATGCAAATAGATATCTGGTTGCTGAAATTGCGACTTTGGGAATATTTAATAAATATATTTATTTAATAGTATATATATATATATATATATAAGAAAAAATCATCATGCTGAATTTAAATGATGTTTTATTAACAAAGTTCGGGAGAAGCGCGTCAGATACTTAGCCTAATTAACACAAGAGGAACACACTCAGGTTAATCAACACCATAGATATACAGCTGACATACCTCCATCCTTTGACGGTTAATCAGCATCCCTCCACCGCCCCTTCTCCACACTTGAGTTCTTACCGCACTCAAACAGGGGGATACTCTTGGTTCAGGCCATTCCCGAGCTTGGAGCCCTTCCCCGGACAGCATGCCAAATACGCATTACTATACTCCAGCTAAATATATGTAAGTGTGAACTCGTGAATTTTATTTTAAATGAGTAAAAACTTCTTGCTGCCAAATTGGTAAAACCTAGTGGTTTGAAGGATAATGGCAATGATTAGTAAAGTTTTCAAATTATTAGTATTTTAAAGTCATCTAATGATTCTTGTTGTACATATGCATAACAAGATTTTTGGTATACAAACTACTGTTACATTTAATGAAATAAACTTTTATTTTTTTATGCTTTTTTGTCTTTGACCTTATTGTGATATTGTCAAAGCTTTTGGGGCATACTGGTTTGATTCACAAATGCAGACATGCAGTGCATTGTAGCATGTCGGTGTAGAGATGGTATAAACGGTATATAGAAGCTAGAGCATACTTGCAGAATCTATGCAGGACTGCAAAATTGTGGAATAGCAACGATTTAAGCTTGTTGGTTGATTGTGCAGTGTGCGCAAGTGTATAAAACCAGATCATTGTCTTCTGAAATTGCTATATTAAGTCTAGGCTACATGTATTTGAGTGAAATTAAACATGCACTCTTTTTATCTTGATGGATTTTTTTCGCAATTCTGATCATTTATACATCTTACTCATGAAAAAGAATTTCTGAGTAACTAGAGCAAAAAGAAGAGATAGGATGTCAATGCTACTTTGTGTGCTTTTGAGAATACAGAATAACAAACTGGTCTTCAAATAATACTGTAAAACTTCACAGTGGAAGCCTAATAATAAATGCATGGTTTGAGAGATTTTTAAAGAACATGACTGCTCTCTGTAAAGCACAGTAGTTCCTTTTAGTATATAACATAAAGTTTAATTTACTCTTTTACAGTTGTACCTGAAAAACAAGATAAATACATGGCAAAACTTAGAGATTGTGGACTCCCATGATCAAACTGAAAGCTTTGATGTTATTACTATTGAGCGGGTTTAGATTACACTAAACCTCTGTAGAGCTATGTGTTGAATGATGCAGTATCCGAGGAAAGGTTGGGTTCTGTGGTAAACAAAGTATCCATAAAACCTTGGCATTACATCCCTTTAAGTGAACAGAAAATGTTTTCTCTTTTTTTTATTTTTTGACATTAGTGTGTTATAGTCTGGGCAAAGGAATAACTATACACTGTTGTCTACAGTACCTTCTGTGAAATCTTGATTATTTAGGGCAAGTGTGGTAAACCACCGTGCACACACTCAGCAATTCTCTCCCTTGAGATCTTTTTGTCACTTACCTCTCAGGATGCTAGACATCAATAAACATGTCTCTTTCACTCAGCACACTGTCGCTTGTATTTGCAAGCCAAGCCCTTCTACCACTGTGAAGCGGTGGGATCCATCACAAAAATATGAGTCACCCCCTCCACCACCGCTCCATAGTCCTGACACCAACAAAACAACCTCAAAATCTCATATCAAACACCAACTTTTGAACTCTAGCGTGCTTTGTCTTGGCAAACTGGAGTTTAGCATGCAGTAAGCACTAGTGTGGCATGACTAAACGTTATCACGGTGTGTCTTTGCGCTAACACGGCAATAAACAGATTGTGACCACATATCAATACCGCTTATCTCAAAACAAAAACAGCTTAATGCACAAAATTATACACTGCGGGTCTGTCTGGACTTACAGGAATGGTTGATCTAAAAATGTAATTATTTCATTATTTACTCACTTATTTACTTGGGTTATAATTGTATTGTTTTCTTGTAGAACATAAAAGGAAATATTTTGAATGATAATCATGCAACTACAAATACATGTAAATTATAATCAAACCAATCTCTTCTAAGTGATGACCAGAAAACCATGAATTTAGTGTTAATGACATATGCATTGTATTTCAAGTCTTTGAAGTGATATTGAGGTAGCTTTGTGTAAGGAACATATCAAAAATTAGGTCCCACTTTATATTAGGTGGCCTTAACTACTATGTACTTACATTTAAATTAATAATTTGATATAATGCACTTATTGTGTGCATACATGTTTTT
The DNA here is from genome assembly GCF_012432095.1 of Onychostoma macrolepis. Lineage (NCBI taxonomy): Eukaryota > Metazoa > Chordata > Actinopteri > Cypriniformes > Cyprinidae > Onychostoma > Onychostoma macrolepis. The sequence goes on from NC_081155.1 coordinate 42,650,032, forward strand.
ACATTGTACTTATATTTAAAAAAAATACCTATATGTACTTACATCTGTAATTAATTTCTGTAATTACATTTATAATTGCACTGTCAACCCATCCCTTACACCTTAGCCCACCCTTAAACCTACCCATACCACCAAACCTGTCCCTAACCTTACCCGTATCCCACCTCAATAGCAGCAAAAGTGTTTTGCAATACAATATGAACACAATAAGTACATTGTACTTATTTTTTTTTGATGTAAGTACATAGTAGTTAAGGCCACCTAATATAAAGTGTAACCAAAAATGATTTTTTAAATTAGTTTTAAATTTATTATATTATTAAATGTATCATGTGACCCATCAATGTGGCAGTTTGGTTATGCAGACCTGACAAATATCACTTTCAGAAGACATGTAAAAATAAGAAAGTTTAAAATAATTTAAAAAAATTGTGTATATATATATATACAGTATATATATATGTAAGGAATAATTGACGACGGGCCGTTGGATTATTAGAAAAATAATGCACACGTGTGCATTATTTTTCTAATAATCCAACGGCCCGAAGTCAATTATTCCGCTTATACTACGGTTGCCACACCTCAAGACATCGATCAGATGATATATTTCAAGGCATTCGTCCAGTATTTCTACTTAAATCGCTATTGTGAGTAGGATTATTTCTTCCGCATTTCATCCAACGCCTCTGTTGCTAATTCCAAAACGTCATTTTAAACCTAGTAACGGAGGCTTGAGCCGTTGATAACAAATTAATGTAGTTAATACAGTTAATAACTAAGTTATGAGAGAAAGAAAGAGCGAGAGAGCGAGCGAGAGAGAGAGAGTTACCTCTGTGCGTCTCTCAATAGTGTTCGGCAGCAATGTCTCTAGTTATAGTGAAACTTAGTTCCTTTTGTTCACGAACAGCGCCCTTGTTGTTACCTCGCTTGTGAGAAGTCATGTAGTTTTTAAGTTGTTTACTGATAAAATCGTCAGAGTAGCGTTAACAACATTAGCGCGATGCATGTTAGTGTGTGTGCAAACTGTAACACCGTGTCCTAACTACACGCGACGGGACAAGATTCCAGCGACAAGCAATTTGGGTGTCCACACCAGACGCGACGCGACAGAATCAATCAAATATCACAGCCAATCAGAAGCGTGTGTGGGCGGGCTCTCTCTGGAAGCGCACTGCTCTTGCAACGAAATGGATACGTTTATAATCTAATTCATAAATTTTAAAGCTTTTTAACATCATTAAATATACATACTGAGTGACTGATAACATCTTTGTTATGGAATACACTCGTTGGTTCACAGTGAGTTCACAGTTTTAACGGTCATCTTTGATTTAATTTATTTTTCAAGATCTGAGGTAAACTATCTGTTGTTGCTTTCAGTATGGCTATAGGGTCACGCAATATGATATTTAAACTCATATTAGACACGTTTAACTTTGAATAAAGCATATAATCACCTGAGATTATCTACTGTCATATAGTTTGTATGTTGTTGTTCCAGCCGCGACGTCGCGGAAATAGAAACCGTTTCTAAATTAGAAATTTCGCGTGTCGCCGTCGCGGCTAGTTAGGACAAAAACTCTGATTAACATGGAAAAGATACCTTTTATCGTGTGTCGCGGCGTCGCGGCGCGTGTAGTTAGGACACGGTGTAACTGTTATGTGTGTGCGGTCTGTGAGGGAGAGAGAGCGGGAGAGATCGAGTATGTGCTTTCCGTACATAATAAAGCGTAACGTTGTAGCAAAAACATGGACATGATCTGTCGTTTTTATCAGATTGTTTACTATATTTATTTATTTGGACAGTGTCGTTGTGGGTCTTGGTTATTTTGCTGTTGTAAAACCTTTGAAATAACAGAAATCATTTGACGAAGTGATATGGTCATGTAATGCGGTCAAGAGCTGCCTGGAACTACGTTCGCCGTGCGGTTCCCTGAAAATAATTGCACACCTCAGAACGTTCGTCAGCCAATCAGATTCAAGCATTCAACGGCCCCTTAGTAATATATATATTTGGGGGTGATTTTTATTCATTAATTTATTCATTCTACAAGTGGACCTATGTTGAATAGTAAAAAATAAATAAATAAATACGTACATACTGTCAGAGAGTCACAGTCACCATCAATCACGCACACCAGATCACAATCACCTGAGTACTAACCACCACCACCTGTCATCACTCAGCCCGAGCACTATAAGAAGGCACTCCTCCTGCACAGGCACTGTCTGGTATTGAACATTCATTGTGTGCTAACCTGACTATCTTCTGCTCTACTTACCCTCCAGTTTGTCTAGCGATCTTTCCCCGTATTCAACAGCTCCAGTGCTCCACCGCTCCCCGGATCTCCACAGTTCTCCTGCAAGGAACACAAGATAGGATTCTGCTCACCTACCAGCTTCACGTAAGCTGTTCACTCAGTTCACCCACCTTGTTTCTCTGCCTGGCTCTTCACCCCCTGACTGCTCAATAAAGATACTATTTGTGCACTTACGTCTGTGTCTTCTCGTCTGTGTGCTGACAGAATACCAGACCCGCAAAACCACGACCGGGGATGGAATCCCAGAGCCCTGCGGCGGTGGGCTTCCTTGGAGAGCTCGTCAGCACTCTTCGAGCCACCCTCACCCCGGTTCTCCAACCTCCATCTGCCTCAGCCAGTCCCATGGCCTTTCCTGCTCCGTATTCGGGTGAGGCGGTAGAATGTGGCAGTTTTATGCTTCAACTCTCTCTCTTTATTGAGATGCAGCCCCAGAGATTCATCACGGAGCGGTCGAAGGTGGCATTCCTGATTTCGCTGCTTACCGGACGAGCACTGCTCTGGGCACGAGTGATTTGGGATTCCCAGAGCCCATTAATTAACTCCTTCGATGCCTTCACAGCTCACTTCAAGCAAGTCTTCGGCCAAACCACCGGCTCTCTATCAGTCGCCGACCAGCTCCTTCGCCACCGTCAGGGCTCAAGATCCACGGATGACTATACCCTGCAGTTCTGCACGCTAGCGGCCTCTAGTGGTTGGAATGAGGTGGCGTTGCTGGCGGCTTACCGTCAAGGTCTCAATCCCCAGCTCCGATCACTGATGGTCATATATGACGACTCCGCGGGCCTCGAGATCTTCATGCAAAAGGCCATGAAGATATCCCAACGCCTCACCGCCTGCCAGCTGAATGAAACCGCCCTTTCGCCAGTCTCACCCGTAGCCTGCCCTCCAGTACCAGAACCCATGGCAGTGGATTCCTTTCGTCTCTCACGTACAGAACGAGCTCGACGGTTCGCCTCTGGTCTGTGTCTCTATTGTGGAGCTTCAGGACACATCATCTGGACGTGCCCTTCACGTCCCCCATGCCCATCGGTGAGTACGCTCCAGGTCGAGCTAGAGATCTCTACATTACCTCTGTTACCAGTCCAACTACTCGCCGCACGGCATTCCGTTACAGGGTCCGCCCTCCTTGACTCGGGCTCCTCAGGAAACTTCATCTCCCACGCCCTTCTAAAACGCCTCAACCTCCCACAGAGAAGGCAAGCCCAGGAGCTCAAGATAGAAACCATCCAAGGAAAACCGCTGGGGCGTGGGCATATCAAGTACCGGTCTCCTCCCGTGTCCCTGCAAGTGGGATGCTTCCATCAGGAGACGATTTCATTTCTGGTACTGGAGGGATCCACCGTGGACATCATCCTGGGACGTCCCTGGCTCTCCCACCATTCACCCGTAGTCAGATGGGAGTCCAGTGAGATCCTCCGGTGGAGTGAGGCTTGCCATCAAAACTGTCTCTCCCATGTTCCCGTACCTCCTGCCAAAACCCCCCTTCATGTCAACTCTACCCTCGTGGAGAGTCCTGAAGCCCCAAAATCCCATCCGACTATGTGACGTTCCAGGATGTGTTCAGTAAACAGGCAGCCACCAAACTACCACCACATCGGCCATGGGACTGTGCCATTGACCTGCTGCCTGGAACTCGGCCCCCTAAGGGCCGAGTCTACCCCCTGTCCATCCCGGAACGCAAGGCAATGGAGAACTACATCAAGGAGGCTCTCCAACAAGGATTCATTCGTCCTTCCACCTCTCCAGCGGCCTCAAGCTTCTTCTTTGTGGGAAAGGATGGAGGCCTCCGGCCATGTATTGATTACCAAGCCCTGAATGAACACACCGTCAAGCTCCCCTATCCACTTCCCCTGGTCCCGGCCGCCCTCGAGGAACTCCGTGGGGCCCACATCTTCTCGAAGCTGGACCTGCGGAGTGCGTATAACCTCGTTCGAATCCGGGAGGGCGATGAGTGGAAGACTGCGTTCATCACCCTTGCTGGCCACTATGAATACTTGGTCATGCCGTATGGCCTTTCCAACTCGCTGTCCGTCTTCCAGGGGTTCATGAACGAGGTGTTCCGGGAGTTCCTTCACAGATTTGTCATCGTGCACATAGACGATATCCTGATCTACACCCGGAACCTGGCCGAACATCGCCACCACATCACGCAGGTCCTAGAACAGCTCCGGAAACATCAGCTCTACCTTAAGCTCGAGAAATGTGAGTTCCATCGCCCCAAGGTCCAGTTCCTCGGTTACTTCATCAGTGCGGAGGGCATCCAGATGGACCAGGGGAAGGTCCAAGCCATTCAGGACTGGCCCCAACCACAATCCATCAAGGAGCTCCAGCGCTTCTTGGGTTTTGCCAACTTTTACCGGAGGTTTATCAAGAACTACAGCCACCTCTCAGCCCCCCTCATGTCTATGCTCCGACGCAAACCCAAATCGCTCTCCTGGAACCCCGAAGCTCAGGCCGCCCTCAAGAGGCTCAATGAGACCTTCTGCACTGCTCCCCTCCTCTCCCATCCAGATCCCCAACTCCCTTTCGTGGTGGAAGTGGATGCCTCCACCACCGGTGTGGGAGCAGTGCTATCACAACACTATGGAGAGCCTCCCCGCCTCCATCCTTGAGCTTACTTCTCCAGGAAACTTACCCCGGCAGAGCAGAACTATGACATCGGCAACCGGGAACTGCTAGCCATTAAGCTCGCATTGGAGGAGTGGCGACACTGGCTGGAGGGAGCCACACACCCCTTTGAGGTCATTACCGACCATAAGAACCTTGAATATATCCGCAGTGCCAAGAGGCTGAATCCTCGCCAGGCCCGCTGGGCCCTCTTCTTTACCCGGTTCCTGTTCACGATCACTTACCGGCCTGGAGACAAGAACGTCAAGGCGGATTCCCTCTCTCGCATCCATTCTCCTGAGGAGGCTCAGGCGTCTGAGCTCATTCTCCCTCCAGCCCTCATCGTCAGCTCCATCCAGTGGGATCTGGAGGATCAGATTCGTGTAGCCACCCTCTCCGAACCTGCTCCGCCGGGAGGCCCAGAAGGGAGAACTTGCATCCCATCCACCCTGCGGCCAACCCTTCTGGGCTTAGTACACTCTTCCCCGGGCTCTGGACATCCAGGCAGCCAGCGTACTCTCTCGCTCCTCTAAGCTTGGTACTGGTGGCCCAGTATGGCCCAAGAGGTCTCCCGGTACGTTCGCAGCTGCTCAGTCTGTGCCACCACCAAGACTCCACATCATCTCCCGGCGGGCAAACTCACGCCCTTGCCGATCCCACACCGTCCCTGGTCCCACGTCGGAGTCAACTTTATGACCGATCTCCCTAACTCAGAGGGGTATACCTGCATTCTCGTCGCAGTTGATCGATTCTCCAAGGCATGCAGGTTGATTCCCCTCAAGGGGCTCCCCACGGCTCTCGATACAGCCGAATCACTGTTCCAGCACGTTTTCAGAAACTTTGGTATCCCAGAGGATATCGTCTCCGACCGTGGGCCCCAATTCATCTCACGGGTTTGGAAGGCCTTCAAACTCCTGGGCGTCTCAGTAAGCCTTTCCTCTGATTATCACCCCCAAACCAACGGCCAGACTGAGCGGAAGATCCAGGAGATCGGGAGATATCTCCGGACATACTGCCATTCCAACCAGCACAGCTGGAGTCGCTTCCTCCCCTGGGCCGAGTATGCACAGAACTCCCTTAAACAAACCACCATTGGCCTCACCCCCTTCCAGTGCATACTCTGTTTCCAACCCCCTCTATTTTCCTGGACCGAAACACCCTCCGACGTTCCAGCTGTGGACCACTGGTTCCGAGCGAGAGAGTTTGGGACTCAGCCCATATCCACCTCCAACAGGCAGTATGGAGACATAAGACCTTTGCAGATGCCCGCCGGTCCAACGCCCCCATCTATCGCCCAGGAGATAAGGTTTGGCTCTCAACCCGGGATCTACGTCTCCGTCTGCCCTGTAAAAAGCTGAGTCCCCGCTATATTGGTCCATTTACGATCTTGAGGCAGATCAATGAGGTCCCCTTTCACCTACAACTCCCTGCACAATATCGTATCCATCCTGTGTTCCATGTCTCACTTCTTAAACCCTTCTCCCCCTCAGCTCCAGATCCCAACGAACCAGCCGTACCTCCTCCTCCTCCCGAGGTCTTGGCAGAACCCACCATCTACCAAGTACGGAACATCCTGGACTCTCGACGTCGGGGCGGTCACCTGGAGTACTTCATTGATTGGGAGGGATACGGGCCCGAAGAACGGTCTTGGGTAGCCAGGGACGATGTGCTAGATCCCTCCCTTCTAGCGGAATTCCACCAGAACCACCCTCACTGCCCTGCTCCCAGAGGCCATGGCCGCCCGCGTCGTCGCCCCAGGGTGTCAGGAGCCGCCCCTGGAGGAGGGGGTACTGTCAGAGAGTCACAGTCACCATCAATCACGCACACCAGATCACAATCACCTGAGTACTAACCACCGCCACCTGTCATCACTCAGCCCGAGCACTATAAGAAGGCACTCCTCCTGCACAGGCACTGTCTGGTATTGAACATTCATTGTGTGCTAACCTGACTATCTTCTGCTCTATTTACCCTCCAGTTTGTCTAGCGATCTTTCCCCGTATTCAACGGCTCCAGTGCTCCACCGCTCCCCGGATCTCCACAGTTCTCCTGCGAGGAACACAGGATAGAATTCTGCTCACCTACCAGCTTCACGTAAGCTGTTCACTCAGTTCACCCACCTTGTTTCTCTGCCTGGCTCTTCACCCCCTGACTCTGCCCAATAAAGATACTATTTGTGCACTTATGTCTGTGTCCTCTCGTCTGTGTGCTGACATATACATACAGAAATTAATAAAACAAAATATATTGACAGACTTTTCAGGTTGGAGTGTATTATTCCTTTAATATCAGGGTTTCTGATCCAATTCACAGTTTTTAGAAACGGGTTTTTATTTATTTGGATATTCAGTTTTAAATTAAAAAAATACAATAAGTAAAATGAATGTATAATATAAATAAAATACAGACATACATAAAAATCAAAATATGCACATACATACACTTTAAATAAAAAATTGGTGAGGATTTGATGTCATTAACCATTGGCCATAATTTCTTGTGTGTCATGCGATCAGTCAGTGTGGCAGTTTGGTTATGCAGACTGGAGAAATGTGTTTGTTTATTTTATTTTTATTGTTTATACAGGTAGCTCAAGTTTGAATAGTAAATATTGACAAATTATTTCTTTAATCTCAATGTCTCTTACCCTTGAGATTCAAAAGGTTTTATCTATTTTAGTTCTTCTAGAACCATGTTTTTTCAAAAAAAATATAAAAAAATAAATATATATATAAACTTACAACTCTTGAAGCAAATGATTTTGTGTTATGAGTCAACAGACGCAGTCTTAAATAGTGATCATTTTTCAAATCTTCTGCAAACTCATTTTACCTTTGCGGCTGTGTAAATCTCTAGATCTTCTGTATGCATGAGGTAAACTTCTGCTTTAATAAGTCTGCCCTCATTCTGCAGGTAATTGGCTTTGATTTAACATTTCCTACATTAATAATAGCTGTCACACTTTGGTGCAGATACACAGTAACTCTCTCCGTTCATGCACAGCTAATTAGTACCGAGATCAATCACAGGATAATAGAGTAGACGTCTTTGAATATAAATATACCAAATACCTAGCATGTGCTTACGATTGCGACAGGTTGGACAGACAGACACAAACAGATCTGAAAATGAAAGAAACTGCATCAATTAAAGCATCACAACTTGCACTAATGTGCTTTTCCCTGAGGAAGTGTATAAAGTGGAGTTGATAGCATGACCAAAGCTGTCAGGTGCTGCAAATCAATTATGGCCACATGTGTAGCCTCAAGATGCCTTTCCTTTTACAATGGAGATGGAGGAGAATTGGCTCCTTTCACTTTTAGCTTTTAATACGTGAAATAATTGTGCCTGCTGAGTAGTTTTCACTTAAACTAATTGCTTTTCTGCTGTTATGGTTGAATGTAATGGTGGGGTAGACAATGCTTGCAGCCGTAATTGTAACCCAATGTCCAGGACTTTCTTTCAGTAGACGTGGAAAATGTAGAATATATCTCGTAGATTTATGCGTTATAAATTAGAACACGCAAGTGACATGTAGAAGTGTGTGTCTTGTGTCTTGACAGCTATATGTCAGTATAGCTGCATGAAATAGCAGCATGTTGCGAGTGTGGAAGCTTGTTTCTGCAACGGTATGCATGAATGCATAAATGAACGAACGAATGAACGAACGAATGAATAAAGCTAATTGCTATTTTTTTTTTTTTTTTTTTTTTTAAATAGAGTTACTCTCTCACAGATTAGACTTTTTTTTTTTAATGGTGCTACCTGGTGATCAACAGTAAAAATTACAAATTGTACCTCTTCCCAACAGGGAAAACCACCAACAATCAAGAATGCATGATTATATGGTGTCATGGCTTTGCAATCAAAAAATGTTGTTATAATGGAAGTCAATGGGGCAAAAACAGCCACAAACAGTAAATGAGGGAGAAAAAATTAAAATCTGATGCTGCACAAAAACTAACAATGCATGAAAGCCAATGTTGTTACTAATCTTTCACACGTCCAAGACTGTGATAAAAGATAAAAAAATATCCAGTCCACAATCACTTTTTATATTGAAAATAAGTCATTTTTGTGCCCCAATCAGTGACAATAAAAATCCTGGATTTAAAAAAAAATATTTAGTAGTTTTGATCAGGACTGAGGTTGATTAACAGATTTATGCAAAAAAAAAATTATCTGATACAATTTTACAGCAGTTTAATTCAGTGGATGTTTTCATCCCGAACATAACGAAAGGGTAGTGAATTTGATCAATGCACAAGGGTTAAAGGGTTAAAAGTCGGTAAGATTTTTGGTTTAAAATTTGTTAATCTATACTTTCTAACCACACATTTTCAATGGCAGTGCATATTTAATTATAAAAGCATATAATAGCATATTTATATTTAAAATGACTTGCTCAGCAAAATTGTTGTTTCACCATGACAGAAACTGACTTGAAAGACAGAACTGACCATACAAGAAGACCAATTCTGCTAATTCACTGCCACACTCCTGAAAAAGCAATGCATTCTTGCATTATGAAGTCATGAACTGCATTCGCCTACGTGCTTAGGACTGATTAATTATTTGGGAATGCATTTTTTATTGTGATTATTTACATCAGCACATTGTTGAATTGCTGCTGCAATCATTTCATACAAGCATTAAGCCTCTTGAGGATGCATTTGAATTTTCCATTTGGCATAGTACACATAGTGTATTGCTTTTATATATGTTCCCAAGTTAAGCAGTGAAATTAATGCGTGCATATATCCCCAAGCTTCTCCCCAATTGGAGCAGAACTTGTGGTATCAATTAGATGGTGAATTATATTGGCACTAGGTTACATCAGCCATCATCCACTGGCTCGTCTTTACTTTGCCTGACAGGCTTGACATTGATATTCAAGACGAGCCGTGGTCACTCGGATCCTGACTGGGGAATTAATGCAAAAAGTTGCAGAAATGTGCACTTGTCAAAGTTTGGCATCAAAGTGTCCTTGAAGTGGTACATCATACAAGGATCTTTGTGTCAACAGAGGTCAACAAAGCCTTGCACGCACACACACACACAGAAGATCTAGCTACCACTGTCTCGTCTCGTACGTGTTTATCCCCCGTGTAGAAGTACCAGCGTCTGAAACTGACCTCTGTCAAAGAGTTCAGGTCGTCGCAGCGTGGCTTTTTGCGTGTCATGCAACACTTTTCATCTCCCAAAGCACCTGGAGGTTTTGAAAAAGGTCACCTAAAGCCTGAATGACATGAATAATTCAAGTTTCTCTCCAAATTTACTGTACTAATAAATATCCAGAAATCACTTGCCATTCGGTCTATTAGGCAGCGCTCACCCGACTGTCTCGGACAGCATCAGATTTTCAAGCCTCAATGACTCATTGATTTTGAATTACAGGGCATGTTCATTGTCTGGGTGAAGCAATGATCTGATAAGACTGATCCACTTACATCACCCAGCTGACATCAAGACGAGCCTTTTGAATTTTTCAAAGTGAATATCTCATGAATAGGGCGCTCTGTTCACAGGAAATGCCAGTATGGCACCAAAAAGATCTTAGACGTGGTTACCAAAAATGTGACATGACGCTGACAGTGTTTACAGTAGTTTTCCGATTGGACTGGTCACCACATCAGTTGAAGGATGAAAATAGGATGCAAGTAATGAAATAAAAATGTGCTGTGGAAAACAGTTTTGTCCTTTGATTATGAAGCGCACAAAACTTTAATTCAAAGTCACCTGCTTTGATGTGCACAAATCATCCATACAGAAATTTAGAATAGCATCAGCATCAGCAGCAGTTTCAACTTTTAAGTCTATATATATATATATATATATATATATCATCAAAAGTTTGAGGTCGATAACATTGGTCAATGTTTTTGTCTCTTATGCTCCCCACTTATTTTATCAGAAACACAGTAAAAACAGTACTACTGTGAAAAAATGTTACCATTTAAAATTTGAATTCAATTTGAATATATGTTAAAATACCATTTATTCCAGTGATGCAAAACTGAATTTTCAGCATCATTACTCCAGTGTTCAGTGTTACATGATTCTTCAGAAATCATTATAATGCATTCTAATATGATGATTTACTGCACAAGAAACCTTTCTGATTATTAGCAATGTTAAAAACAGCATTTTTTATTTATTTAATTTTTTGAGGTAACTGTAATGCATTTCAGGATTCCTTGAAAATATATATATTTTTACATTTTGAAAATGTTCTTGTTGATGTTTTGATTTACTTGTGTAGTTGTAATGGTAATATATATATATATAAAAATAATAATGAAAAAAAACAAAAAAAAACATATATATATATATATATATATATATATATATATATATATATAAAGAAGCAGCGAAGATTAAATCTGAACCTCTGCTTTACATTCAAATAAATCCAGTAACCATAAGCATAATACTTTTTTTTTTTCATTATTTATCTAAATTGAGAAATGTGCTGAAGAGGCCAACGTGACGCTCTTTTATAGTTGGGTGTTAGGCTTTTCTGAGATCCTGCACAAGCCTCTGATATATTCCAGTCTCAGACAAAGCTCAAATCTCTCCTTCAATGCAAGTCTAAGGGATTTTTTTCCTAGTTTATTTGTCCACCAAGCCAAAAGTGTAAGCAAAGTAATAGCACACGTCCGTACCACAAAATAGTTTGGGGCAAATTGCATGTCCCTAACCTCAATTATGAGCAATTGTAATAGCGATGCGTGCCATAGCAAGCCCCACTTATTAAACATCACTTAATGCGCATCTGTCCATTAGCTCAAATTATCATATTGCGTTACAGTGTGATTTTGCAAACACATCACATGCAGTTCAGATAACACTCAGGTTTTCTCTGGAGCTCTGGATCGGAGCCAGTGTTTTTCACTGCTTTGGTACCACCACATCCTGCCTGAGACCTAAACACTGTCATAAAACAAGCTGCAGGCCTGATTTCAGATCCGCTGAAACCGTACGAGAGACGGGTCCAGAACAGCCCAACAGCCTGGTTTGTGTGCATTCTCACTGCTCCAGGGGTGAACTCTTGTTTTCTGATTGTTTAAGGCTTAGCGAGGGTCTGTAGACCATCAGCACTCCGTAGCTGCCAAGTCTAGTCTGTTTTTAGTTTCAGACTTTAGCCCTGAGTTATGGTTCACACTCAGAATATATATATACGATCGGTAAGCAGTATAAAGGAGAAAGGGTCTGGAAGTCATCCAGACGCAATGAGCTTTTTGGGCGAGTGTGAGCATCTGATACTAATTTCAGAGCCAGTTTGTGTATGGTGCTGCATGCATGGCTGGGAAACATTCACAAGATGTGATAAACACAAAACATGTATGTATTACTCCAAAGGTAACCGGTTCCGGTCAAAACAGCGCCTCATTAAACTGAAAAATACACTCAGCTGGAGGGTTTATGCTGTTTCAATACCAGTGAAACTAGTTATATTTGGGGCCACTGAAGGTGTGTGGCTCCTATTCTGTCTGCTGATTTTATTCTTCTTCTTCTGGCAGTCAATAAAAGGGTAGGAAGATTTGTATCCGCTGTTGGGGAACAAATCTCAAACTCTATATCACATTTATGTGCTTATAACCCTTGGTCTTGAGATTTCAAACTTTTATTTGGATTCTAATGGTATACTCAATAAACTCACAATTGGTTTCCAATTATCGAAAAATAGATTGGCCACCAGATTTTTTACTTTTTTTTGTCTTCTTTTTTATTTTCCCAGAATGTTCTCATTCTCAGATGATTGTCAGATGAATCAACACAAAAATAAATCAGCAGAATTTATACTTTCAATAATGTTGCAGACTTTTATCTTGACGTTAACAATGGCAGCCCAAAACAGGAAGTGTGTACTTTTGTAATGTTTTGGTGCATTTAAACGAAAAATACAGCATGTTATTGTCACCAGTTCCTGAATAATTTGATGATAGAATTTGATGACTTTTTGGATAGGCAAAAAACTTAAACTTAAACAATATTGCCATTTTGGGTTTTTATGAACTACTGTATTTATTTACTGTGTTGTATTTTATTTATTTGTTTGATTCTTTGTTTTATCTGTTATTTTACTTTATTTTATTTCATTTTATTTATTTTTTATAATTTTTTTTTTTTTAATTCTCACACATAATATTCATGCTTAACGAAGAAAATAATCTGTTTAACTGAGTTTTTATATTCAAAATATTTTTGGCAATGACAGCATTAGCATTTTCTCAGTAATATTTTTTGTGTGCTGATCAGGGATATTATAATTAACTTAAATTGACACTAAAACTGAAACCATAAAACAAATCTTTACTTAAAAACATTAACTGAAATAAGATCAAATATAAAAACTTGAAATTATTTCAGCTGATTAAAGTTCATAAAATTACTGTATATAGACATTTTTAAAAATATATTAAAAAAAATGTAAAAAATAAACAAATAAATAAAATTAAATGAATTGAAAATGTTAAGAAAAAAAAAATCAAACAGTATCTCAATGACGCAAAAATAATGCTGGTGCTGATCCTCATGTTATCAACAAACATTTCTGGTTTTGTCTGTTTTTGACCCTGTAATTGCAGACACATGTTCCCGATTATATTATTTATAAAATAAGATTAAAAGTGTAGACCCTAGCCACAGTATGACTTAAAATAATTTGCAAGCCCATTCAGTCTAGCTCAGGACTAGCCTGTCTAGAAATCATGCAGTTAGTGTGCTACAAACCTTTGAGCTCTGTTTAAATTATAAATCATCTGGCTATTTTTTTTTTTTCTTTTTCTTTTTCTTTTGGGACAGTAACATCCTGAATTGTTATTTATGTCACAGAACTACTAGAATTACTCTGTCCCAGCAGTTGGACAGACCACACGAAATCCAGCAGTCGTCGTGCTCTCTAATGATTCCCTATTGTCTTCATCATAGGCCTAAACTTGTTATTTTGAGGAACACAGAAGTGATGCAATAGTGTGAGTATAAAAACCGATCTATTTTCAACCCATCAGTCCAGGCTCATCTATGTATTCATCACACACAATCCTTAAAGAATGCCTGTGCATTTATAAGGAACTAAGGAGCGTAATCTGTGACAGCTAGCTTCAGGTTTGGAAAGATCTTGTAAGTCTAAAAATAAACAGAAGACCTTGTCCCATATCCATGAAAACTTGTGGGATAAGTGGGCTGGTGTCAGCGGTGCGTTTATAGCAGTCGTCTGCAGGGGACTGCGCTCCTCACTCATTTATCAATGTAGAACTCACTCACGACACTAACACTTTGACTTGTGTTTATCCGTTCAGAAGTGAAGCAGCATGGGATGGAATGAGTTGCTACCATCTGAAACCATCTGCTCCAAAACAAACTTGGAAACTCTTGTCTCATGCAAAGACACGAAAACGTGTCCTCGGTACAATATGCAAGAAACCTCGGCGGAATAATCAAGATGTTTGTTATATACTTATATATGTGTAAGAATGATGTAAAAATAATGACTATAATAAATATCTTATATTTATTTTTAATATCTTAAAAATGAAAGCATAACAAGTACGCTATAAAAATAACCTTTTGTAGGTGTAAATAAAACAAAGATACAAAAACAAATACTATTTTAATCCTTCTAGTTTAAAATTTCATGTTTAATTCAGTCCGTTGCTAGTAAACTTGCTAGTAAAAATAATTTGTGAAATTTACTAGCAATTTCTGAGAGAAAATTGTTCCAAAATAATGCTAAACATCTTACAGATTCTGCAAGATGTGAAATTATGAGCTGTTTATTAAAGCTACAAACAATTACTTGTTGTCCTCCTTTCTCATTTTAGAAGTCCTATATACAGTATATATATAAATAAAATGGACTACAAAAATCTCTTTATCCTATATGAGTTACTCATTTTGTATTTATTTATTTGTTCTAACATATTTTTTAAAATGCAAATCATCTTACGGATTTTGCAAGAGGTGAAATTAAGAGCAAAACCTTTTATTAAAACTACAAACAATTACTTAGAAATAATTATAAGATGCTTTCATCAGAGAGAGACTGTATGATTTTGATGCAAGTTGGCCTTTACTTGGAAAGTAATTTACGGTTTAAAATTAATTTTTAATGGCATTACATTGATCCCTCAAAAATAGGACATGTTGTTCAGATTCATCTTGAGACATAACTGGTGCATTAAAATTAAACCTGCACTTGACCTAATGTTATTTCCATTAACAAATGTTTTAATTAGTTTGGCCCACTAAAATCCTACCATGACAAGAAAATAGAGGTACAGAGAGACCCTTTCAGTACAGTGTTAAAAACAAAGGCTCCAAAGAGGGTTTTTGCAATGATTTGGGGTTCCTCAAAGAACATTTAAATGAACATTTCTTAAAGTGCTCCTAGTATGAATTTTTGAAAAATACCTTTCATACAGTGTGCAACACGGCTCTAAGTGAATAAAAACATATTGCAAAGTTTTAAATCTGAAAGTGCACCGTGAATAAAGATATTGTCTCTCAAAAGAAAGAGTCGACTCGGAAAAGCATTGAAACGAGTTGTTTTTAAAACGAATCCCAAGCATCAACATGAAGCATTAGTATATTGCCCACCCACTTGTTGGTCTATTCATGTTGGTCTGAATGAAAATGCAAATTCATTCTTTGCCACTAGGTGCCGCTTTTTGAGCTGTAAAATAGCGGTTTCCCCAGTAATGCTGTACACAAAGCAGCACTGCCTCAAAAAATGCTGCTTTATCAGGCATTACAGGTCAGATGAGATGAAAATGAGACCAATTGAACCAATCAAAGCAGATTAGGGTTATGCAAAGAAGGGGTTTGGAAAAATAAATCCTTAAACTAATCGTTTGGGAGTCGTTGAGCAAATAAGGTAAAAATAAATCTATATTATAAGACAATGAAAGTGTTTTTTTTGACCTTGCACGCATGTCAACCTGTTGTTGGGGACTCCCAAAATCAAAATATGAACCTTTCATTACCCATAGTAGGTGCACTTTAAAAGAACCTCTTTTTTTTTTTTTTTTTTTTTTTTATTATTATTTTATTAGATTGTTTTAATAATCTGAATAACCTTTTTTCCACTGTAACAAACCTATAGTTCAGTGGAAAGATGAACTAAGAGTGATTCAAGCCTTTGAGACCACAATTATGTTGCAAACTATCACCTTATCTTCTTTTGTCTTCTATTACCTCTATATTTCCATTTGAGTAGCAGAATTAGCTGTCACAGCTGTTTGGATCTGTTGTAAAGTTTGCAGCAGATTTGCTGCCTCGACTCCAGCACACATCACCCAAAGGTGTTTCCTACTGCCACAGTAAAGTTATTTATCCTCCTTTTGAGAACTACCGCACAAAAGAGTGTTAGTCAAAGGGTGTGTTTTGTTTTCTAAGTTTGACACTTCAATTCGAGTCTGATATCAAAGCTTTCTTTTGTCCTTTATCACTTGATTACTCTGCTTATTGCAGCAGCAAACCAGTCTGGAAATTCATCCAGGTCTTTTCATCGGGGTTTATTCATGTTAGCGACTAATTATTGCCTGTTTTGTCCCCATGCGGTACATTTTTCTGAATGAGCGAGTGATATTGAAGTTGTTTGTGGCATTGTGTGCATGGCACAAGGCAACTCGTCTTTCCTTGAACTCTGTCAAATTGATATTGATTTTTCCCTGTGTCTATAGAAATGTTGTACAAGAATGGTGTGATCACAATTACCTCCGTCCATTGTGCGATTTGCTTTGTGCCATAGAAGTTTTTTTTTTTTTTCTTTTTCTTTTTCTTCTTCTTCTTCCACAAGAGCGAGAGAGTATAAATCAAAGTATTGTAGGGTTTAAAGTACTCACCTGCAACAAACCATTTAAATTCCACCCCGGGGGCTGAATGTTATTGACTTCAATTAACTCTGGAGATTGTGACTGTGAAAATCAAGCTGTGATGCCGCAACTCAGAGTGAGCTATTCCAGCGCCTCTCAAAATATGTGCTGACCTGGCTGCCTTTTCCATTCCTCTTTGGATTTTATTGGGTGATTCAGCTATTTACATAATTAAATATAATTGTTTCTCTGGGCCTAATGGTGCGCTCCATCAAACTGTTTATGGATCGAATGTGATTGGAGCGTTATAAAGCTCTTAAATATCCGCAAGCGCATACAGTATAGCGTCACGCTTACAGATATAAGAATAGCACTGAGGGGGCCGGAATGCATTTCATGCATAATTTACTTTTTTATACGTCATCCGTTCACTCTATGAAGGCTTTTAAAAACATACCATTATAAATGTGTTATTTTAATTAATTAATAAAATAATTGGTTTATACAGCTGAAAGGAATTGCCCATTTCTTTACTCACTTCGATGTTTTGCCAAACTTGCACATGCACACAAACAAACAAATAAATAAATAAAAATATTTACTCAGTCATTGCTAATAAATTTTATAAATAATTATAAAGAAACACCAAGTAACACATTGAATGAAACATTTTGAAATAAAGACTGAAATAGTATTTACTAGTGCTGGGAAATGATTAATCACAATTAATCGCATCCAAAATAAAAGTTTTTGTTTATATAATATATGTGTGTATACTGTGTATATTTATTATGTTTATATAAAGACACACACATACAGTATATATTTTGAAAACATTTACACATATTCACATGTATACATTTATATTCATACAATTTATTTTATATATAAATATTTAATATATAAACATAACATATTTTTTCTTAAATATATATTTGCATGTGTGTGTATTTATATATGCATAATAAATATACACAGTACACACACATATATTATGTACACACAAATGTTTATTTTGGATGTGATTAATCACGATTAACCGTTGCCCGGCACTAGTATTTACGTGTAATCTTTGAAAAATGACACCATTTAAAGGGTCATAAAATTTCCATAAGACTACTAATAAAATAGCTTGTGAAACTAAAGTTGAAGTCTCTATTCACTGAAGATTTTCAGAAAATGGGCGTTGACACGTCACTGACGATGTCAAAATAAGATTCCTGAGAAATTCTTCTTCTGCGTTTCATGACAAAAATAACAGCGTATGGGTTTGAAAAGACATAAAAGGGAGTAAAAATGACAGATTTGGCAAATAACTACAAAGAAACATCAAGTAGCTTAACATTACATTAAACATGAAAATACAATGCAGAAAAAAACAAAGAATCGTGACTGTGGCTGTCAAAGCCTCAAAAAGCACATAAACAACCATTAAAATTGTCATAAATGTAGTCCATAAGACACAAAACTATATGCTAAGTTTTCTGGAGTCATACAATAGCTTTGTGTGAGGAATAAACTGAAATTTAACTCTCTATTCTGAAAATATTCAAAAAATGAGGCACTGACGTGTTATGCCAGGTTTGACGTCAATGAAGATATCAAATAAAGTTCCTCAGAAATTCTCCTTCACTGTTTCATGACAAACATAACAGCATATGGATTTGAAATGACACAAGAGCAAGTAAAAGATCAGATTCAATAAAATATTCAATAAAAATATACACAATAAAAAAAATTGAAAATAATTAAAAAAAACATGTTTACAGTGTAATGCTGTTGTATAATTGAGAAAAGTTTAATAATCATAACCATGGCTGTCAAGCCACAAAACAAGGACAAAAACACAGTTAAAAGTGTCATAAAAGTAGTCCATAATACATATACTATGTTTCAAGTCTTCTGAAGTAATGCGATAGCTACAACCAAATAGATCATTGATGATTACGTCAGGTTTGAAGATGTCAAATAAGATTTCTCAGAAATCCTCCTTCATGAAAAACATGCAGCATATGGGTTTGAAACGACATAAGGGTGAGTAAAAATGACAGAATTTCTGATTCTGCATGAACTTTAATTAGTTTATTTTGACTGAGATTTCATTAGTAATCATTTGGCACCAGATTCAGCGACCAATCTGTTCAAACGTCCTCATTTATAATCAAACACAAATATGAGCATGCAGGTGAATTTGTCCTAAAACTTTTTCCAAAAGCAAATGCCTGATGTCCTTATCCTTATTCAGGAAGGCAACAAAGGCACGTCTTTTCTCATCAAGCCACACGGCTGAGCTACTGTTAATATTGTATGATAGTGTTCTTCTCTGCCTTCGTCATGAGGCATTAATGGGGCTGGACTCTGTGTACAGCTTGAGGGTAACCATGAGTATAAACATCTGCCATTTGTTTACATCCGTCTTCCACTGAACCTCTTTGCTCTTGTTTGTTTCCAAATGGCTGACCTGGTCCTGGTTTAAAAAAAAAAAAAAAACTTTCAGCGTTTAGGTTGATTCTGCAATTTTTGGTTTCTAAAGACCCTTTCAATGTAAGTTTACAATAATGACTCCAGCTTTACGGTGCTTTTACATGTTCATGTTTCTGAATCCCCAATTGCACAGCTAAAAATAGATTTATGCATGCATAGTTATGCTTATGCATAATATTTATTTTTTATTGTAATACATTTATTGCAGTTCTCTGCAGATATTTTTGTATAATATTCTCTAAATTGTGCAACTGGATTCTTGTTTAGCTGTTTAAGTGTCATATCTTGTATCACTCCTCACTATTTGTAGTCTCATTATGAAATCATTTAAACTCTAATCAATATTTTCCTTGCAATTATTTATTTATTTGGCAATTAGCCACATACTAAGCTGAATATTGTACAGTCTCTAAAATGAACCCTTTCAGGTGGATTCAATCCCCTCTCCCCCCCTGGTGTTTGTTTTGTGCTGTACTTTTTCTCTTATTATGTTGTATTTGTATATGTATGTGCAAATTCACATGAATTGCAAGAATAATACATATTGAGTTGCAAACCCCCTTTTAGGTCTTTCTGGAAGGCATAAAGTCCAGGGTCCGTATTCTTAAAGATTCTAAGAATCCTCTCAGAGAGTTCCTAATTTAGCTTAAACATTTCTAACTAGGAGTCTTAGCTTAAAAGTGATTCAGGACCAATCTGAGAGCAACTCTGAAAAATGAGAAAAAAACATTTTTTGAGCGAGAAAAATGCAAAAACTTTTATCTTTTTATCTCTATAATATATATACATTATATATGTATATATATTCTTTATTTACCATGCTGCCATACTTAACGTATTTTATAGGAAATGAACAGCGACACAAAAAGGTTCTAAAAGTGCTGTCAGGTACAGACCCAAATCATCGCTGCTGAATAGTTGCATTTTTCCTGTTGTCAAATATGTTAATGTAGTTAATGTAATGATTACTTCCATTTCAGCGCTATGGCATTTCTGCGCGGAGTTGGAAATGTTAGCGTGTCTCTAATAAGGTCGATCACAAACATGATCCCTGCACGATCTAATGTGTAGCGTCTTATTAACTCAGTCATGCATTGTGTGCAACATATTTCTTCTCCCTCTTCATGTTTAGTCAATTTTCTCCGCTGCTAAGAAACTCTTAAGCCTCTTAAAAGTCCTCGTCCGTACTCCTAACAATTTTGGACCTTAAGACCTCTTTTAAGGGTTAAGATGCTTTCTGAATTACTTTTTTCTTTACTAGGATCTTTTCTTTAATTTTAAGGGGAAACTACTAGTGTTACTAGGAGCAACTCTTAGCGCTAAGATTTTTCATGAATATGGGCCCAGATGTTTAATTGAAATCTAATCTCTGTTTTGTACATCTGCAGGCCAGATTTGGACCTCCTCCTTTTTCGTGCACTAAAATGTTTGTTATAATATTTGACTTATTATGGTTGTAGAGATATGGCTCAAATGGAACAAAATTATTATTTTTTATTTTTATTTTTTTCTCTCTATCTCTAAAAAAAGGGAAAATTTACAAATAAGCTGTTGTGTGAATGCATTGCCTATAAATGGAAATTAAATGTTAAGTGGACATCAACATTCTCAGCATATAGTAACAAAAGTAACAAAATCTACTCAAAACAAAAATCTGCTCTGAGTATTTATTTAAAATACAGTAATTATAAAATTATTATTATTATCATTATCAAGCTTCAATAATAATAACAATAAAACATTCAAAATTCACAAAATATATTATCAATATTGTTTTGTCTGTTGTGAGGGATTTTGTTTATTTATTTGTTTGTTTATATGATTCTTGATTTTTTTTTGTAAATATATTCTCTTTGAAAGTAAGTTTTCTAACTTAGTTGTGTATAATAGCTGTGCAGTCTCTTGAGATCCATAACAAAATGCATCATTTCTTCAAGTGTAAATGATCTACTCAATTCATGACAAATTAAAATTAATTTAAGTTAGCATTTTCATGAAATGGATTGTCATTACAGTAGTAAAATAATAATTAGATAAACAAGCAAAAAAGTACAAAATATACAATTATAGATATTGAGTTAAAGTCAAATGTTATTGTTTATTTATTCATTTGTTTTAGTTATTGCCCTGCATTTTTGTTTATTTTGTAGGCTATTTGTGGTTGTATTGTGCTTTGTAATTGAATTGAATTGAATTGGAAAGGTAAAATACCTGTAATACCTATGGAAGGCCGGGGCTAGTTGTCAGCTTTAAGTGGTTTTGTTTATTGTTTTCAAACACTAGTTAAAAATGTTGTAAGTTAGAATAGTTTAAATGTAGTCATTTAAACACAACTTTTATTCATTTAGTTTAACTTAATTTAAGCTTTTTTTTTTTTTTTTTTTTTTGCTGAATCATTTTGTGTTTCATAATCATTTTACTGTTTAAATGCTCCTATGAATCCAGTGAATGGCTTGTTTCCAGGTATCCATGGTGACAGTTTAACTGTGACAGCATAATTGGCTTTTGGGGCATGTTGTCCCAAAAGATTAAAGTCTTAAATGAACTGTATCTTTTTTCCTGGTGTAATAATGGTCGAAATCTTCAAGAGGTGTTTTTGGAGGCAAGACTTTAATGTTTTTCTCTATAAAGAAATAAACCCACCCTGAGAATGATTTACTAGAGTATAAAGTGTGACAACTAGCCCCAGTCCCCCCTGTAATAAATGGCATTTTTCCACTAAACACTTCTGCTGTAATAACCAACCAACACAACTGTGGATTTGTGTTGTGTTGCAATTTCATTCAGTCTCTCTGCCTGTGAACCAGACACAGAGCTCAACCACCCACGTTGTTTTGGCATTGTACATCATTTTACCTCCCTTTTGCAATCAAAAATACAAAAAGAGTACATTCTGTAAAACTGTTCCTTTAATAAATCATAGTTTCATTCCTGAAGTTGAGCATTTTATGTTAAAACTCTGCCTCGGGAAATTCTGTCACTCAGATAGGAGACTTACCTTTGCAATGAGGTGTGTAACACGCTTTTAAGCCCGTCTGGAGTCGGAAATGACCTTTTTTTATCTTGTTTTAGAAGTTGACGACGATTTCCGTGACAGCCAACGCTAACTTGAGCGCTTGGCGTGAATGTCAGACTCGCGGCGTTGTTTGTTAAAATAGTGACAGCGTTTATATTGAAAGGCAATGAGCTTCGTGATGAGGAGGAACGCTGAGTGCTATCCGGGCAAGTGTTTCTGTCAGGAAGTGAAGGAAGACCACTGTCACGGAGCCTGTGTGACAGGTAGAGAGGATCCAGTTGAAGGCCATTAAAAATATAGGCAGTGACAGGCCTCCAACACTTGAAGTCATTAGCAGGCACTGGCTAATGATAACTGGGTGTAAGTTAGGTGGCCATCACAACTGTAGCTCTGACATATTTGAGATATGCTCTTGTTTTTTTATTTTTTTTTAAGAGAGGGTTTGATGGTAAGAGAAAGAGAAAGAGGAACCGCAATGGTGAGAGAGAGAGTTAAATGAAGCTCTTGAGAGGTGCAACTACCTGTGGTAAACCTTTTCAAATTAACCAATGATGCTTCATTTGATAAAGCTTAATAAATAAGTTTTACTCACCTTTTTCATCCCAAACCTCTATGGCTTTTCCTCTACTGTAAAAGCAGTAGCAAAAGGAGACATTTTGCAGGAATCTTCTGCCTGCTCTTTTCCATATAATGAAAGCTGATGGTTACTATGGTGCTCGAGCTCCAAAAACGGCAAAAAGCTTCACACAAGTAACCTAGACTGAAATTTACATTATTCTCTGGTAATCTTCCCCTCCGGCGTCGCTCTCAAATTTGTTCTAATGTACATTAAAATGTGCCGTGTCAAGGCGCATTGCGTTTGATGAAGATAACAGACTTTATTTTGGGCGTATGAATGTACTTTTATTATCTAAATTTGTCACATATTGTGGTCTGAATTAAAAAATGAAACTCTACATAAAATTTGATCGTTTAACACAATAATAACAGCAAAAATAAATAACATTTTAAAGAAATAAAGAACAGTATTTTATTTATTTATTGTTTGTTTGTTTGTTTTTGAAAATCTCATTAGTGTAACATCATACTGTATATGGTAAATTACACAATTTCATTCCTAATATTTTAAATAACATTTAAAGAAAGAAAGGACTATTTATTTATAATGCCAATAATTGTGGCCAACATGCATTGGAGAAAAAAAAAAAATTATCATGAGATTTTCTCCCCACTTTCAATTGTTTTATGTCAATGATAGATTAGAATTGTGTGAATTGTTTGAATGAAAGATCAAAAGGATAAACAATGCAGATTTATTTTCACAGCCACCTTAGCTCAGATTTACCAAGGGTGCCAATATTAGTGGAGGGCGCTGGATATTGGCATGTAGATGTCTTCAGGGCAGCACTTTTATCAAACATATGAAGTTTGGTGCAGATTGAACTTAGTGTGTCTCAGTTAGTATAAAGCATGACGTATCCTATTGCCAACAGGTGGCGCTATGATTATAACTGAATATTGGCATTTAGGTGTCTTCAGGCCATGACTCTTACCAAACATGTGAAGTTTGGTGCAGATTGGACATTGCATGTTTAAGTTAGTGTAAAACAAGCCATTTCCTGTTGCCGTGTGAAGTTCGGGGCAGATTGCACATTTTATGGCTGAGTTACATCAGCTTCTATTCCTATGGCGAGACATCGAACTTTGTCTGGCCGCCATGGACACGCCCTTTAACGAAAACTCAAGATCTTCACAATTTAACATCGCAAAGGCCTTTAGATTAGACTGACAAAATATAATTTTCATGTAATTAAATTTCTATGAGGAGGTCATTACATCGAAATTTGTCAAGCCGCCACGGACACGCCCTTCAAAGAAAACTCAAGATCTTCACAATTTAACATCGCAAGGGCCTTTAGATTACACTGACCAAATCTAATGTTGATGTCATTAAATATCTAGGAGGAGGTCGTTACAGAGTAAAACATGTCACTTCCTATTTCCAGCAGGTGGCGCTATGACTATAACTGAATATGGTCACGTAGATCCCTTCAGGTCAGGAGTCTTACATTTACATTTATGCATTTAGCAGACGCTTTTATCCAAAGCGACTTACATTGCATTCAAGTTACAGTTTTTACATTTTATCAGCTCTTGCTTTCCCTGGGAATCAAACCCACGATCTTGGTGTTGCTAGCGCCATGCTCTACTATTTGAGCTACAGGAAAGCTGTGAAGTTTGGGGAAAAGCGGACATTGTGTGACTGAATTATAGCAACTTCCTGTTTCATGGCGAAACATATATACTGTATATATACATATACATATATATATATACATATATATATATATATATAAACGCACAATTAAAATATCACAATTAAAATGTGTATTTTATTAATTTTATTATTTATTTATTTTTTTTAGCAGTACAATGTTTTCTGTAAAATAATGTCACATTGCAAATCTTGGTGATTACATTTTCCTTCTGTACACCTTTTTTTTTTTTTTAATTCCCCCTGTACATTTCTTGACAAGTTTTGTGAAAATACCCATATAGTCCTGACTCTGTAATGACTGGATGAGTCACGTTTGAAGCAGGCAAGATATGGACGTCTGTAGGGCTGGAACTGCACGTCAAATTAAGTCTATATCACTGAGCCAAGTCTATAGTATCATCGTCATTAAATATATTAATTGGCAGAAGAATTGCTTATTGTGATTATTATTATTGAACCCTAACCCTAAAGCTGTTCTTTCTATTTGCTGTTTCTGCTGTTTGTAAAAGCAATAAAGCATCTTGAGGCAGTGCAGTACAGAGACCGTTACCATGGTAAATTCCTTTGCTTTGCTTTGCATCATGCTAAACAGCGCCCAATAACTGTGGTAATGAGAATGTGAAGACTAAAGTCAGAATAATAATCCAGTAAGCGTAAGT
This sequence comes from Onychostoma macrolepis, assembly GCF_012432095.1. Taxonomy (NCBI): domain Eukaryota; kingdom Metazoa; phylum Chordata; class Actinopteri; order Cypriniformes; family Cyprinidae; genus Onychostoma; species Onychostoma macrolepis. Next base: position 42,675,219 of record NC_081155.1, read on the forward strand.
CTCCATTTAACCTCGAGATATGATGAAATACTTGAGAACTAACAGGAAATTTTGCCATCGTACTGGTCGCAATGATTACAAAGCTAAAATAAACACGTAATTGCTCCATATCTGATGGCCCAGTGATATTTTGACCTGCCATCAGGATAAGATGATGGCTTTTGGCAGATCGTGACACGGTTCACCAGCGCGGCAATTCGTGAAACTGTAAGAATGACCTTTTGGATGGGAATCTCATATCTTGCTTATATCTGTGGCTTATCTACGGCAGCTGATGCTCATTTCCAACTGCAGACGTCTAAATTTACAGCTCCTTGCTTCATCATCCCCGTTCGCCGTCAGTGGCCAGCAAATAAAGCAGTGCGTAGGCAACTTTAAGGGAGCCGAGGACTTGACACAGCAGCCAAATGAATCTGCAAGAGAGACATGAATTGTGACATTGACTGTCCACTCGGTTTTTAGACGGGATATAGTTAGATTCGCATGAGGGACCTTACGACTGGAGCACACACTCAAATATACATACATATCAACCCATAAACCCATGGAGCGTCATCTATTTCACTGTATTCCAGTGCAGCCACGCCACAAATTTGACTTTTCCACATGACTGATCGCTCTAATAGTCAGCCGTTCGCTCCGACACATGAGTGCTAAAACCTTGTAATTTCCACATTGCTTGTTAGAACATTTCTCTGTTCATCACGTTCTGGAAAACGTAATGGATGAAGTAATTATGAGAAGTCGATGGGAAATTCTCTTTATTAATGTTCAGTTGTAACTCTGCAGTGAAGAGCTGGCAGTTGATTCAATAATTATGGTAAAAATCAGTCAGTGACAATTTGATTGTGTCCTTTTGAATCACAGATACATGTAAGCTACATGGCCGAGTCTCAGCCCGTGAGGTTTTTCCTGAAAAAAAATCCTTATATGTAGTCAGCAGTCCTTAGTTCTTGAAGGATAATGCCATTAGTGGTGTTTGCTGAGGCAAGCGTCGCGATTTCTGTTGCGCCCACATAGGGTTAGGGTTTTTGCAGAGGCATTGACCTTAAGTATTAAACTTTGGTGTGTGACCATGCTTCGTGTTACAGACATGAATACCTTGAATTGAGGATCTTGTTGAGGAGAGATGTGCAGTTGCATTTCTGAGTAATGGGACTTTATGATTTTTGCCTGGTAGACAATAAACAGCAATTGCATTGCAGTGAATTCCTCTTGCTGTAGTTCAAATCCAAATGATGATGTTGCTTGGTGTTTAAAACCTTTTAATGATGGATTTGTTTCTTACAGACACACAGGCTTCACAAGACATTAATTGATGTACAGGAGTGGTTTGGATGATTTGTGGATAACTGTGAAGTTTTCATCAGCTGTTTGGACTCTCATTCTGACGGCACCCATTTACTGCAGTGGGTGCATTGAAGAGCAAATGATGTATTGGTAAATTTCTCCAAATCTATTTTCTCAAAGAAACAAACTCATCTTGAATGGCCTGAGGATTTGTCAATTTTCATTTTTGGGTGAACTGTTCCTTTAAATGTAACATTTAGCCCAACCCTGACTTCTACACCTACACGTTTTTTTTTTTTTTTAGTAGAATGACAATAGCTGGCAAGTACCACATCACCCCACAACAATGCGTTTTCAATGCTACTATGCATTGTTTGCCGATGTATACAAGCATTAAGCTGTTCAAAAGCATGTGCAGAGCGAGTTTGTTGAAAAAAAAAAAGTATTTAAAATCCTCCTCTAAGTACGTCATTGATAGTTCTATGGCACTCCCGTTTTTCCTGTAAAAGCTTTCTCGCCTGAATAACATAATGCCATTTATAAAGATGAAAAATTAAATAAATAATAATTTGTGCCGACCCACCGCCTATTGAGAAAAAAGTGTGCTGCACTAATATAGAGTTAAGTGTGCTTCACTTTGTTCTTTCACATCAGAGTAATCGGTGACCTGAATTTGACATGGCATGCGCACACATGTATGCTGATAATTTTCATCACATTACCAGTACTTGTCAAAGCTTTTACCTTTTCAGGGCGGAATGTGTCGTTTTGTTTGATGTTCAATCCTACGCAGCCTGTCAGTGTCATGTGACATCTGGAATGCCATTTGGATCTCATCTAACTTTTTTGGTTTGGCGTGTGGAGGCCCTGAGGACTCGTGCCTTTTGTTGCGTGCCGAGAGACAGCTGACAGCAGCCCTTCTGGTGACACACCTGCGTATAACATAATGCCCTGTATGGGTCATAAACAGATAGACTGCCTCCCTCCACACTTTAAAAGATGCTCTGTGCTTTGAGATATTGGTTTGTGGGCAAAAGATGACTAGTATTAGTTTAGAAGATGGCTGAAACTCATGGAAACATGCACGACAAAAAATATCCTATTATCATTTAAGTAATGGGAAAAAATGTTAAATGTCATGACAATTAGGTCATAAATAAATAGGTAGGTAGGAGGTAGGTAGGTATAAAAAATTTATTCTTGTGATGAAAAGCTGCATTTTCAGTCTCACATGATGCTTTATAAAATCATTATAATATGCTGATTCACTGCTCAAGAAACATTTCTTACTTTTAAATATATTATTATGAGTTGTTATTTTGAGCAGTTGTGCTGCTTCATGATTTTGTGGAAGCAATGCATTTTTTCATGATTGTTTGAGTAAAACAGAACAACATTATTTGAAAGCATCATACTGTCACTTTATATATGTATGTGTGTGTGTGTGTGTGTGCGTATATATATATATATATATTTATTTGGTAACACTTTATTTCGATAGTCCACTTTAGACATTCTACTAACAGTAAGTAACTTTTCATCTACATGTCGACTAGCAGTCATTAGAGTATTAGTAGACTGTCTGTTTAATATCTTCTAACACTTTATTTTGATGGGTCCACAACATACATCATACTGACTATGAGAAAATTTGCCAGTATATGTCAACTTATTATACTAACCCTAAACCTAATCTAACAGTGTACTCTGAGAGTCAGTACACATGTAGCTGCAAATTAACGAGAATTAGTTGACATGTAGTTACAAAGTTACTTATAGTTAGTAGAATGTCTAAAGGGGACTAGCAAAATAAAGTGTAACCATTTTTTTTTTTTTGCTAGTTTTATTTATTCAGTTTTATACATAGCACAATGATGGAAATAAATATAACAGGCTAAATTTAAACGTATGTTACCTGCATCAACATGGTTTGTTCTACCTCTAGGTGACAGGTCAAATGCACCTGATCTTCCTGTTTCATTTATTAAAATCACAATATGCATTAATCTTTCAAGAACACCCTCCAAGGATGCACCTACATTTGGACAGTGTCCAGATGCAAGCCGCCAAACTTCTCAGATAAACAACAGAATGATGCATTCGACCTGTGGCAAGAACGCGACAAAGGGCACACCCGGCAAGAAAAATCACATTCGTCTTGTCATGCAGTTCCACCTCCATCTGGCTTTCATAATTCCTGTATTTAAACTGGTAAGTCAGACCAAAGGTAATCATATGTTTACACTTGTAACTACAGGAGAATTTTGACAGTCGAGATCACTGACACTTTAAGCTGTAATCCAGAGATTATCCCTGCCAGGTACCCGGAGAAATGGAAGTTTCGGGAATTATTACTGAGCGGAACAAAAAAATGTCCAGTGAGGGAGAGGAGAGGAAAAAAAAAAGAACAAAGAAAAAAAAAAAAAACTATAAAGAGAACCAAAGCCAAGGCAATGAATCAAGATAGGGTTAGAGGAAATTATATGTGACGTGAGAAGCAAAGTCGTGAGACCACAAAGTTAGTTCAAGTGCATTGGATGATTGCGTAATATGCAAGAGGAATTGATCGTCCCCCTTTCCTAAACTTTGAAAAGAGAAGACTGCATTAGGCCATCTAATCTAGAAAGCGAAGGCTGGTGCTCATTTTGGAGGTGCAGTGAAGCAGCTAAAAATAGCCTCGAGGTTGGTCAGACAGACATTGAGAGAAGGCCAGCCTCAGATGGAAGTAAAGAGAGGATTTGGAGACTGACATTGGTGTCCAGTGCTGATCTCAAACTGAGACTGACAGACCAGTCTAGCACAAAAAGTCCAGATGAACTGGGTGACAGCACATAGGTCATGAGAGGTCGCTTAAGCTTCTGCCCACTTGCCCTTTAAATCTGGGGAATTCTGCAGTGGGATGGAGGTTAAAGGTCACCAGGCTTCATCGCTGACCCTTTGGTTTTGTGAGCGGCCTCGTTATTCTGTCAAACCTGACTGAGCGAGATACTTTATTTTATGCTTTTTTTTTTTTTTTTTTCTTCCCTAAGGCCCCCAGAGTAAGATGTCACCCTCTCCTTTTCCTTTTCGTCCTGACCGTAGATGTCACTAAATCACATCTCAACACATTTATTTTTTAGGTTATGGTTATGCTCTCATTAATCTTAACTTCTCATTTGAACAGAACATCACCATTTGTTAAATTTATTACTTCTGGATGCCATTAAAATTTAGAAGGTTCTCAGTGAAATGTTGTTGCTGGTGTTTAATTCAATATTTATTGACATTTTTACAATTTAAAACATGTATAAAAAAAAAAAAAAAAAAAATTGCAAGATATAAACTCATAATTTCATGCTATAAAGTCAGAATTTCAAGATATAAACTTGAAAAAAAAAAAGGTCAGAATTGCGAGTTTATATTTGTATCTTAGTTATAAATCAGGGCCCATATTCACAACACATTTTATCTTACCACTGAGTACTTCATTGTATTATATTATTTCTATTTTTATAATTCCATGAAATAGGCACACATATTAATTATTCATTTTAACCAATAAAGACCAATTGAGTGGAATCATTTAATAAAAATCTAAACCACAGAACACCCTAGCAACCACCCAGGACAGTCTTGCAACCACATAGCAACAACCTGGCAACCGGCTCAACATCACGGCAACAAATTTTGCATGGGAAAGCACTATTCGCATTGTGATTCATAGGCAAGGACAGTTCTCATCATCTGTCAACATACTATGTAGCAAAAGGCATAGGGCAGAAGTGGTTCATGGGTCGAGGTGGGCTCTGAATTCCTCAATGAACTGACTGCTGACGAGACATAAAATACACGCCATACCTTTGTCTCCTCAAGGCAAACAAGAAGTTTGCGGGACAGGTAACATGTCAAGCTAATGTTAACACATGCTCCTTGAAAGAGGACTACATCAATTACATTCATAAGACGGCACATCTAGAGCGGGAACTCATCAACTGTCTCAGGGGAATGAGATACAATCTGTTAGTTACAGATGACCTTGAATACTAATGTATCTAACAGTGTGAGAGAGAAGATGATGTAGTTAGAAGTCAGGATTCAGACAAAGCAAAATGTGCATGTGATTAGTATCGTGCGATTGATTTTCTGAGCATTCAGACTAAGAGTTTTTGCTTGGTAGACACCCTAGCAACCATTTAGACACTGCACAGAATACATTATCTGTCACATAGCAACGTTAAAATAAATAAATAAATAAAAGCAACCATATAGCAACACCCACAATACGACAGCAAATACCTAGCAACACCCTAGAAACCACAAGAACATCCCAATAACCACATAGCAACGTGATTAAAGTGTAACAACACCTATAATGCCCTAGAAACACCATAGCATTTACACAGCAATTTGTTTAAGACCTTAGCAAGCATACAGCAACATCCTAGCAACCACCAACAAACAACACTGAATACTATATCAATCACATACAGCAACATAGATTTTAGAATGTCACACATAGTTGCTATGTGCAACATTCTAAAATCCTTAGCAACCATATAATAAATAATACAAACAAATAATAGACACCATTCCACATGCTTTTGTAGTGTTATGTGCTTTTGTCATTTTTTTTATTTTATATATATATATATATATATATATATATATATATATATAGATATAGATATATAGATATATAGATATAGATGTAATTTAATTTAATTTCAGTTTTAGTAATTTTAGCACTTCAACCTAAACTTATTTCAGTTAGGCAACATTTCTAATTTTAGTTTAAGTTTTGCATCTAATATTTTTATTTCAGTTTCATTTCAATCACACACACATACATATATTCATATTGAAATAGTTTTAATAGTAAATAACATCGCATTTGCAAAGCAGCATGTTTGAGGCATGAAGTCATGCATTTCTTTCAAATTAGCTTGTACTGCGTGCTACTATTGCAAAAGGTTAATAAGGTTATTGCAGGTTATTATGTTGTATTCTGTGATTTATTAGCAGTACTGGGTAGTGATCTGGATTACGTAATCAGATTCCAGAAATGAAGTAGCTGTAATTATATTATATTTTAAAATGTACATAATCAGATCATACTTACTACTTTTAAAAAAAAAAAAAATATTAATAACACAATGTAATTTTGAATTCAGTTTCTGTATTTGGTAACAAGGGATGGAATAGATTCTCTTTCTATTTGTGTTTTTATATCAATAAGGTACACAATAGTCCTGTTTAAATCATAAGTCAGGTCAAAAGTAATCTAAAAATGATCAAAAAGTACTCAGATTAGATGAGCTAAAATGTGTCTAATCTAATAGGTTGACGTTACTGTCATGTAATTTGTAATCACCAGCAGAGATTGTAAGTAGTCTTCCAGCACTGTTTAATAGCATTCTGAAGAAGACGTGAAGTAAGTCGGTCTTCTGAATGCAGGACAACATTTAAGGACAGTCATTTTGATGGAAAGGTTGCTCGACGTGTTCAGGTTTTCGGTAGTCGCCCATTAGCAGATGTCACTTGACAAACTCCTGTCTGAAGAGGTCAAGGGTAAGGACTACAGCATTTGGGAGCAAAGAGTCTCTCATTTGGCTCGGGCAGATCGAGGAGAGGATCTGGTGAGAAATCTGTCAGGCACTTGAGGGGTTGCCCAAAGCGACTCTGTTGCGACTGACAGGAAGGAATATGAGAGCAGGCATTTGTGATGACTTGCCCCTTACGCCGTCAAACTAGTTTGTCACTTTGTCAGTGACTAAAAACAGCCAGCAAATTAGCCATGAGTAATAAGTAGTGTATTTCTAAACAACAAAGTCCTACAGACATCTGACAGAAGATCCACCATGTTGCAAGAAACAGTTGTTTTGTTCTTTTTTTCCCTTCTTTCTGTTCGCTTTTTGTAGATTCGCCTCAGGAGATGAACTCATTGGACGCCAATTTATCACCAATGGGATGGAAAACAGACTTCAAGGCTTGTTTCTTACACCACCGCACAGCCGCATACAACAGTTCCTGCCAAAAGAAGCCTTGATTCTCATATGATCTCAAAGTATGTAAAGAACCAGTCGCAACATGGCATCGCGTGACTCAACCTCTGAATGCAGTTATTGAGAGCAATGTGTTGGCAAGAAATAAAATGTTTGATGACTTGATCCACCAAGTATCTCCAGAGAGATATTTGATTGACAAGTGTTATCATTGAGGGAGTCAAATGTGGGCTACAGTTAGATGGGTCACTACACTCTGTATTGCTACAGGCAAACTAGCCTTCTGTGAGATTGCTAATTCAGTCAAACTGCATGTGAAGCACTGGTATGCTGTTTCATGTTTTAGTAATTGAACTGAAATTATAATAATCTGGACTCTTAAAGACAGACAGTTACAAATAATGAAAGTTTTATCAATGGTTAATTCTTTTTAGAGCAATATTAAATAATGATGATGATTATTATTATTATTATTATTATTTCCATTTATTTGACTCCATGTTCATTAAGGACTTCAGTAATTTTAAAGTACCTTTAAAATACTATATATATATATATATATATATATATATATATATATATATATATATATTATAATCATTTATATGAATATCAGTATTAAAAATACATTTATTTATTTGTTTGTTTGTTTGTTTTATTTATCCATGTTCCTTTGGTACTTTAGTCATTTTACAGAACAGTTAAAAAGCATTACATTTTATTATGATCATTTTAATATCATTATGAAAAATGTAAATACATATACAGTACATATTATTTATTTATTTATTTTTGAAGATGCATACAGCAAAGCAAATGCACATACTTGTTACCATATTTACTGAATATTATAGAGGTTTTTATTTAATTACTTAATTTTAAATTACAAAAACAAACAAAAAACATTATTCTTTAATATATTATATTTGTGTATAATTGATAAGCATTAAAATAAAATAAAAAAATACATATTTATATATATTTTTTAATTATTATCTGAAGATGCACAGCATATGTAAATGTATTTTTGCTATATTTTGCTTTAGTTATACATTCATGTTATGTAATCTGCACTTTAATATACATATATATATATATTGGGGAAAAAAGTGAAATGCAAGTTTTCAAGGACTATTTTGTTTTTGGATTGAGATATACAGCCTTTAAATATGTATTCCGTCCTTGAATGTGTATTTGAAAGGTCAAACAGAAGGAATTCTCTTCAACTATACCTGTAATATCTTTATAAATACTATGATTATTTTTATGCCTATTCATTTGTGTATTTGAGCAAAATGGATATAGACACTGTTTATGTATATGTTTATTGCAGCACTCAATGGTCCAGACATTGGTATGTTTAAACTGCAGGTCTGAAAGTACATTATGTTCTAGACTTTGTGCTGAAACAGACCTGCCACTACCAATAATTTCAAGCATGTTTCAGTTCAGATCTATGCTATCAAAGATGCATTGATGTGCATTAGAGGTTACATGGATTTGTTGGCAACATACAACAGCAGCGATTCATCTATAGATCGTGAGGGCAGACATGCCGAGTTCATTACTCAAGATCTCCCCAGAGAAGGAGCGATAGCTATGCCTATGTAGCGAATTACATAGAAAGCCTACTAGTGGCATCTAACTCTAATGGAGGCCGTTTAGTTTTCTCAGATATTTACATTCCCTCATGTGCTTAAGTCATGGAGTCTCAGGCAATTCGACATAATGTGAATGTCTTACATACACCATGTTTGAATGGCTCTGCTGTGAAATATAATATAACTTGTCAGAAAGAAAAGACATTTTAAAGCCCTTGAGAGTTCACAGGATTTAACATGCCTGCAAAATTGTGAAAGGTTGTGAAAAACCTCACTGTCTTTCAGTAGAGCAACACTGTCCCTTAGAATATCAGCATAAATGACCTGTGTCGGTTCGTTACATCCATTTTTGCACATCCTCTGCAGAGGATTTTGAAGAGGAGTTCAGGATAAAAAAAAAAAATAGGTACGTGCACTGAAGCGCAGAGGACTCGGCCTAAAACTGGTATTTAGAGGGCATAATAAAGAATAGATGGTAGATACCAAGCTCTCAGCGCCTTGCAAAGAAAAAAAAAACAACAACAACAACAACCTGCAGTCGAATCTATCAAGTGTAAGTGGCTGTATACAATACTCATTTCCAGCAATGTGAAAGAGTCTCTGCCTTTGTTTGTTTCCTTCCTAAAATATTCACACCACGATAATTTGCATTCTTGAAAATAAAGAAAACCATTCTTGAAAGTGAACACTGTTTTGCACTTTGCTGGAAGTTGCAACGAGTGACTTGTCAAAAGACATTGGCCACTCTTTTGCTACCATCCATTTTGTTTTAATGCTCTAAGCCTTTCCTGCCCAGGTGACTTCCTTTTCTCAAGGGAGGGCGGAAATTACTCAGGTTGATGTGAATGATTCTATCTGATGGTTAATGGAAAAATATTGGAAAGCCACTAAAGCGAGGAGAAAGGGAAGATGAAAGTGTGGAGTGGATGAAAAGAAGCCTTTAGCATTCTAAGGAATGTTGCCTGCTGCGTGCACGCTCAAAAAAGGTTATTTTCAAGAAAGGAGGGTTTGACAGACTTATGTTTGGCTATGGCAAGCTGTCAAGTTCACAAACTGACGGGAGTGACTTTTATGGGATGTTTGGGTGCGATTTACAGCTTCAGTCGTATTAGAGATGTAATCATCTCAATGTTATTTTTGAAATGTCATAAATTTTCACAACTGAACATGTTTTAAAATGTTATTTGATATGTTTATTCTCAAAGAAGCTGCCGTTATTACTGTTAGTTCACAAACCAGAAAAGTATAAATCATGGATGGTTCTTGACTGGTTTTGCTAAAGTGTAACCCATATTTAATGCAATCTTGATCTTATATTTGCTCTTGGTTTGAGGATGTAAAGCAGTCTCTCCATGTTGACATTTGTCTAATCTGACTAGCTTCTATCAGGCGACAGACCAAAATACTATAGAGTTTGATTTGACATATCTTTTAAATGTTAAACTCTTTGGCTATCCTCCTAATTTTGTACGAGTACCTGAGTACCTCAATTTTATTGATTTCATTTAACATTGTTTTTCCCTGCTGTGTGGGATGCTATCAACTCTTTTTTTTCCACAATGTTACCCACCAGTTGAAAACCACAGAAATAAGATATGATACTTCTATTTTTCTCCATTTTTTTCCTCCTTATTTCATTTATTTATTTACTCGTGCTATTTGTGCTACTTGCCATATTATTGCAATACACTCTATTTATTTTATTTAATTTTTTTTATTTACAGCTTAATTGGTACCACATTAAAGGCACACAAACATATATAAATGTTAAATTATGTACAAATATACAGAATAAATAACTCTCATCCACACTTGTACAAAATAAAGCTATGGTGCTCCTCCATACAGTAAAACATTTCAAGGCTTAACACAATAATTTGTGTGCATATTTTCTGTATACATATATAGATATATATTTTATTTTCTTCTCCAGCCAGATAATGAAGATAAAACACCCTGCATAATTGTCATGCTGAAAGAAAATAGTTGGATATGATTAGTGTTTTCAAAAGGAACTTTAAACAACACTATTATACAAACCAGAAGCTACACTAGTTGGTTTTCTTATGGGAAAAATGGCATAGACTGTGCGGCCCAACAACGTGATTGTCATCAACCACCTTTAAATGGTATTTTAAGTAGTGCAATTCTTTTCTTTTAATTTTCTCCAAGGATGCCCAGCAGAGTTTTTGTCCATATCAGAAGCAGTGGAGGTAATGAGCAAGTGGGTCTGTGTGACATGATTTCTGAACAAACTCTCCAGGCGTGTTGAGAATTCCAGGTGAGAGGCCAATTTCAGGCACGATAAATGAGCCCACTCATAAAGTCTGACCTCAGGGTCAAAACAATAGCCGTTTGGCAAGCTACTCGCTCTTGATGATGCCTTATTTATTAATAAATGCAATTTTCAGGCATCTTGCGATCCAAATACAACCATTATTTAATATTTAATGAACAAAAACTGTGTTGGGAATGTTTAATTCAAAACGTAGCAAATCAGGCAATCATTAAACTAACCATAAATGTTCTGTATGACAGAAACAAAAGAAAGAAAACACGATTTCTTCCATTGCTACAGATAAACAGTGCTTGAAGATGTCACGTACATAATAAGAGATACACAGATAGAAATGAGAAGTGACTCTATGCTAGTCTTCCCTAACAAACATAAAGAGAATGCATTAACCACAATGCACAACAAATGTTCTGGTATCAAAGCCAATCTTGTCCAAAGACAACTGTTTGTGACTCTTTTGCCTCTACTCTGACATAATTTTATTATATCTTTCGGGGCTAAATCAGAACTCAGAATGAACTGTCAAGGCACTTGGAGTATCATTTGTCAAATCAAAGTATACAGCGTACTTATCTCAGTTGAAAGTCGTTTGATGCTCTAAGACTTCTAAATAGTCTGGTTCGGCATGTAAGTTGGCTTTGAGTTCAAAGTACTCGTTTTTAGTCTGTTCCACCATGACCTTCCGAGGCCTCGTATAAACAAGAGTCTCCATTAGTTTAAGCTCCTTGTGGTGGTTGGGGACTTGCATGTCCACCGCTGGTTGTAGCTGTGATATGTTTTTCCTGAGATATTCGCTGAGGCTGAGCTGTTGGAGCTCCCGTTCCCTTTCTAAGATGTTCTTGTACAAGGAGCTCGCATCTCCCAAACTCACAAACTCTGCAGGGTAGTCGGTGACGGCCCTGAACTTCACGTTGGGTCCCGTAAGGAGGGAGTCGCTCTCCTTGTCGAGGATGCTATGGCAGATATGCTTAGATTTCTCACTGTTGTACTCGTCCAATTCATATTCTTTGTGCTGAGAGCAGTAACTAGGGTTTCTGCAGATCTGAACGATGGGGCTACGGGAAGGTTCGTCGTACATGCCGGGTCCTTGCCTTTCAGTTACGTGGTGGGTGGTCTTCTGGCCGTACATGCTGTAGTGCAGGTGGATGGGACTGCTCTCGCGAGGTTGCTCCTCAGCTTGTTTCTTCTTGGCCTGTCTCCGCCGACGGTGTAGCACAAACACAATGATCCCCGCAGCGCAGAAAATGAAGGTCAGAAAGAGGATGAGAAGGCAGAGGATGAGCACCGATAGTGGCACTGCTTCTGTCAGAGACCGGAAGAAGCCACTGGTGCCAACCCCTGGCGCAGGCGTGGCTATGATAGCATCCTTGGTGTCTCCAGGTAAGGACTTATAGGTGACCAAGCCAGGACAGAGAACATCATGCTTCAGGTTTCTAACCTCAGCAGTAGACAGTTTTTGAGGAGTGTGGCATAAGATGGTACCCATCACGGTGTCCTTGCTTAGCTTTTCCACCCACTGTTTGAGGCTGACCAAATCACAAGTGCAGTCCCAAGGATTGTCCTCAAGATAAATTTGCTCCAAATAATTGAGCTGGTCCAGCACATTACTCACCGGTAAGTGCATAAAGACATTTTTCCTTAGGTTCAATCTCACCAAGGGCACGTTACGAAATATCTGTGCAGGGAGAGTGTTGAGTAGATTGTTGTTCAGGAACAGGAGCTTTAGATTTGTCAAAGGGTTGAACGTTCCAGCCTCAATGTCTTTGATGGCATTATGCTCCAAGTACAAGTATTCCAAGTTGTGAAGGCCAAGAAACATTGTTGCTGAGATTCTCTCTATCCTGTTTCCATTCAGGTACAGCTTTTTTAAATTGCTCAAACTCAGAAAGGTTTCATTGTCAATGTAGTCTATTTGGTTGTTTGCCAAATTGAGCAGTTCCAGACTGTCGTACGTCACAAAGTCATACTTGAAAAGTCGCTGTATCATATTTCCCGTCAAAAACAGCTTGGTTGGGCTTTGTTCAAGAATGCCTATATCAGATATCCTTTGAATGCCTCGGTCCTCGCAGTGCATTAAGAAACCCATGCTTTGGGGAGGACAAGAGCACATCGGCACGCAAAATGTACCTAGGCCGTTTGCAGGTGTGGGTATTTTTGTGCCATCGTTGACATTAGGTATCTGAACAACCTTGGTGGACGGGGTGACAACCATGTCTAGAGACTTTGATGGCTCTTCGAGATTGATGTCAGCATGGGAGGGGCAAAGTAAATCCCTTTTGACCCTGGCCAAAGAAATGCCTCTAAGATCATCAGGCCTGTTGCAAACCACCTCGCCGATGGATGACTGTGCCCGCATGTTCTCGATCCAGACCTTCAAATGCAAAATTTCACAATTGCACATCCAGTTGTTGTCCTCCAACAGGAGCTCCATGATACGACCGATATGCTCCAGGAAACCCACGTACGGCAGTGTCTGCAGCTTGTTCCCACGCAGATCCAAATGTGTCAGAGGCACAAAGCGGAAAATGTTGCTTGGAAGGAACTCGATGGAGTTGTCATTGAGGATCAAAACTTTAAGACGGACAAGCTTGCTGAAGGCCCCAGGCTCTACGACCCGGATGAAGTTGGTGTCAGCCTGAAGGTATTCCAAATTTACCAAGCCGTGAAATGTGTCCTCCTTCAGCATGACCAGGAAATTGCTGTTTATGTGCAGCTTTCTCAGGGATCCCAGCGCACTGAACACGCCAGGTTCAAGCTCCTGTATGCTGTTGGCACCAAGATGTAACGTGACGGCGTTCTTGAAAGCATCCATATCCTCTGCAAGTAACTCCACTAAGTCATTTTTATACAGGTTTAAATGCAAAGGCATATCTGACGGTACTTTCACGTCTGAGATTTTGCTTATGTTTCTGTCTTCACAGTTCATGTACAAGTGTCCATCTTTCTCTTCACAAGTGCACAAAGATTTGCAAGCTCCACCGTACAATGCCTTGGGCTCAGTATCTCCAAAACTAGCACCAGCAAAGAAGGAGCAAATGAAAATGATCCTGGCCAGCATTTTTTTTTCTCCTTCCTTGTATCTAAAAAGACAACACAGGGGGAGAGAAGGAAACGTAATTACTGTGTGCAGTTAGCAAACTCATAAAATAACACTGAATTATGAAAATTATTGCCAAGTTTACAGGGCTGAATCTAATGAAATAAACAGGCTATGATTTAAAAAAAAAAAAAAATATGTGCCTAAATACAGATATTTACAAAATTATAAAATGGTTAAAGCTATTAAAAACGTGTTCCTAACGCATTGCATTTTATTATTGCATACAAGCAGTGAGTGGAACACTAGAACATTTTATACAGTAACTAACATTGTAATAGCCCTAAATGAATAATTTGGTTGCATCATTGATGATGATGATGATGATGATGATGATAATAGTGATGATTATATCACATTACATACTTAGGAAATAATTGAGTATCTAAAATTACTGGAATAATTACATTCTAATCAAGAAACAGACTTGTGCTTATGTCTCATAATTTGCAGATCAAGCAACTAAACAAACTGGATTTTTATATATATATTTTTTTTTCCCACAGTAAAGGCAAAGAATTTGTATGCGTGCATAGCCTATATTTTACCACGACATTCTGAATGATGCACAATTTACTTTATATCAGTCCACAGCAGCAGACACCCTGAGATTTTTATGTGCATAATTAGACTGGTTTTCCTGACCTTGTTACCTCAAACATCTGTATGAGTGTGATTTAGGATGTGTCCTATAATCATCTCACTATGCAAACAATTATACCTCAGAATTAATTTGAATGAAACAGAAATTAGTTGTCCATAAACAATACATAAGTCAGTGATCTCAGTATGAACAGGTTCTTCCACATTAATGTTATAGATCTTTTCTCTTCAACATTCAACAACTGCCTTTGTCTTATTTGTAGGTTTGGAGCCAAGAACCAGTTCAGAATGTTTTTTTTTTTGTTTGTTTTGTTTTTTACTGAAACAGAATTACCGTTAATGTATCATGCACCGACTCAGCACCATGGTATTTTCATTGCATCTTTCACTCATCACTATTCAGTGGCACCGAAAAACGCTATGGAATATTTTCTTTTGCGCAATCAAAAAATGCGCAACTGTTCATTAGCACTGTCCCATTTGCAAACTATTGATTCTTATGAGTCGTATGAGTAAATACTTGTTAGTGAATCAAAACCATACAGAGGGCCCAGCGAAGTCTGTTTTCTGGAATTAACGATTCGAGTTGGTACTTTTTAGCGATTCAAAATCATAGGAAGCAGTGTAGTCCATCTGACTCTTCAGCAATTGACTCTTATGAACCCTATTTTAGTGAATGAAACACATATGGCCTCCAGCTATTTCATGTGTTGCACTGGTGAGACTTAAATCAGGGACTGTTGACTGACTTGTTGTTCGCATGACAATGTGTAAAGATTTATTATAAGTTTTGACAGTAGGAATGAATGAATGGAATTAATTATGGGACTGCATTCATGCCTCCTAAATAAAAATAAAAATAAAATAATAATAAAACACATCTTTTGCGAATCTGATGATTTGACAACATATTTTCCCCTAAAAAGTCCAAAAATAATATTTACTGAAACTGTTAGGAATCAGAATTGTTAAATTCATATGATTTATATGACTCCTTTGTTGTATCAGTTTTTATTTTGGGAGATTTCAGGATTTCAGAAGAAGTATCTGAGGAAGATGATCTCACTTCTCACATTTTTTGCTCAGATGATACTGAAATCTGCAATCAAAAGTAAGTGATTTCTATGAACTTTCTATGAAAATTCTTCCAAGACCAAATGATCTGATCTGCTATTCACATTCATTTTATATCTGTATATTCTATATGCTAAATGTCAAAGATGGTTTCATTTGTATTTTTGTCTTCAAAGGAACTTTATGAGACACGTCTAGGACAAAGTTGATATTTAAATGAAAAATGAATCCCCAGAGCAACTTCTTCCTCATACAGTTCCACTGAAGGAAAATAACCACACACTATTATTTGTTATAATGTCATTTAAAACGACATAACACAGTTCTATGCAAATTAACTGAGACATAAAACACCCCAGAGTCCCAGAGAATCTGTGAGGAATGAAAGGCTTCCCAGTTGTATTGACATGAAATCAAACATTGAGCAGTCCGGCATGCCACATGACACCGACAGGCTGCGTGCGCTGACAGCTGTGAGCAAACACGGTGTGTGAAGACAACAAAGATGGTTTTTGTCATCTCTCTTGAGGATCCAGGTAGAACGGCAGTGGAAGGGGGCGGGGGCATAAATAAAATTAGATTAAAGATTACAAAAACTGTGGAGAATATGAATGCTTGCATGTCATGCTAGATGACAGGACAAAGAAGGAAAAAAAAAAAACACAGTCCCATTCCTATTTTTAGCAAGCAGTGTGTGGCTGACAGTGAGGAGAGAATTTGTGGTCCATTAGAAGCCAGTGAAGCCTACATATTGCGCTCTCATGCATTTAAGCAGGGCCTAATATCCATCTACTTAACTATCTATCTATATATACACATATGCACATAGAGCTCGACCCGTGACTCCTCATGCCTCAGGTTTACGCCCAACCTGCCTGTCTAGTCTCCAACATCCTTGGAGAGGAATGGGAACATCTGCCCTGATACAGCAAATTTTCCTGTCTTTCTCTCGCACAGTTACCCAAAGCATATAGGCTATCCCATAGGAAAGACAAGTCACGAATGACATCTTTTTGATCTCTCAGTTGTTTCTCCTGCTAGACAGTGAGGAGATTAAATGTAGAACAAATGGAGATGTTTGCTTAAGGCTTTTTCTATACTGAGAAAAAGACCGTATAATCTCAAATCCACTAGTTGTAGAAAACATCTCAATAATGGCATGTTCTGATTGCTCAAGAAAACACAGTCTGCAATTTAATTGCTCTTTCATGTAGCAAATAAGAACAATTGACATTGAATTGTTGACTACAGAAGTAATATGCATTTGTAAAATGAATGTGGATAAACTATATAAAAAAAAGTTAAGTTGTAAATATAACATATTAGAGTATGTTTTACAAGAAATTACCATCTTTTTAGTCTTTCTACTTTAAATTCACAGTTATTTGCCATTTCCTAGCTATTTCTGGTCACACTTTATATTAGGTGGCCTTAACTACTGTACTTACATCAAAAAATAAGTACAATGTACTTATTGTGGTCATATTGTATTGCAAAACACTTTTGCTGCTATTGAGGTGAGATATGGGTAGGTTAGGGACAGGTTCATCGGGTTTATAAATTTAATTACAGAAATTAATTACAGATGTACATATACACTCTAAAAAAATATATAGCACTAAGAGTGGTTCTTTGGCTCGTAATCATAGGGGAACCACTTTTGGTGCTGTATAGGTTCTTCAGTGGTTCTTTGGCATGACTGAGGGGCTATATAGCACCGCTACCATATACAGAACCTGTTAAGTTCCTGTATGTTTCTTCAGCGGTTCTTCAGCGGCTCTTTGGGGTGATTAAGGTGTTATATAGCACCACTGCCATACAAAGAACCTGTTAAGCCCCTTTAAAGGTTCTTTACGAGCCAAATAACCACTGTTGGTGCTGTTTAGCACCATTTTTGTTGCAGAAATACAATGCAATATGTCACCTCTTATGGTTCTACATAGCACCATTTGACAAAGGTATGGTGCTATATAGCACCAAAAGTGTTTCCCCTATGATTACGAGCCAAGAACCAATTTTAGTGCTATTTAGCACCATTTTTTTTTTTTTTTTAGTGAAGGTATTTTTAAAATATATAAGTACAATGTAAAAACATGTATGCATACAATAAGTGCATTGTATCAAATGATTAATTTAAATGTAAGTACATAGTAGTTAAGGCCAACTAATATAAAGTGGGACCCTATTTCTTTCTTTTTCTTTTACTAGAATTTGATTGAAAATGGTTTCAATTTTTTTCAAGGTTGAATTGTCCAGATAATTTGGTCTGTTCCTGGTCTATTTATTTGTTTAATGAAAAATCTTAAGTTTATATTGAAATCTAAGACTTGGTCAAGCCAAAGCACAATCCTAACATTACCATGGTTCTTTTTCAAAGTACACACATCCAAAAAAGCAGGAAACCTCAGTCAAACATCCATTTGCTTTCCATTTAATCTCAGTGCTGTCTAGGAGAAACAACTGAGATATTAAAGAGATCTCGTTTTGGACTTTTTCGCAATAATTATTGTCCTTTTGTTTAATTCAATTCAATTCTGAGGTTTCTGATTTTTTTGTTGGAATGTTGATTATGTTACACTCATCCACAATGTCTAAGAGAAACAATTGATATATTAGAGATTTTATCTGTGATTTTTCTTGTTTTTTAAGTTCTTAAACAGTTGACAAACTTTGAATTTAATTGAATTGAATTTAATAAATAAATAAAAGTGGTAGTAACTGAAGTGACACATGCCAGAGAGAATGGAAGACATCCAAAGATGTATACTGTATCCACCCTCATCATGCACACATATGTATGCATATATATATATATATATATATATATATATATATATATATATATATATATATATATATATATATATACACATGCAAAGTTGCCGGTTCCTCTGAACATCAGACAATAATGCAGACTCCCAAAAGAAGAATGCATCGCAGCAGCACATTGGTGAATGTTTGATGACATTGTTTGATGTTATATGTCCCGTGAAACGTTCAAATAAATTAAAGCAATGAAAAATAACCCTCAAGGCTATTTTGTATGAGTCTAGTGAACTTGTTTGTGGCTGAGAGCTTCATATATCCATAACAGAGGAAATATAGTGTGTGCTTCTTGCTTCTACTATCTTATCTTAGCATCACAATTCAGTGTCTTTTGTTTTGAGGCAATACATTTTTTGTATGGCCCCATATGTGCCATTTACCCCACAATGTTGAATTTCAATTGCTTGCAAGGCTACAGCAACACAGCATCTCTCTAAACAGCTGACAAAGACAAAGAATCACAACTAACTACAAATTGCAAAGTAAAGGTCTTTGGGTCCTTATATATATATATATATATATATATATATATATTTGGTGCTCATTTGCATTTTAGTAGAATCTCATGACACTAACCTTTTTAAAAAGGAAATTATATTTGATCAAGTCCCCAGAGAAGTATTGTTTGTCGACAGCGGGCATTGTCTTGCTTGAGCAGGTTGAGAGAATGGCGGCTGTCTCGGACACATTTCTAAGGGTTGGTCATTCATTATTTATCTGATCAGTAATGAAACACCGCCAGAACAAGGTTGGCCAATGAAGCATGACAATCAATGGCTGTGGTCCTGTCACACAGGAGCAAATCAACAGCTTAAACCAACCACAAAGCTATTTGCATAATCTGCTTACCATATGCTATTTAAAGGACAGGTACAACCTTAATTTTCCTGGACTTTGCGAGTATTGTCTTATCTTTCATGTCTTCTCTGAAGATGGTGTCAAACCAATTCAGTCCTCCGACTTTGAACATGAAAAAAACTGACATTTTTACAAGACAATGCGGTTAGGGTTGCAACCTCATTCCAGGTAGAATAATTTAGTTCTAGTGAGCTTCCATTATACAAGCATGTTAAAAATCAGGACACTCAAGCATCAGACTATTTAATATCAACACCCAACGCAACAACATAAGGACTCATTTTGGTTTTTCATTGTTCTTAAAGGGTGAGTGTATCATTTTAATCCAAACAAGTGAAACATTTGATCTTGCGGTCAAAATGTATATGCATAAAAAAATAAATATATTATATATATATATATATATATATATATATATATACATACACACACACACACAGAGAATGCTGAGTCTTGCTTTCTAAAAATAAAGTATATGCTTAAAACAAAAAAATGTTAATTATTATTTATTTGACCGAAAACAAGACCAAGTATCTCATGTCATTTTGCTTCTCAAGTAAATGTATTATGATTTAAGAATGTTTTGGAAAATGAGACAAAATTAATCAGTAAGAAAATATGCTTTTGCAGTGTGACCAATGTGACAAAATCATATTCTAATAAGCATAAAAATACATAGTACACACACATATTAAGCTAAATAGTCAATGTTTAGTTGGACTGGATTGTTTTTTTTTTTTGTTGTTGTTTGTTTTTTTGTTGTTGTTTTGTTTAATTTTTTTGTTTTTTTGGAGTTTGCCATTTTGGTGTATTTATAATTGTAGTTTCTCTCACTTCTGCCATCTTTATTTTCAAGTTTGTTGCAGGGCATTCTTGGTTAATTTTCTTTGCAATGCATGCAATGTTGCCTTAGAATTTGGGTAAAACAAGTTATCTTAGAAGGCAGCATAATGCTGAAGCCTACGTTTGCGAACAGTGATAGTTTTGTGAGCGCACCTATGATTTGAAATGTGCTACAATTTGCACCTATGATTTGATTTTTAATAAGTTGGTCACAATGCAATTTTGGATGCATGTAATGTTTCCTTAGAATTTGGGTAAAACAAGTTGTCAGCATAATGTTGTAGCCTACATTTTGGCACAGCCTAAGTGTTTGTTTATATATATATATATATATATATATATATATATATATATATAATATGAATGAATTTATAGGTAGGCACAGAAGTAGTGCACTGTGCTTTCTTTCAAATGTGTTGCTAAACAAATGTGCTACAATTATTTCACAGGAATTAGCAGTTAGATCTACCGGATGAAACCAGATATGCTCACAGAAACAAACATCTGCATGTAACAGATGCACCTCTCCCTGCAAATCAACATCACAACAGGAAGTTGTTCTCACTTTTTCTGCTCTCCATTTGATTTTCCCCTTCACTGCAGTTTATTCTAATATACCACGCTTCTGTGATCCCATTTTATTGGTACATGCTACAGTAAGTCAAGCATCTCTGTTGCTCATACTTTAGGTTAGTTAGTTCAACAAACCCTTGACAAAAACTATTAAAATTTAGTGCAAAACTCATGTCATTTGTATAATGGACATAAATCGAATCTCAAATTGCAGTTAAAAGAAACTCAAATTGAGAAGTGCACCATCAGTGATGACAATGATTTTGTCTGGCCAACTAAACAGGTGATACTGAAAAGCAGACCATACTATCATATGAGACTAAAGTAAACATATAAACACCCTAACGATTTGGTGAGTGTTGCATAAACAAGCTCCATTCATATTTTCTCAAGAAAAAAAAAAAAAAATCTAGGTCTGTCTAATATGCTGCTGGATTACATGTATTCAAGAAGAAAATATATAAATAATGTGTGGCTTGTTCAAATTTTTATATAATTTATTTGGTCACTAAAGCAAATGAAGTGGAAGAATGACAGCAGTGGGTCTGACAC
Organism: Onychostoma macrolepis; assembly: GCF_012432095.1. Lineage (NCBI taxonomy): Eukaryota > Metazoa > Chordata > Actinopteri > Cypriniformes > Cyprinidae > Onychostoma > Onychostoma macrolepis. Next base: position 42,696,813 of record NC_081155.1, read on the forward strand.
AGAGTTGACATCTTACAATTATATAGCACTGCAAAGATGAATCATGTGAGTGTTCGCATCGTTCGGCTCTGTGAATTCAGTTTTGCCTGAAGCTTATGAAAACGACTGCGGCTAATGAGATAAATGCAGAAGATATTACAGAGATGTAATCATTTAATAAAATAATCATCACTTTTAACAGCGTTTCAACTGTTTTTCTTTTATTGCATTTAAAGCTAGATTTATTATTAGGTCAGAAGATTATTTTGCACATTGTGTGCCATTAAACGTGTGATATTATTTAGGAAGCCGAGTTATTCTGGAAGCTATAAACATGTTGACTTTAACTAACTTGCTCAGCAGGATTCTCCTCAAACTTTTGCTCTGCTATGACATTAGTTTACTTGAAAGAGAAAATGGGGTATTTCTAAAGAGAAAATGCAGTAATGCTTTACAATAAGGTCTCCATTGTTAATATTAATAGATTAACAGTGAGTAATAGTTGTATAAATTTCGCAATTACAAATAAACACCACATTTAATTGAACATAAAAACAACAATTATATATACAGTATATATATATATATATATATATATATATATATATAAATAACATTTTCATGCTTTGTTATATTGCAGCCATTTGCTAAAATCATTTAAGTTAATTTTTTTTCCTCATTAATGTACACACAGCACCCCATATTGACAGAAAAACACATAATTGTTGACATGTTTGCAGATTTATTAAAAAAGAAAAACTGAAATATCACATGGTCCTAAGTATTCAGACCCTTTGCTCAGTATTTAGTAGAAGCACCCTTTTGATCTAATACAGCCATGAGTCTTTTTGGGAAAGATGCAACAAGTTTTTCACACCTGGATTTGGGGATCCTCTGCCATTCCTCCTTGCAGATCCTCTCCAGTTCTGTCAGGTTGGATGGTAAACGCTGGTGGACAGCCATTTTTAGGTCTCTCCAGAGATGCTCAATTGGGTTTAAGTCAGGGCTCTGGCTGGGCCATTCAAGAATAGTCACAGAGTTTTTGTGAAGCCACTCCTTCGTTATTTTAGCTGTGTGCTTAGGGTCATTGTCTTGTTGGAAGGTAAACCTTCGGCCCAGTCTGAGGTCCTGAGCACTCTGGAGAAGGTTTCATCCAGGATATCCCTGTACTTGGCCTCATTCATCTTTCCCTCGATTGCAACCAGTCGTCCTGTCCCTGCAGCTGAAAAACACCCCCACGGCATGATGCTGCCACCACCATGCTTCACTGTTGGGACTGTATTGGACAGGTGATGAGCAGTGCCTGGTTTTCTCCACACATACCGCTTAGAATTAAGGCCAAAAAGTTCTATCTTGGTCTCATCAGAGCAGAGAATCTTATTTCTCACCATCTTGGAGTCCTTCAGGTGTTTTTTAGCAAACTCCATGCGGGCTTTCATGTGTCTTGCACTGAGGAGAGGCTTCCGTCGGTCCACTCTGCCATAAAGCCCCGACTGGTGAGGGCTGCAGTGATGGTTGACTTTCTACAACTTTCTCCCATCTCCCAACTGCATCTCTGGAGCTCAGCCACAGTGATCTTTGGGTTCTTCTTTACCTCTCTCACCAAGGCTCTTCTCCCCCATAGCTCAGTTTGGCCGGACGGCCAGCTCTAGGAAGGGTTCTGGTCGTCCCAAACGTCTTCCATTTAAGGATTATGGAGGCCACTGTGCTCTTAGGAACCTTAAGTGCAGCAGAACATTTTTTGTAACCTTGGCCAGATCTGTGCCTTGCCACAATTCTGTCTCTGAGCTCTTCAGGCAGTTCCTTTGACCTCATGATTCTCATTTGCTCTGACATGCACTGTGAGCTGTAAGGTCTTATATAGACAGGTGTGTGGCTTTCCTAATCAAGTCCAATCAGTATAATCAAACACAGCTGGACTCAAATGAAGGTGTAGAACCATCTCAAGGATGATCAGAAGAAATGGACAGAACCTGAGTTAAATATATGAGTGTCACAGCAAAGGGTCTGAATACTTAGGACCATGTGATATTTCAGTTTTTCTTTTTTAATAAATCTGCAAAAATGTCAACAATTCTGTGTTTTTCTGTCAATATGGGGTGCTGTGTGTACATTAATGAGGAAAAAAAATGAACAAATGATTATAGCAAATGGCTGCAACATAACAAAGAGTGAAAAATTTAAGGGGGTCTGAATACTTTCCATACCCACTGTATATATATAGAGAGAGAGAGAGAGAGAGAGAGAGAGAGATTATCTGTCTATAATTTTAATGGTATGGTATTATTAATGATATTATTTGAACAGTGAGAGACAGAAATCCAGAAAAACGTTAGAAATTGATTTGCATTTTAATGAGTCAAATAAGTATTTGATCCCCTACCAATCAAAGATTTCTGGCTCCCAGGTGTCTTTTATACAGGTAAGGAGCTGCAATTAGGAGCACTCTCTTAAAGGGAGTCTCAGCTTGTTACCTGTATAAAAGACACCTGTCCACAGAAGCAATCTATCAATCAATCAGTCAGATTCCAAACTCTCCACCATGGCCAAGACCAAAGAGCTATCCAAGGATGTCAGGGACAAGATTGTAAACCTACACAAGGCTGGAATGGGCAACAAGACCATCGCCAAGCAGCTTGGTGAGAAGGTGACAACAGTTGGTGCAATTATTCACAAATGGAAGAAACACAAAATAACTGTCAATCTCCCTCAGACTGGGGCTCCATGCAAGAACTCACCTCGTGGAGTTTCAATGATCATGAGAATGGTGAGGAATCAGCCCAGAACTACACGGGAGAATATTGTCAATGATCTCAAGGCAGCTGGGACCATAGTCACCAAGAAAACAATTGGTAACACACTACGCCGTGAAGGACTGAAATCCTGCAGCGCCCGCAAGGTCCTCCTGCTCAAGAAAGCACATGTACAGCCCGTCTGAAGTTTGCCAATGATTCAAAGGAGAACGGGGTGAAAGTGTTGTGGTCAGATGAGACCAAAATCGAGCTGTTTGGCATCAACTCAACTCGCCGTGTTTGGAAGAGGAGGAATGGAGTCAAACATGGTGGTGGAAACATTATTATTTGGGAGTGTTTTTCTGCTAAGGGGACAGGACAACTGCACCGCATCAAAGGAACGATGGACGGGGCCATGTACCGTCAGGGCCAGGTCATTGAAGCCAGCCAGGACATTGAAAATGGGTCGTGGATGGGTATTCCGGCATGACAATGACCCAAAACACACGTCCAAGGCAACAAAGGAGTGGCTCAAGAAGAAGCACATTAAGGTCCTGGAGTGGCCTAGCCAGTCTCCGACTTAATCCCATAGAAAATCTGTGGAGGGAGATGAAGGTTCGAGTTGTCAAATGTCAGCCTCGAAACCTTAATGACTTTGAGAGGATCTGCAAAGAGGAGTGGGACAAAATCCCTCCTGAGTTGTGTTCAAACCTGGTGGCCAACTACAAGAAATGTCTGACCTCTGTGATTGTCAACAAGGGTTTTGCCACCAAGTACTAAGTCATGTTTTGCGAAGGGGTCAAATACTTATTTGACTCATTAAAATGCAAATCAATTTATAACTTTTTTGAAATGCGTTTTTTTGGATTTTTTTTTTTTTTTTTTTGTTATTCTGTCTCTCACTGTTAAAATAAACCTACCGTTAAAATAAACCTACCATTAAAATTATATATATATATATATATATATATATTTTTTTTTTTTAAGTCACTCACCGTATTAACTGATTTTAACAAATATAACTTGTAATTTTAAAAATGCATGACATTAATTATTACTTAAAGATGCTGTAGAATTATTATTCATAGTTCATGTTAACAAATATAGTAAACAAATAAAACCTAATGTAAAGTGTTACCAAAGCTACAGTGCCCCTTGTGGCAATACTAAGAATGTGTTGCATAATAAATTGCCATTGGATACATTTCTAAATGTGTGAAAGAGCTTGCACAGATAGAAGTGTTTGTTCTCAAAATTGTTAAGTCTGGATATCTGCAATTGATCCTTCCTCCAGTGTTTTCCTCAATTTGGCCAAAAAAAAAAAAAAAAAAGGATTTCAATGTTACCCAGACTCAAATGAATCTGAAGTGCACAATATGAATCCTCTAGAGACTCACATGTATTTACAAGGGCAACCATTATCTCACTGCAGGGAAAGAAGATCGATGATTTAATTTTCTCAGTGTCGTTTTCATCAACAGACACTGTCTTAAAAAAAGCAAAGAGCCTTTGATACAACAGATGCATTTCTTCCAAACAAAGTTAAAAATAGTTGTTAGTAGCATAGAAAGCATTAGTATTACTATTGCTCATACATGGGTTAGTCTAAGTAGTAAAATATGGCATATAACTCATCCAGCACCAGTTACAAACATGAAGGAGTCAAGTTGGATTCTGTTACTTTTCGGAAGCAATTAGACTTATACTTTTCACTAGGTGGTCGATAAAACTGAAAAAACAAACAAAAAAAGAAAAAACAGACTGACATTGAAGGACCTGAGCCATTTCAGGAGACATGAAGGAGGGCTCTTTAAACTTGGGCCATCTAGCAACCATTCAAAACACCCTAGCAACCACAGAGCAGTAGAGTAAAGACCACCCTGAACTTCTTAGCGACCGAAGCAATGTCCCTGAAACCACCCTTAGCACTCTGAAGCATTTGAACAGATGAGCAGCACTAACAATCTAGTTCTCATTACAATAAAATTACTAGGTGCAATTTTAACAAAGTGTAATTTTAATGGTGAATGCTTTGCAATTTTTTCCCCCTCCATCTCTATCACCTGACAGCGTTTGCGTTCCTTGCCACTGTCATATTTGGCTTAAATAGTTATTTAAAAAACACTTAATATTCAGTATAACTTTAAATTTGACTGCACTGATACTACAGATGGGAACACAACTTGAACTGAATTAAGCTGAATAATGACACTATGTTTCCTGTAGATCTGCTTTATAGTTGAATTGAATTTATTTCAGAATTGACAAATTTTGCTGCATTGACATTATTATTGAACTGAACTGACTCAAGCTACTGCAAATAACAGCATTATTGCTTTCTGTAGAGCTGCATGCAGCTAAATTGAACTTGTTTCATAATTGATGAACTTTACAGAGTTATTGAACTGAAATGAATCAACGCTGAACTGATAAGCTGAATAATGATGTTATTGTCTTTTAGAGCTGCTTTGTAGCTGAATCAAATTTGTTTCATAATTGAAGAAGTTTGCAACATTGACACTATTACTGAACTAAATTGAATTAAACTGGTTTGAGTCGAATAATGACTCTATTGCCTTCTCTAGAGCTGCTTAATAGTTACGGTAATAATTTTAACTGAGGAACTTTATAAAGTTATTGAACTGAATTGATTCAGCATTGATATGACTCAAGCTGAATAATGATACTGTCTTCTATAGAGCTGAGTTAAACTTGTTTCATAACTGATTAACTTTGCAACTATGTTGATTCAGCTCAGTGTTATTATTCAGCTAAATTTGGTTCAGTGTTGATTCAGATCAAGTGAATGAAATAAATCAACTGAATCAACACTGCACTGAATTGACCTGACAATATTACCTTCTGAAGTGATGCTTCATATGGAAACGCATTTTGCACAGTCAACATTTATTGAACTGAACTGAATCAATATTGACTGACTCTACCTGAATAATGACACTATTGCCATTTTCAGAGCTGCGTATAACTGAGTTGAGCTTGTTTTGTAATTGATAAACTTCAGTTCAGTTGATTCAGTTCAGTGTAATTATTCAGCTCAGTTCAGTTTGGTGTTGATTCAGTTCAGTTCAGCTGAATCAACTGAATCAACCATGATCTGAATTGAGCTGAATAATGACTCTATTGTCTTCTGTAGATATGCTTTATAAATAAATCAAAAGTTTCCTAATTAATTCATTTTTCATCAACAACATTTATTGAACTGAACTGACTCAAGCTGAGCAATGACACTACCGTCTTCTTCGGAGCTGCTTATAGCCAAGTTGAATTTGTTTCGGAATCGATGAAATTCATACAGTGTTGATTCAGTTCAGTCCAGCTGAATCAACACTGATCTGAATTGAGCTGAATAATGACACTGTTGTCTTCTGTAGAGATGCTGTCTCATATTTTATGAAGTTTGCACTACTGATTGTTATTTTCCTGTTTATTACTGTGAAGCACTATATACATACTGGCAACTTGATTAAATGCACACATAGAGCAGTTTGAATAAGATCTAGCCAGGTATCAAGATCCAATGCAGGTTCCTGGCTTACATTGACACACCAGTATTGTTTGTGTCCGTGTTGAGCATGTAAGTGCACAGCTCTCAATAAAGGGAAGTAACCTCCAACAGATTGTTGCAGGTTGCATCCGCAGCATGCCACTGGGGGACCTTAACATCCAGCGCAGGGGAATGAGAGATGGAGAGATGAAGAGAAAGAGTGCATACTGGGCTTGGGGCAAAGGGATGAGCGAATCAGTGACGCTCCATTTTACCCTGCGCAAATCAGTGGGCTAGCGCAGATGGCCCCTTCATTGTGTCTGTGGCACTATAGAGGAAATGATGTGCTCGCCCCAGGGAGACGCCACAACACCCACATATAAGAACAGAGGCGTAAGAAAAGGCCCACAGTCCTGTGAAGCTAATAAACTCGCCCACTCGATATGGAGTGTCATAGTGGGTTTAGTCTTCACCATTAATAAAAATAGTTTCACCCTCATGTTTGGTTTATTTTACTATTGCACATGTAAAATCTCTCATTATGCTATTTTTTGTGTACTTCTAAGATAGCCAAAAGCCATTAGAAGGGCAATATTGATGATTTAATCGTCTCTTATATTGCAGATGTGACTGTTATCCACACTCTTAAAAATAAAGGTTCCTTATTGAAATGAAGAACCTTTAACATCCATAGAACATTTATATTGCACAAAAGGCTATTTACAATGGAAAAAAAAGGATAATCTGATTATTGAAATATTCTTCACACTAAGACAAAAAAAATAAAAATAAATAATAATATTTTTTTTTTGTTTGTTTGTTTGTTTTCTAATGCATAAGAAAACCATTATTTTTAACAGTTTAAGACCACAAATTTGTTTCAGTTTGGGGTTATTTGACACATGCAAAACATACCGTGCAATTAAAAGTGCAATAAAACATCCACATTGGCAGGAGTGTCAGAAAAGAACATGTTACCATATGAAAAAGCATTGCATTTATTCATTTTAAATACCTGTGGTCTCCTAGACCTAAAAAAGAAATACAAATAAGTATGTCATCAAGTTGAAATTGTATTTATAATTGGTTATTTTAAGGGAAAATGCATTCGATATCAGCCTGGTACCTACATGCATACACTTTTAATTTACATTTAATGGGTTTGCATTGCATGCTCCCTGGGAATCAAAACCATGACCTTGATGCCGCTAGCGTCACGCTCTGCCAATTAAGCTACTAAACATGATACCTAAATGTTAAGTATGTTTAATATATATATATATATATATATATATATATAAAAAGTTCAGACACAATAATTAATAATTAATCCTATCTGTCTGTGTATTTGTACAATGTGTTGCATTTACTAAAATAAAACAAAAGTTTAGATGTGCACTAAACAATTGTTATCTTAGTCATAAATCCATTTAGACTGTTTGAAACCTCTCTAAACATCACAATAGATTTAATGTGGACTGCACATCTATCTCTTGTGCAGAGGGTTCTGCAAACTGTCTCTCCAGACATTAAATTAAGACTTCTGTGTCTCTGTCTGTGTCTGTCTGTGTGTGTGTGTGTGTGTGTGTGTGTGTGTCTCTGTCTGTCTGTCTGTCTGTCTGTGTGTGTGTGTGTGTGTGTGTGTGTGTGTGTGTGTGTGTGTGTGTGTGTGTGTGTGTGTGTGTGTGTGTGTAGGAATGTCTGGCTGAGCACTTGTGAGTGTGTGTCTATGCCTTTGTGTAAATGTGACTTTGAAGGCGAGCATCTGCGCTGCAGACGGCTACATCACAATGAAGTCACCTGAGTTTCATTTACAGGGATTGAATTTGCAGGGAATGAATAAGTAAAATAGACCTTATAAGGTGTCCTTGAGACCACAGGAGTCAGTGTTACATTAGCACTGTCTATTGTACTTTTGCAGTGAGTTTGGATTAAATATATATATATATATATATATATATATATAAACGGTAACAGGAGGTGCATTGGAAACTAACTGCTCAAAGGAGAAACAAGTGATGTGCATTTTGCGGTCTAGGCATCGTGCCAACCCGTATGTCCTAAACAAATGTTTAATGATACAAAATCCATCGCATCTGCTGTAATAACAGCTAACATTCACCCTAAACACTTTCGCTCGACACGGACACTAAAATAATCACACTGCTTTGACTTTGGATGTGTCATTAGTAAACCACTCTTACCCAAATTACGCAGCGCAGGAGTCTTTGTAGCTCCACTTGGTCAAGTTATCTGTGCTTTGTGGATCAAACAAAAACACCCAGTTTCGCAGCACAAACCGGACGCCTGGACTTCTCAAAAGGCTTCCTTGGCACGGAAGAGCCCGCCGCGCAAAAAGACGCATGGAACAAGTCCAGATCCAACTTGCTCTCAGCTCTCCATCGCGCAGTGGGCTGCTTTATTATTTCTTTACGTGTCCAGTCGCGATGTTCAGATATTTTGCGCCCGCATTTCTCGGGCTCCACGTTTCCGTGTTCAGCTAGTCCAGTGGTCGAGGATAAAAGTCCGCAATTAACATTCAGCTGTCCGCGTCACTTCGGAGAGCGCCTGACCCCCGCGGTTTCTTACTGAAGGTGTGGAGGAGGCACAGATTCTCCAGCCTCTCGATCTGCCCAGTGAATGAGCATGTGCTGGAGCTGGAGCTTCACTAGAGCTCCTCCCTCTCCTCCGTACAGCCAAAGGGGCTATCGTGACTCCATATGGAGAGGAAAGGAGAGGAGAGGAGAGGAGAGAGAGAGACGAGACCTGAACGCATCCTTGCGCAGGACTTCTGCGGGAGTGTAAGGGTTGAGTAACCTCGGACATTAGATATGTTAGGCTACCTTCTGATAAACTGAGGGAAGTTGTCACACTCTTTACTGTAGCGAATGTGTCTGAGGTTTATTTAAACGTGCATTTCTGAATCATACATTAAAGTTTTGACTACAAATTATCGCTTAGGGAAAAGATAGCCTACTGTTAACTGAACGCACACTGCTCTATAGTGGGGTATGTTGTCACACTATACGGTAGAAGTTTTCATTGGTTTAAAACCATATCTAGTTTAAAATATGGATTTTCTACAGTAGTTTAAACAATTGAGGCACATTGTGACTAATTGGGGTAAACTGTCACAATGAAATATGTCATTACATGTAATAAAACAAAGTTAAATACAATTATTTAGAAATTATAAATAAATAAATGGATGGATGGATGGGTGGGTGGGTGCGTGAGATAGATAGATAGATAGATAGATAGATAGATAGATAGATAGATAGATAGATAGATAGATAGATAGATAGATAGATAGATAGATAGCCATTCAATTTACAAATGCCGTAATTGTATAAATGTATAACTTTAAAATAAATAAATAAATATATATATATATATATATATATATATATATATATATATACTTTAAACATGTTAATCTACAGGTTTTTATATATTCATAATACATAAACATTTTAACATGTCAACTACATAATAAAGCCAGTTTTTAAACAAACGGCTGAACTGAAGTTCTCAGAACAATACTAGTTTTCATTAATGTCAGGTTGGGCAAGTTGTCACACTTGTTTTATGTAGTTGACATGTTAAAACGTTTATGTATTATGAATATATAAAAATCTGTAGATTAACATGTTTAAAGTATACGTCACTCTTTGACATGCTGCTTACCCTTGTGCAAATAAAGTAAAACATTAAATTAAAAATAATAATACTAATATTGTATTTATATTTAATATTAACTTAAAGTATGCTTTAACCTTTTTTTATGCATTTAACCTTAATATGAATTAAAGATATGCACACTGACTAATATCAAGGTGACACAAACATTTAATTAAAAGCATTTTGATATATATATATATATATATATATTCTTAAAAAAGGGAGGTGTTGTCTGATCTGGTGAGAGTATGAAGTAAATCCACCCAGCCAGCCACACACTTTTTTTTTACTCTCCCTTTCTTTTTAGTTTCATTTTTCGCATCATGACTAACTCATCAGCGACTGACAAGATCATGTAAAGCTCATCATGAGTCATAATGTGCAAGTTCCTGTCTTCAAACTGTTATATGTAACTGAAACCAACCATAATAGAGATCACACTGCATTTAATTATGAGCTGTAATCTGTTTAATCTTTAATATTAGGTGTATTGCACTCCTATACCTGAGTTGAAAAGAGTTAGAAAGCACACTGATTTATTTATTTTTTCTCCTGTCATGTGTTTGCAGGTAGCGTTGCGCAAACACCCCGAGCAGCCCACACCTTTTCTTTCCACATTACGTAAGGTGAGAACACCCACGTGAGAGGCAAGAGTCAACTTTCACATGTTCTTCAGCTTCTGACATAAATCAATAGAGCATTCTGACATGCGTTTTATGAATACAAAACACATATTTGACAACATGAGAAGAGATATGTATATTATTTCATCATTTACCTTTGCTACTATTCAAATGCATTTTATGTATAGAGTTTATTGTTTTTACCCTTTACCCAGACACATCGTAAATTATTAAAAATAAAACAATTATATATTTGAACTCTGATCTAATACTCTGATAATGTGGTGAGATAAACAGAGCAGAATGACTCATTTTATGTGACCCTCATTTGTGGGGTCATTTCCATCAGATCCAGTTTTTTTTTTTTTTTTTTTCAAGATAAAGTTCATCAAAAGTTAGTGCACTTGACTACCAAGTCATATCAGTGTCAAAAACACGTTTGAGATTAAATATGTGTGAAAAAAATGAATAAATAAATTATAAATTATATATATATATATATGACATAAGCAGAACATTGTATTGCTATTATTACAATTTCCAAGCTATAATGTTGTCAAATTATATGCAATGATTAATAACTGAAAATATTATTTATTTGTGTATACTATAGGATGCATGAAATACACCTAAGAAATTAGACATAATAAGACATAATATTACAAAATTAATTATTTTATTTTAATTATTCTGTTGTGCTTGATATAATATAATATAATATAATATAATATAATATAATATAATATAATATAATATAATATAATATAATATAATATGTGACTCTGGAGCACAAAACCAGTCTTAAGTCACTGGGGTATATTTGTAGCAATAACCAATAATACATTGTACGGGTCAAAATTATCAATTTTTCTTTTATTCCAAAAATCATTAGGATTTTAAGTAAAGATCATATTCCACGAATATATTTTGTAAATTCCCTACTGTAAACATGTCAAAACTTAATTTTTGATTAGTAATATGCATTGCTAAGAACTTTATTTGGACGACTTTAAAGGCGATTTTATTATTATTATTTATTTATTTATTTTTGACAATATTTTGATTTGTTTGTACCCTCGGATTCCAGATTTTCAAATAGTTGTATCTCGGCCAAATCTTGTCCTATTTTGACTCTTATGACTGGTTTTGAGGTTCAGGGTCACATATAATATAATATAATGTAATATAATATAATGTAATGTAATGTAATATAATATATAATTTTGTCTACCATAAAAAATATAGAATTTGAGATGAGGTGAAAGTGTCATTGTGAAATGTGATTTTTAGAGAAAACAAATGCATGCATGATGCATGAATACACATTTGACATTGTTAAAGACAAATTATATACTGAACTAGAGTGTGAATGTGTGTGTTCATTTTCTAAAAGTCCACAAGGCCAAAAGTGCCCATAGTTGAAGAAACACCCGTAAATGAATGGAAGTGCCGTAGGGTCATCCTGGCTTCATAAAGTATCTGATTCTTGAACTTGAGAAATGTTTTGCTTGAAAAGTGTGATTGCTGTCAATAAAAATATATAATTAATAAATGCTGCCTGGTTTAGTTTATCTAATGCAATGACATTTTGACATTTTTTCGTCTGACTGAAACTATATTTTAGTGCAACTGTGCGTTTTAGAGTAGTAAAATGTTTTTTTTTTTTTTTTCAGTCATGCAGCACAAAGGAATCCAGGTCAATAGAGTCGTGTTATCAATGTATATAATTGATTTGCCGAATAGGGCGCCTGCATTTGCCATCTGTTTGGGCCGAATTACTCTGAGATTCTCTAGGAAACAGCATTCCAAAGTTCAGAGTCAGCAGCTGCTAATGAATGCTGAGTTAATACATGCTCAGCTCGATGGAATCACAGCGCTACGGTAAATGTGCGGTTTTTACTTTTCTACAGAAGACATTTCTAGAGCAGGAGCAGTCATATGATTGTTACTCCTGCATGTCATAGATAAGTCTGATCAAAGATAAATCCTATTGTACTGTATGATTAATCACAAAGAGTAAAGAGTGATCTAAGGTGCAGTATCGCACTTTTAATCACAGATTGGATTCAAAAACTAGGCCTACAGTAAAATTCAACATTTGATTAGGTTGGTTTCTTTATGTATTTGAAAGAAGTTTTTTTTTTTTTTTTTAATGCTCATAAAGGCTGCATTTATTTTAACAATAATACAGTAATATTGTGGAGAAAAAAATCTGTATATTAATAATTAATAATAACTGTATATTTCTGTGATGCAAACCTGAATTTTCAGCATCATTTCTCCAATCTTCAGTGTCACATGATCCTTCAGAAATCATTCTAATATGCTGATTTTCTGATCAAAATTATTATTATTATTATTATTAATATTTATCAATGCTGAAAACAATTGTGTTGCTTATTTATTTATGGTAACATTATATCTGAATGTTCTCTGAATATTCAGAATGTCTGTTTTTGATGTTTATTATTAGATTAGATTATAATAAATGTATTTATTTGGTTTTGTGAATGTTAGAGAGAACATTAAGGAAACATTGCATTTTATCATTTTGCAGACATTATGGGAATGCTACTTTTAAATGTTGTCTGAACCAGCTGAAATTAGTAAATATTAAGCTTTAAAAAATATTGGATGAGCATCCAACTAAAATGTTTCAGGGAAAAAAAAAATAAAATCATGAACAATGTGTAACTGTTGTTTAACATTTTTAAAGCTAAAGTTCCAAAGTAGCCAAAGTTCTGAGAACGTTCTCTGTTAGCTGGCTAGAAAGTTAAAAAATATATTTTCTAACATTATTAATGTCCTTACTGTCACTTTTGATTAATTAAATGCATCCTTTCTGAATAAAAGTATCAATTTCTTTAACCCTTGTAGTGTATACAGTATAGAAACTTCATTAAATACCACTTAACACATAATTTAATCTAATGAATCTATTTTGTGTGTGCTATGTATTTGTGCATATTAGATTATTGCCTCAAACTATATTGAAATCAGTTGTCCTCAAGTGCTATATGTACAACTTTTCTTCTTGTAGATTGTTCCATATCATCCAAACTGGTTTCACAGGATGCTCCTTAAAAGGCAGCTGACTATATAGACAGCAGGGCAGGTGACAAAGTTTTCACTTGCGTAATTTTAGTTCCCAGTCAATGCTATTTGAAAACCATAATACCATCTTTTGACATTTGTGACAATGCAGCTTAAACACGGTTGACCTCTCAATCCAAATAAATCCACAATTCTTCTATGGCTTTGAAGTGAAGAACAAACTGAAGCCATAAATGTTAAATACTCACAGGGATTGTTTCTAACCTGGGGCTTGTAGTGTACCATCTCTGATTAGCACCCCTACCTGCTCTCGTAATGTTTAAGCACTGCGTGCAGGTGGGAATGTTCTTCCTCACACAGGCATGCCTGAAGCATGAAATAATAAAACAAGAAGAGGAATATACACAGAAAAAGGACATAGAGCTTAAACGAACAAACAAATGCATGATCGGAAATTAAAGCAATAGCTCACCGAATAGCCAAACAAAGAAGCGGTTGTTTGCGCGTGCATGTGATTATAAGAGGACAAACACAGAGCTGTTGTATGGGGGCTTTCATAACTAACCCTATGCGTTTGATTAACGTGTTGAATTATTTGAACATGTGTTTGATTAAACATTCAGAACAAAAGAGCATGCCATGATGATTTGGTTATTTGCCTGAGGTGAACAATGAGAAGAATGCAAACGAAAACTAATATAGCACCTGCTGCTGCTTATGCAAATGATCTCTCTACAGAGCAAAAGGGCAGTGGTGTCATTTCATATATGCTATCCCTATGCTTTCAGTTGTGTAATTAGTATTATTTATTGCATTTTTATATTACATTATAATATTACATTTCTATTATTCAAAAATGTGGAAAGTAGTCGTAATTATGAATGCATCCATGTATGTATATATATATATGTGTGTGTGTGTGTGTGTGTGTGTGTGACCCTGGACCACAAAACCAGTCTTAAGTGTAAATTTTTCTAAATTGAGATTTATACATCATCTGAAAGCTGAATAAATAAGCTTTCCATTGATGTATGGTTTGTTAGGATAGGCCGAGATACATCTATTTGAAAATCTGGAATCTGAGGGTGCAAAAAAATCTAAATATTGAGAAAATCACCTTTAAAGTTGTCCAAATGAAGTTTTTAGCAATGCATATTACTAATCAAAAATGAACTTTTGATATATTTACAGTAGGAAATTTACAAAATATCTTCATGGAACATGATCTTTACTTAATGTCCTAATGATTTTTTGGCATAAAAGAAAAACCAATCATTTTGACCCATACAATGTATTTTTGACTATTGCTACAAATATACCCCAGCGACTTAAAACTGGCTTTGTGGTCCAGGGTCACATATATCTGTGAAACCGGGGGTATATGTTTTAAGTTTTAGTTTTGCATGCAGGAAGGCAATATAAAGTTTGCATATGATGCCTCAAGTAAATGCATTATTCTGATTATGATTTCTAAGACTATTTTTCTTTCTTGTGTATCTTACCTAACACTAGCCCAAAACAATAAGTCCCAAAATATGCAACGTTTTAATTACATAGTCCAGAACAGTTCTGAAGAAAGGGTTTGTGTTTGCCACAGCATGCAAAGTCAGAGGTATTGCAGAAAACCGCATGCTGAACAGGACAGGACATGTCACCCAAATCCCTTACAAGATAAGGAAGTTTACAATAAATAATAACCACATCCATGTCATATTGAGGAAATGGTGCATATATATATAGTCTGTTTTGTTTCGGACTGGACTGTGTTCCACTTGTGAGGGAGATTAGAGGGCAGGTTGTCACCAGAGGCACGCATGCAATGCAAACATTACCTGAGCTGTCAACAAATGCCACAGAATGTGTTCCAACATGTTTAAACAGCTACTGCAATGGATAACCACATGCTGCTTATCTAAATGATCAGGGAGGAATTCTCTGGCATGATACAGCAGCTTGGTCAAAGGCATCAAGCCTGTTGTTTTCTTGTTTTCTATCTGTTATTTTTAAAGACGTCACACATTGCAAAGGTGAACAACATGAACTCATGGTTAAAGATCGCACGCAACAAGCGTTTTTCAAAAATGCATCTGTGCCGACCGTGAAGTGGTGTGTCTTATTAGCAGCTGAAAGTATTATTAAGTTATCTGAAATATATAATAAGCAAACATGCATTGGGTGGAGATGTGAAGAACATTGTCACACTTTACAGTTTCTGCAGAACTTCCTTGTTGCTCAACTTCATGCTCCATACTTAATAATGTATTTAAATCATTTGAAGGCTGCTTAAATTCTGCTTAAATTATAAAATATATTTTTTTATTTCGAAATATCAGAATTCCAAGTCTCCCAGTGGAATTAAGTTTACAGAAAATTCAAATGCTTTCATATTACACTTCTTACTAGCTGTACATGGAGAGAAATACTTTCATTGACATAATTGGATTTAAATACTGGATAACTGAACATTTGAAAATATTCATATTATGCAATCAAACTTTATCACACAATCAAAAATTTAATTTAATTTAATCTGTCAATATATTTTAGGATTTGCAGCAACAAGCACAGAAAATGTGTGGTGTAATGCTCATAACAGTTCTGATTGACATCCCTCATGCATTTTTTAGAAATGTAAATAGAAACGTACACACTTTTCATGCAGTGGAAACAATCTTTTTCCGATATGCTCATGAGCATGAGGCCTTCAATCATACCATTTAGGTTTGTGTAACTAAGTCTCCTGAGCATCCATAAGACATATTTATAAAATAAATAAAACTATGCAGCGCTGCCTCAGTGATAGTTTATGAAAATGTAATGAGCACCAAAATATGTCTAATTTCATTTCTGTGCACACATTCGGTTATGGTGCCCAGCTTTACTTACTGGAATAAATTACTCCAGAAAACATACAGTGAAAGTTATTTGTGTTTTTCTGTTATGTTTAGTATATCATTAAAACTCTCTATATAAGTATTCATTCATTCATTTATTTGCTCGCTTTACTCACCTGCCATTATAATGTAATTAGAATATTTTTGTTTTGTTTTGTTTTGTTTAACAAATAAATGTTTCATTCTAATATTCTGATTTGCTGTTCAAGAAATATTTTTTATCATTATTATTATCAATATTTAAAACAGTTGATAACAGGATTCTTTGAATAAAAGATCCATAGATCAGCATTTATCTGAGAAAAAAAAAAAAGGTTTTGTAACATTATACACTATAACATTCAAAAGTTTGGAACCAGTATAGTTTGGGGAACAAAATTATAGAAATTGCGGTAATACTTTTATTTAGCAAGGATGCATTAAATTGATCAAAGGTGATGATAAAGACATTTATAATTTTACAAAATATTTCTATTTCAGATAAATGCTGTTCTTCTGAACATTCCATTCATCAAATAAACCTGAAAAAAAATTCTACTCAGCTGTTTTCAACATAATAATAATAATAATAATAATAATAACGATGAATGTTTTTTTGTTTTGTTTTTTTTTTAGCAGAAAATCTGAATATTGGAATGACTTCTGAAGGATAACGTGACTGGAATAATGATGCTAAAAATTCAGCTTTGAAATCACAGGAAAAAAAATACATTTTAAAATATATTCAAATAGAAAGCAGTTATTTTAAATAGTAAAAATATTTCACAATATTACCGCTTTTGCAGTATTTTGGATCAAATAAATGCAGGCTTGATGAGCAGAAGATAATTATTTAAAAAAACATAAAAATCTTACTGTTCAAAAATTTTGATAGCGTATACATACACAAACACACACACACATACTGTATATACAGTATGCAACCCGAATTCCCGGAAATGTTGGGATGTTTTTTAAAATTTGAATAAAATGAAAACTAAAAGACTTTCAAATCACATGAGTCAATATTTTATTCACAATAGAACATAGTTAACATAACAAATGTTTAAACTGATACATTTTAAAATTTTATGCACAAAATGAGCTCATTTAAAATTTGATGCCTGCTACAGGTCTCAAAAAGTTGGGACGGTGGTATGTTTACCATGGTGTAGCATCTCCTCTTCTTTTCAAAACAGTTTGAAGACGTCTGGGCATCGAGGTTATGAGTTTCTGGAGTTTTGGTGTTGGAATTTGGTCCCATTCTTGCCTGATATAGGTTTCCAGCTGCTGAAGAGATCGTGGTCGTCTTTGACGTATTTTTCATTTAATGATGCAACAAATGTTCTCTATAGGTGAAAGATCTGGACTGCAGGCAGGCCAATTCAGCTTGGACGCTTCTACTACAAAGCCATGCTGTTGTAATAGCTGCAGTATGTGGTTTTGCATTGTCCTGCTGAAATACACGTTGTCTGGAGGGGAGCACATGTTGCTCTAAAACCTTTATATATCTTTCAGCATTCATAGTGCCTTCCAAACCATGCAAGCTGCCCATACCGTATGCACTTATGCACCCCATACCATCAGAGACAACCTGATCTCACAGAATTCCGTGTAATGACCACGGACTCTTCACCCCCGAATCTGTGGTGGCATCACGGAATCGCCGAAAATTCCGTGATGGGCTCACAGAAGTGATACTAAGTCAGTGACAGGCATCAGCCATGAACCACGCACGGATCCACTGGTTCAACACTTTAAATAGGAAACCCTTAGCATCAATATGCCGACGCGATACTGGGAATTTTATCGTCATAATTAAATTATATATTGGGTAACAACATTGCCATTATACTGCTTGTTTATGGACAGTTTTTGCAATAAATACCTGTGACTGCACTTATATTTGCCTGTGTGTGTTTTATATTGTTCAGAAGTGGGTAGGTTTAGGGTAGGGGTGGGTTAGGTACTCCAGTGAAAGTATAAATTTATATACAAAATATAACTGCATTGGTTATGTCACTCTTTTTACATGGTCCGATGCAGCGCTGGTGTTGAACCAGTGAATCCGTGCATGGACCACGCCTGTCACTGACTTACATTGGTATCACTTCTGTGAGCCCATCACAGAATTTTCGGCGATTCCGTGATGCCACCACAGATTCGGGGGTTAAGAGTCCGTGGTCATTACACGGAATTCTGTGAGATCAGGCTGTCAGAGATGCTGGCTTCTGAACTGACCGCTGATAACACGCTGGAAGGTCACCTTCCTCTTTAGCGCAGAGGATACGGCATCCGTGATTTCTAAAAAGAATGTCAAATTTGGACTCGTCTGACCATAGAACACTTTTCCACTTTGAAACAGTCCATTTTAAATGAGCCTTGGCCCACAGGACACGATGGCGCTTCTGGACCATGTTCACATATGGCTTCCTTTTTGCATGATAGAGCTTTAGTTGGCATCTGCAGATGGCACGATGGATTGTGTTTACCGACAGTGGTTTCTGTAAGTATTCCTGGGCCCATTCACTAATGTCAATGACAGAATCATGCCGATGAGTGATGCAGTGTCATCTGAGGACCCGAAGACCACGGGCATCCAACAAAGGTCTTAGGACTTGTCCTTTACGCACAGAGATTTCTCCAGTTTCTCTGAATCTTTTGATGATTTTATGCACTGTAGATGATAAGATTTGCAAAGCCTTTGCAATTTGACATATTCCACAAGCTTTGTATGCACTCTTTCACAGACTGGGGAGCTTCTGCCCATCTTTACTTCTGAGAGACTCTGCCTCTCTAAGACATCCCTTTTATAACTAATCATGTTACAAACCTGATGTCAATTAACTTAATTAGTTGCTAGATGTTCTCCCAGCTGAATCTTTTCAAAATTGATTTGCTTTTTCACCCATTTGTTGCCCCCGTGCCAACTTTTTTTGAGACCTGTCGCAGGCATCAAATCTGAAATGAGCTCATTTAGTAGATAAAAGTGTAAAATCTCTCAGTTTAAACATCTGTTCTGTTCTCTATGTTCTATTGTGAATAAAATATTGGCTCATGTGATTTGCAAGTCTTTTAGTTTTCATTTTATTCAGATTTAAAAAAAAAAACGTCCCAACATGTCCGGAATTTGGGTTGTTTATATATATTTATATATATATACACACACACACACACACACACACAAACACACACATTTCTAAATTGTAGCAGGACATTTGCAGTTGCTTAACATCTCAAGTCAAACATCAAGCATTAGCAAGAACCACTAATTATTATTTCAATAATTGTCCAGAGCACCTACAATCACAACAGAAGGAAGAAAACATGAGAAGGTATCTGTAAGGTTCCCTGTCAAACTAGAAAAAGTTCAGCTACACCCAGAAGGTTTCTATTCTTAGCCTGTTCACGGGCCCCCCAAACTGAGCTTTAACGATACGACTTAAACAAAGCCTTGTTTCTAACCCAAATGATGGTACACTTGATAATCAGGCCAGTGCCACCACATGATTCACATGATATGTTTTGATCAAGCGGGCACAGAACGGTATGTGTCTGGCCATATTAAAACATCTATTGTTTAAAAACTTTATCCTCAAGGTAGGTGAGCATCCTGACTGTCATTTTATCTGCAGGGCAGATCATTTGATACCTCCCTTGGGCCAGATCACAGACAACATAAGGTTGTCACCTTTTGAGAGCTCATATCTCTTCTCATGGTACTGCAGAACAAAGCTTTATGACCTGCCTTTACACAGGAGTCATATCCTGTCGATTGTCTGGCTGTGTTTCAACAAATTAAAAATGAATGTGTCATGTTTATCTAAAGCTCAGCGGCTTTGTGCCGAGTTTGTGGAAAACTCGGATGCATTGTCTCGCAAGCTTTTGTTCGTCCACATGCGATCTAGTCGACGCCCATCGGGGATGGGATGTTCTAACCTGTGCTGACCCAGGTGGACATGCGGTGGACGGACAAGAGAGGACAGCTTGTCCTGGAGATGCAGATGAATGCTGACCTGGTCAATCAAGAACCAAGACTGAGTCACATGCACTCTTAAAAATAAAGGTGCTTCACGATGCTATAGAAGAACCTTTATGTCTAAATGGTTCCATGAAGAACCTTTAACATCTGAAGAACCTTTCTGTTTCACAAAAGGTTATTTGTGGCGAAAGAAGGTTCTTCAGATTATAAAAAGATAAGAAAGAGATGGTTCTTTAAAGAACCTTTGACTGAATGGTTCTTTGTGGAACCAAAAATGGTTCTTCTATGGCATCGTTGTGAAGAACCCTTTAAGCACCTTTATTTTTAAGAATGTGGGTTTGACTATTTAAACAGATGACAGATGCTTTCCCGAAATAATAATAATAATAAAAAAAAAGGTCCACAAGATACATTCCCTCATCAACAGCATTTGTGGCTTGTTGGCAATTATAACAGGTATTTTATAAAGTGTATGATATGATTTACAAACAAATATTTTAGACATTTTTAGGAAGCAAAACTAAGCATAAAGGTCCAACCCTAAACTTCACTGTCAGTGGGGTGTAAGCAGATGCATATGAAATGTAAAATAGTTACAAATTGGCATGGGATTGTGTCATCATTTATGACAGAAACAACCTGATCTTACAAAAAATCTCTGATCTTTTAGAGAGAAAAAAAAGAAAATAAATAAATGTATGAAGAACCACCTCTAAACCTAACCGTCAGTAAAGCACAAGCAGATATTGTTAAAACGTACAAATAAGTTTGTAGGAATTAGAAACCAATTCCTCAAAGTGTAAAATACTTCAGAATTTTGATATTGTGTTGTCAATTATGACAAAAACAACCTAATATCATGAGAAAAGTTTTTTAAAAGGTGGAATTTCATACAATTTTACAATTTCATACAATATTCGTACAATTTTTTGAAAAAAAATATATTATAGTTTTAGTAATCAAAAAGTAAGCAGTCCAAGCCATGACCATCGTGACCAGATTTTCAGCAGAAATTCAGCAAAACATAGAATAATTATGAATTGCCATGGGATTGTGTCATCACCTAATATTACGGAAACAACCCGATCTCATGATAAAACTCA
Organism: Onychostoma macrolepis; assembly: GCF_012432095.1. Taxonomy (NCBI): domain Eukaryota; kingdom Metazoa; phylum Chordata; class Actinopteri; order Cypriniformes; family Cyprinidae; genus Onychostoma; species Onychostoma macrolepis. Next base: position 42,718,345 of record NC_081155.1, read on the forward strand.
GGTTGAGATTTTGTACAAAGTGATCTGTAAAAAAAAAAAAAACATAAGGTGGCAATTTTGTACAAAGTTATTCACACAATAATTTTTAGAAAAAAAAAATAATGAAATGTATGGATGAAGGTTATCAGTTATGACAGAAACAATGTAATCTCATGAGAAAATACGAGAAATTTACAAGGTGGTGATTTCAGATAAATTCGTATGATGTGATTTATGAAAATGTATATAGTTAGAAAAGAAAAAAAAAAAGTAAGCATGTTTGTCCACCCCTAAACCATCAGTGGAGCATACTTGCATATATCATAACATTTGGGTTTACTGGCTATGTTTGGTCATGACAACAGTTAAAAAAAAAACTCTTTCAAAGTCAACTTTGCATATAAAAGATTAGTATGTGGTTTTATCTCACTCATAGCATGTAATAGTGGAAGAAGATTTTTGAAACTTTGAATCAATTGAGCCAAATGAATCACTGTTTCACTGAGGATATAGTTTCTAAAGTACAGCCAAAACACAGGAAAAAATATGTTCAACAAAATATCTGAAATGATAAAGTTTGTCACAGCACTTTTAAAGAAATTGTATATCTTTAAAATAAAATGTTTGCTCAGCTTTGATTCATCAAACTGCCTCGAGATCAGTTTATTCTGGTTCACAGGTAGGTTAACTTGAGATCAACCCTTCCTAGCAATGCTTCGAAACTGTTATTCAAACTCTTGTTTGCTGAAGTCACATGACTTGATCAGTTTGATAAGTGCGACAAAGCACTGATTGAAAACAAAAGAAAAGATAAAGGTTTCAAAGCTTCGGAGTAGCGTTTTGTGCATAGTCTACTGAGCGAATTCTGGAGATTTGCCAAAAATGTAAGAAATTATTTAGGTAACAGGACAGTATATTGAGATAGATTTGGTCAAATGGCTTGCTATATACTTGAAAGGGACTTTGATAAGGGGAATTCACTAATAATAAATCATGTTCACTGACGGTGGCTTTTATTTGTGCATATGGTCTGCTTGGTTAGCTCTCGATTCACTAAGAAATTGTGCAAATTTGATAACGGCATGAAAACTGGTGTTAGTGAGTATATGAAATGGTGCCACTTGTCATTTTTAACATGTATTCTAGAGCCAGTAAGTGCATTATTTGTGATTATTGCTTGTTTTCACAAGCTGAGCGTTTATTTTATTCAACATTATTTTCTGTGGTAATTGACACCATGTCACCGATGCCGGCGATACAGCTTAATTTACTGAACCTGGATCACTGCTTTAATATCAATCTTGCAGGCATGACTCTGTCTTTTCTGAGGATTGTGGAAGAAAATGTTATTGCAGTCCATCATGCATTCACTAATACAAAGTTAAATAGTAATTAAATGTCTCTTGTTACTTACTAGAGCTGGTTTTCTCTATACGTAGATGGGTCCATTATGGTTTACTTGAATTTCATAAGATAATAAATTTGATGGGATAAAAAGGATTCATATTAATGTGCATGAGAACATGATATATGAAATATAAACGTTTCTCTCATTTAATTCAACCCCTACTTATTTATAAAGGAAGACAATGGTTCACTTGCATCATCTTGTTCTATAATCCTCGTAATGCAATATTTATTATATGTATTGTTTGTTAAATTGCTAATTTACATACTTTTTTAAATACCCCCCACTCGGTCTGGCCTTGTGGCGAGTACATATTTGCTGACTGTATCGGTTGACTTTAATTCATGTCTTGGAGCTGTTGCGCGCAGCTCTCTGAGGCTTAACTCTCAGTAAATAGCTGAACCCCCAAAAAACAGAAGCCTGTGTAATGTGCTTTCCCACCAAATTATACGGGGTGGAAGTGTTTCTTGCCTGCAGACATAATGAAGAATATATCAGGACATGTTTCAGAGCTGACACATTCTGCTCAAAAGGGATATGGTTGTCTGTCTCACAACGCCCTCTTCTGGCGGGCAGACACAGGAACGCCACTGCAGTGTGGTCTGTTCATGGTGGGAATGAGTTTTTGAATGATTTAAAGCAGGGCTTTTCATACTGTTCCTGGAGCCTCACCAGAGCTGCACATTTTGGATGTGTCCTTTTAAGCTGAATTAACTCAACAGTTGAAATGTAATGACCCTAGCCGGGTGTCCACAGTTTGAAAACCTCTGATTTAAAGAAAAGTATTTCATCAGAGGGGGGAAAAAAAGGATATGTGTCGTAACAGTCAAAGGTTTGGAATAATATTTGAATGTTTTTGAAAGAGAGGTCTCTTATGCTTACAAAGGCTGCATTTATTTTTACTACACATACTGAAAAAATAAATAAATAAAAATGAGTGAGTGAGTTAATGAATGAATGAATGAATGAATGAAAATAGCAATTATTTTGAATGCATTTTTCACAGACTAAACCATTATTGTTATAATATCTTTGTAACAGCTCTTGAACAATAAAACACACACTGAAAGGATTTTTATTTATTTTATTCTTATTTATTTATTTTTATTTTACCATCATGGGGCAATTGGAATTTGGAATATTTTTATGTTATTGCTTCAGTTTTCTTTATTCTTTTCCTTCTTTTCCTTTAAATTATTTGTTTATAATTAACAATTTAACCGTTAATATATATATATATATATATATATATATATATATAGTGAGAATGTATGCAGTACAGTGTGACAACATACCCCAAGAGAGAAATCACTGACAAATAAGTTTAAGTCAAAATACTAACCGTTCTAAAACTAAAATTGAAATGAAACTTTGAAATGATAAAAGCACATTAAAATGAAAACTGGAAAACTAATTCAAAACTTTACAGACAAATTCAAAACACTGATTCTAAAGCATTGGTATGTCTGTCTATTTATCTATCTGACTAATTTCTGAAAAAATAAATAATAATAATAATAATAGTTATACAGTAGGACACCATTTAAGTGTGACAGGTGTGGAATGATTTTGTATATTATTTACTGCATATATCATCTAAATCAGGTATAGCATGAAAAGCTCCCTCCCACATTGCTAATTGCTTGAATTATTTGCTAATGACTGCGTCTTATGAAATAAAAACAAGCTTTTCTTCCATTTCATCCATTTCCTGCAGCACTATCACGTTTAACTGACCAGACACGGCTTGATCTAGTTTATGGAGTCTGTTCCGCACCAATTCGAGGAGTCTCTGGGGAAATCAGAGTCTGGAACAGACCC